>NC_072373.2:218715200-219017600 GCF_028885625.2 Pongo pygmaeus | reverse complement strand
GCTCTCCCCTACCACCCCCTGCCCATCCAGCCTCACTTGCCTGCTGATAAGGCCCGGGGTACACAGGGCCCCGAGCAGCAGCACCTGCTGATCACAGCGCCGAGCTCCAGCAGCAGCTCCCTGGAGAGCTCGGCCAGCGCGTTGGACAGAAGGGCACCCACTCGGAACCAGCCACAGGCACCAGGCGTGGAGAAGGCCAGTGGGGCCGGGGAGGCCCGGGCCAGCACCGGGAGCTCAGGTAAGAGGTGGGAGCACGCCTGGCTTCATCCCAAGCCTCCTTGGTCTTTCTCATCTGGTTTCTGTCTTAGCCATCTCCTCCTGAGCCTCCCCGCGGGGTGGGACGAGGCCTGAGCCACAGGGAACTTCCTTTGGTTCCCTGAACCTAAGTTCCCTCCCGCCTTTGCCCATGCTGGGCCTATCACCTCAAAATCCTTCCTTCTGTGGGACAACCCCAGCTTGTCCAAGTGCCCGGTATCTGGCGGAGGAGTTTTCCTGAAACCTGCTCCCTGCTACCACCCCCAGCTGGCCTGGCTGCTCCTCCAGGCTCACCATGCTCTGGCCTCCCTTTGACAGGACTGTCAGACTGCATGTACAGACACTGTCTTCTCCTGTCTCCCACGCCAGGCTGTGGGACACCTGGTGAGCCTGGATCATCTCATTCATCCCTGTATCTGCAGGCCCAACATGGCCCAGCTACTAATAATTAATCGTAACAATCGCTTCTACTTATGGAAGGCTGCGGTACAGCAGGCACTATACTATACGTGTGAAATTGACCTGCATGTCAACTCTAAGAGATAGTTATTGTTGTTATCCCATTTTACAGTTGAGGAAACTGAGCCCCAGAGAGGTTAAACAGCTTCTTCAAGGGCACATGGCTAGTAAACAGAAGAGCCAGACTCACCCCTACGCTGTCGGGCTCCAGAGCCCTGGGGTTGGAAGATGAATGAAGAAATGGTGGCTCCAGGGCTCCACTCACTGCAGTTTGTTGCTGGGTCTCTTTGGGTCTGAGGCACTGGGAGTGTGGGGATCGTGTCCCATTTATGCAGGCTGCATTGTGCCCTGGACCTAGTCTATGACGGATGTCACTCCTGGTTGGCATCTCTAGGGCCCACACTGGAGGGGCCCCTGTACAGGGTCTGCTGGCCTGTGCCTCTCTCCCTCTTACCTGGCAGTGCCAGCCAGTGAGAATTCAGGGAATGACCATGAACTTGGGTCAGTCTCAGATCCTTGCCCGGCCACTCTGGTGCCATAAGAATTTGGGCGGGATGCTTAACCCTGCCAAGCCTTGGTTTTTTCACCTAGAGGTGTGCTATGGCGCCTCCTTGCCAGGTCTGGTGAGAGATGGGTGACATTGTGCCCAGCTGGGCACCAGACCAGGGCCAGGCTCCCTCTGGGCCGCCTCCATGTGGGGACTGATGGCTGCAGCCCCCACCACACAGCCCTCCTCCAGCTCACTCACCCCCAGCTGCTCCCCAGCTCACCGCGCCCCTGCCTCTTGCCTGCACTCATGCCACCCCTGCCTGCCACACCTGTTCCTACCTGTCCCCATCTGCCCACAGGAGCTGACGTGGCCATTTCTGTTTGCCCCATCATAGCCCCCAGCCTCTTCGGTGGGAGGTCTCATCAGTGCCCCTCACTCCAGCCTGAGAACTCCCTGTGGGAGGGCCTGGGCCAGTGCCTGGAAGAGATCAGGGGCCCTACACATTGTTGAATGAATGAATGAATGAGTGCGCTCCAATTATAAACTCTTAGTCTTTGCCCAGTTCTTGGATTCGTCTGATTGTTTTTTTTTTTAATGGGGTCTCGCTCGTCGCCCAGGCTGGAGTGCAGTGGTGCAGTCTTGGCTTACTTCTCTGCTCACTGCAGCCTCCGCCTCCCGGGTTCAAGTGATCCTCCCACCTCAGCTTCCCGAGTAGGTGGGATTACAGGCATGTGCCATCATGCCTGGCTAATTTTTGTACTTTTAGTAGAGATGGGGTTTCACTATGTTGGCCAGACTGGTCTCGAAATCCTGACCTCAGGTGATCCATCTGCCTTGGCCTCCCAAAGGGCTGGGATTACAGGCGTGAGCCAACACGCACGGCCCATCTTTCTGATTTTGTAGCTATACCTGGTGTGGCTCCCTCCTTGGGCCAGGGTGGAGCCCTGACCATGTCTGCCCTCCCCTCTCCCCTCTGCCTCTTCTGCTCTGTGCTCCTTCCCCCGAGTCCCCCAGCCCGTGTCCCTGGCCTCTGTCCTCTCCTTCTCTCCCTCCCACCCCTAACACCTCCCTCCACTGTGGGAACCTGTAAACCCCAGGGTTGTGCCCCTTCGTGGTCCCCCATCCACCCCCGCAATGTCTCATGCTCGATATGCAAAGGCCATGGTGACTTTGGGTGACATTTGGGTGCCGTGGAGGCTCAGGGTGGAAATTTCCTTCCGGCCTTGTGATTTCAACCCTCCTCCCCCACCACCTGCTTGGGGCTGTTTTGAGCACAGCAGGTTGCCAGCTCCATCCACCTCCCAGCTACCCGAGTAGTTGGAGTTAGGGGGAACCAGGCTGGGGTGAGGGCACTCAGCAGGCCCCTGCAGCAACAGCAGCAGCAACTCTCATTTTCTGAGGGGGCTACTTTACTGTATGCCAGTCCCCTCACATTCATCTCAGCAAACCCACCATCCAGTGCCTCCCCAAGCAGTTAGAAAACTCGGTTGCCCATAGGGGCTGGGCAGGAAGGTGAGGCAAACCTTGGGCTGTCCTTGGACGGATCTTCTGCATCTGGCTCCCAAGGGAAGCCATAAATCCAGATCTTTAAATGTAAACGCCTGAATTTTAAATGTTGGTAATCAATTCACTTAAAAACATCACCACCACCACCACCACCACCAACAAAAAACCCCGTAGTCTTGTCCCTGTTACAGGCACTAGGAACACAGCAGGGAATGATCAAAAAGTCCCTGGTCTGGCCAGGCAAGGTGGCTCATGCCTGTAATCTCAGCACTTCAGGAGGCCAAGGCAGGAGGATCACTTGAGTCCAGGAGTTCGAGACTAGCCTGGGCAACATAGCAAGACCCCCATCTCTATTAAAAAAATAAAAAAAAGTCCCTACCCTCCTGGGTTCAGAGTCTGGTTGGGGACCCCAGGAGCTGGGGGCCCTGGAGATCAGGAGATCACAGAAATGGGGAGGGACCCAAAGAGTGGTGGATAGGATGGGAAGTAAATGTCTCTAGAGAGGGAGGCCAGGGGGCGGGGGGCACTTCATGGAGGATGTGGCCTTCGAGCTAAGGCCTGAGCACTAGAGAAGAGCTCTCTAGGCTGAGGGAGCAGCCTGTGCAAAGGCCCAGGGGACCTGAAGGGCTCAAGGGGTTGTAGCAGGGGGTGGGGAATGTGGCTAGAAGGAACCCCATCAGGGTCTTGGAGCAGCAGGAGAGGGGGTGGGAGAAGGCAGGCTCCAGATCAGACAGGGCCTGGTAGGCTGTGGCGAGGACTGTGGGTTTTTGAGCCCCCAAGGAAGTGATCTGCCAGGTTCAAGGGCCAGCTGTGGCTGCTGATGGAAAACAGATTTCAGAGGAGTGGGGTTGAAGCCAGGACAGATGGAGGCTGTTCACACCCATCCAGATGGGAGTCGGAGGAGGCTTCCATAGCCCACTGCACCATGAAGCAGCAGGGTAGGGTGACCCTTGCAGAAGTCATCTTTTGTTTTTGTTTGTTTTTGAGATGGAGTTTTGCTCTTTCGCCCAGGCTGGAGTGAAGTGGCGTGATTTCGCCTCACTGCAATCTCCGCACCCTGGGTTCAAGCGATTCTCCTGCCTCAGCCTCCTGAGTAGCTGGGATTATAGGCACCTGCCACCATACCCGGCTAATTTTTTTTTGTATTTTGAGTAGAGACAGAGTTTCATCATGTTGGCCAGGCTGGTCTCGAACTCCTGACCTCAGGCGATCCACCTGCCTTGGCCTCCCAAAGTGCTGGGATTACAGGCGTGAGCCACCGTGCCTGGCCCAGAAGTCATGTTTTGAAGGGAGACAAGGCAGGAATGACGGATGGGCGTGTGATATGAGAGAAAGATGGGTCCGAGGCTCTGGGCCCAAGCAGCTGAATGGATGGCAGCAATGAGAACTGTGATGAGGAGGAGAGGGTTGGATGGGAGATGGGAGTAGAATCAAGAGTTAAGTTTGAGGCTGAGCACAGTGGCTCACACCTGTAATCTCAGCACTTTGCGAGGCTGAGGTAGGCAGATTCCTTGAGGTCAGGTGTTCGAGACCAACCCAGGCAACCTGGCGAAACCCCGTCTCTACAAAAAATTAGCAGGGTGCAGTGGCCTGTAGTCCCAACTATTCAGGAGGCTGAGGTGGGAGGATCACTTGAGGCCAGGAGGCAGAGGTCGCAGTGAGTCGAGGGAGTGACACCGCACTCTTTTGAGACCCTGTCTCGAAAAAAAAGAAAAAAAAAAGAAGAGACAGGGTCTCACTATGTTGCCCAGTCTGGTCTTGAACTCCTGAGCTCAAGCGATCCTACAAACTTGGCCTCCCAAGTAGACATCTGTTTTATATAATTGGCTCCTCCCATCTCTGGGGTGATTGGGGCTGGGTAGGTAGTGATGCTATTCTTATTCAGCAGAGGGGAAAATGAGGCATATGCAGGTTAAGTGACTTGCTCAGGGTCACACAGCAGAGCTGGGCTAGAATCTCGGTGTTCGCTCCTGGCTCAGTGCTTTTTCCCATGTGTCTGAATCTGCATCTTGGGCAGGGGTCCCAGGGCCCCACTCCTGGACCCCTGGACTGACCCCCACCCCATCTTGTGCTTAGCAGATTCTTCCCCTGGTGGCCATGGGACCCAGGTCAATGTCACCTGCATCGTGAACGTCTGTAGCAGCTCTGACCACAGCTCACAGTGCTCCTCCCAAGCCAGCTCCACGATGGGGGACACGGATTCCAGCCCCTCGGAGTCCCCGAAGGACGAGCAGGTCCCCTTCTCCAAGGAGGAATGTACCTTTCGGTCACAGCTGGAGACGCCAGAGAC
The DNA here is from genome assembly GCF_028885625.2 of Pongo pygmaeus. NCBI lineage: Eukaryota > Metazoa > Chordata > Mammalia > Primates > Hominidae > Pongo > Pongo pygmaeus. The sequence goes on along the minus strand of NC_072373.2, from coordinate 219,012,600 downwards.
CCTGCTGGGGAGCACCGAAGAGAAGCCCCTGCCCCTTGGAGTGCCCGATGCTGGGATGAAGCCCAGTTAACCAGGCTGGTGTGAGCTGTGTCGTAGCCAAGGTGGGCTGAGCCCTGGCAGGATGACCCTGTGAAGGGGCCCTGGTCCTTTCAGGCCCCCACCACTAGGACTCTGAGGCTCTTTCTGGGCCAAGTTCCTTTACTGCCCTCCACAGCCGCAGCCTCCCTCTGACCTGCAGGCCGAGAGCCGAGGCAGCGAGTTGTGGAAAGCCTCTGCTGCCACTGTGTGTCCCTCTCAGAAGGCTGGCTGGGCATGGACGTTCGGGCCATGCTGGGGCAAGTCCCTGACTCTCTGTGACCTGCCCCGCCCAGCTGGACCTGTGAGCCTGGTTTTTTGTTTGTTTGTTTGTTTCTCCCCCTGGGCTCTGACCCAGCTCTGGCTTCCAGAAAACCCCAGCATCCTTTTCTGCAGAGGGGCTTTCTGGAGAGGAGGGATGCTGCCTGAGTCACCCATGAAGAGAGGACAGTGCTTCAGCCTGAGGCTGAGACTGCGGGACGGTCCCGGGGCTCTGTGCAGGGAGGAGGTGGCAGCCCTGTAGGGAACGGGGTCCTTCAGGTTAGCTCAGGAGGCTTGGAAAGCATCACCTCAGGCCGGGTGCAGTGGCTCACGCCTATGATCCCAGCACTTTGGGAGGCTGAGGCGGGTGGATCACCTGAGGTTAGGAGTTCGAGACCAGCCTGGCCAACATGGTAAAACCCCATCTCTACTAAAAATACAGAAATTAGCCAGGCGTGGCGGCGGGCACCTATTGTCCCAGCTACTCAGAAGCCTGAGGCTGGAAAATTGTTTGAACCCGGGAGGCGGAGGTTGCAGGGAGCCGAGATCACGCCACTGCACTCCAGCCTGGGCGACAGAGCGAGAGTCTGTCTCAAAAGAAAAAAAAAAAGCACGGTCTCCAAATGCTAACTTGTCCTTTTGTACCATGGTGTGAAAGTCAGATGCCCAGAGGGCCCAGGCAGGCCACCATATTCAGTGCTGTGGCCTGGGCAAGATAACGCACTTCTAACTGGAAATCTGCCAATTTTTTAAAAGAGTAAGTACCACTCAGGCCAACAAGCCAACGACAAAGCCAAACTCTGCCAGCCACATCCAACCCCCCACCTGCCATTTGCACCCTCCACCTTCACTCCGGTGTGCCTGCAGCCCCACCCCTCCTTCCTTGCTGTCTGGTGTGATGTCCTAGGCCACACCGTCTCCTTTCAGGGAATTTCAGGAACTAGAGATGACTGAGTCCTCGTAGCCATCTCTCTCCTACCTCAGCCTAGACCCTCCTCCCCCCTCCAGAGGGGTGGGTTCCTCTTCCCCACTCCCCGCCTTCAATTCCCGGGCCCGAAACGGGTTGCCCCGCCACTTTGGTACATGGCCAGTGTGATCCCAAGTGCCAGTCTTGTGTCTGCGTCTGTGTTGCGTGTCGTGGGTGTGTGTAGCCAAGGTCGGTAAGTTGAATGGCCTGCCTTGAAGCCGCTGAAGCTGGGATTCCTCCCCGTTAGAGTCAGCCTTCCCCCTCCCCTCCCCCAAACATGCCCAGGGCCCTGCAGAGGGGAAACCAGTGTAGCCTTGCCCGGATTCTGGGAGGAAGCAGGTTGAGGGGCTCCTGGAAAGGCTCAGTCTCAGGAGCATGGGGATAAAGGAGAAGGCATGAAATTATCTAGCAGAGCAGGGGCAGGTGATAAATTGTTGATAAATTCCACTGGACTTGAGCTTGGCAGCTGAACTATTGGAGGGTGGGGGAGCCCAGCCATTACCATGGAGACAAGAAGGGTTTTCCACCCTGGAATCAAGATGTCAGACTGGCTGGCTGCAGTGACATGCACCTGTACTCAGGAGGCTGAGGGGAGGATCACTGGAGCCCAGGAGTTTGAGGCTGCAGCGAGCTATGATCGCACCACTACACTCCAGCCTGAGCAACAGAGTGAGACCCTGTCTCTTAAAGAAAAAAAAGTCAGACTGCTGGGGCTGGCCAGGTTTCTGCCCACATTGGATCCACACGAGGACGTGATGGAGCGCACCTGCCCCCTGGTGGACAGTCCTGGGAGAACCTCAGGCTTCCTTGGCATCACAGGGCAGAGCCGGGAAGCGATGAATTTGGAGACTCTGTGGAGCCTTGGTTCCCTTGCGTGTGTTGATCCCGAGACAATGAAAGTTTGCACTGTATGCTGGACAGCATTCCTGCTTATCAATAAACCTGTTTGTTTTACACGTCGACCCCTGGCTCTGCCTGGGGTCTGGGCTTGGGTTTGTCCATGCTCTTGCTTGTCTGCCACCCCTGTGTAAGGGGAGATGGCGTCACGGTCCCTGGGGTCTGGCTGGCCCCTGTTGTGACTGGACCACAGAGGGACCCCTGTTACAGCCGCCCCCTCAAGCCTGTGAACAATAAGAGAACTTCTTGCTCAGGACCACACAGCTGGCTGGGTTCCAAGTGTGCCCTGGTCTCATGCCCTCATCCCCCAGGTCTCCTGGGCCTGCTCTCAGGACCGGGATGGGGTCTCTGCAGATCCCTAGCAGCCTAGGCAGCCAGGCTCTGCCCTCCTGGGGACCCCACTCGGGGAGAGTGGGTGCCCCTGGGATGCTCAGACCAGTACAGGGCTTCGGGGGCCCAGAGGACATCCCTGGGCCCAGGTAGGAGGTTAGAACAGGGTTCTGGAGATGACCTCTGACCTCCTCCTGAGGGATGAGCAGCAGTTTTCCAGAACAAAGGATTGCAGGGAACTGTCAGGCAAAAGGAGTTCTGAGTTTAAAGGCCTTAGCCTGGCCAGCATGGTGAAACCCCATCTCTACTAAAAATACAAAAAAATTAGCCGGGCATGACGGTATGCACCTATAATCCCAGCTAGTCAGGAGGCCGAGGCACAAGAATCGCTTGAATTGAGGAGACAGAGGTTGCAGTGAGCTGAGATCGGGCCACTGCACTCCAGCCTGGGTGACAGAGTGAGAGTCTGTCTCCAGATAAAATAATAAATAAATAAGTAATAAATAAATAAAATTAATTAATTAAAAGAAAGCCTTGGAGGGAAAAGAGACCTTGGCCTGTGTATTGGTTCCACTGACCACCTGGGTCACCATCGTCACTCCAGCTCCTGTGACTCCCTCAGTGGGACCATTTTCATTCTTGGTGATTGTAGGATCTGTGATTGACGGAACACCCCGCCTCCTGGCTTCTCGCCCTCCTCTCCTCCCTGGTCCTGTCCTCCAGCCTGTCTCAGTCACTCAACCCTTGACCAAGGCTCCCCACACTTATTCCATAAAGAGCCAGGGAGCAAAGTTATCTTACTTTTTTGAGACAAGGTCTCACTCTGTTGCCCAAGCTGAAACGTGATCGTGGCTCACTGCAGCCCTGACCTCCAGTCGCAGCCTCTTGAGTAGCTGGGACTACAGGCATGGACCACTATTTCCAGCTAAATTTTAAATTTTTTTATTTTTATTTTTTGGGTTTCCCTGTGTTGCCCAGGCTGGTCTCGAACTCCTGGGCTCAAGTGTTCCACCGGCCTTGGCCTCCTAAAGTGCTGGGATTACAGGTGTGAGCCATTGCGCCTGACCAGAATAAATATTTTACACTTGGCAGGCCTTACAGTTTCTGCAACAACCACTCAACTGTGCTGTTGTAGTGTGAAAACAGCTGTGCACAGGACATAAAAGAATGGGCAGGAGGCAGATGTGGCCTTCGGGATGTACCCACACCAGTGCCTTAGACCCTGGCATTACTGATAACTGCACGTTAATCTCAATTTCAAGCATCCCACTTTCCCCCACCCCTACTTCCTCCTATCTGTCTCCGTCAGGGGCACCTGCAGCTGTTGGTTACGTTTTCTCCCTTGTGCACACCCACGACACTTTCTCCCGGTTTGTTGTTCTCTCTCTGGTTGAACCCAGCTGTCTGTTTGTGCCACACCTGCGCGTCTGCACCTGGATGGGGCAGGATGATGGCATTCCACCATGCTGGCTGGTCGCATTTTCATTTCATGATCATTGGACTTGGCTGGGCACAGTGGCTTATGCCTGTAATCCCAGCACTTTGGGAGGCTGAGATGGGCAGATTGCTTGAGCTCAGGAGTTCAAGACCAGCCTGGGGCAACATGGTGAAACCTCATCTCCACAAAAAAATTCAGAAACTAGCTGGGTGCGGTGGCATGTACCTGGAATCCCAGCTACCCATGAGGTTAAAGTGGGAGGTTTGCTTGAGCCCAGGAGGTGGAGGTTGCTGTGAGTTGAGATCTTGCCACTGCACACCAGCCTGGGGGACGGAAAAAAAGAATAAATTCTATGGGGGTCCTTGGTGATGCCCAGCAGTGACAACAGGTCCCCTCCCCGATATATTAGTTCATGTTGCTGCTATAACAAACCACACAAACTCAGTGGCTTAAAACAATACAATTTCATTCTCCTATAGCTCTGGGAGTCAGAAGTATAAAAGCAAGGTGTTGCCAGGCCTGCTAGGCTCAGATGGGGAATTTGTTTTTGGAGGCTTTAGGGGAGAATCTGGTTCCTTGCCTTCAGCTTCCAGCGGCACGTGTATTCCTTGACTTATGGCCCCTTCGTCCATCTTCAGAGATAGCAGCGGAATCTCTTCAGAAGTCAGATCTCCCTTTGCCTCCCAATTGTAGGGACACCTGTAATTACAACGGACCACCCAGAAAATCCAGGACACTCTCCTCGTCTTAGCATCTTGGCCAGGTTTCAGGAATTCAGACATCAATGTCTTTGCAGGGGCAAAGACAACCATTGGTTATGCAGCCTACCAGCTCCTATTCACTCAGTCTCCCACTCTTTCTATTTATCTTTTAATTTTATTTATTTCTTTTTTGAGATGGATTCTCGCTCTGTCACCCAGGCTGGAGTGCAGTGGTGCGATCTCGGCTCACTGCAAGCTCCACCTCCCGGGTTCAAGCGATTCTCCTGCCTCAGCCTCCCGAGTAGCTGGGATTATAGGCGCCGCTACCACGCCCAGCTAATTTTTGTATTTTTAGTAGAGACGGGGTTTCGCCATGTTGGCCAGGCTGGTCTTAAACTCCTGACAGGTGATGCACCCACCTCGGCCTCCCAAAGTGCTGGGATTACAGCCGTGAGCCACTGCGCCCCGCCTGTTTTATCTTTTAAATAAAAGGATTAATTGAGGTTTTTGTTTGAGACTGAGTACTACTCTGTGACCCAGGCTGGAGGGCAGTAGCGCAATCACAGCTCAATGCAGCCTGAAACTCCTGGGCTCAAGTGATGCTCCCGCCTTGGCTTCCCAAAGTGCTGGGATTATAGGGATGAGCCACCACGCCTTACCCCACTCTTCTAGATGGACTATTTCATGTGTTCTCCTTTATCCCCAAGCCTCTGTCCTCACCCCACCCTTACCTTCAGTTGGTTACCTTGCTGTCTATTTCACTGAGAAAATAAAACAAACACAAGAGAACGCTGCACGCTTGCCCCACCACATCTCCCCTCTCACCCTGCGTCTGTGCCCACAACCCTGGCCTTTGCCGTGACTGGGTCTGAGGACAGGTCCTCCTCTGCATGGGATCTTAGCATCTCTCCTGGCTCAAGGACATTGCTTCAGCGAGTCTCCTGTCTCTTTCCTTCAGCATCAATTTCTCTGGCTCCTGGATCTTTCCTGTTTGCGTATAGACACACTGAGGCTCCTCCCATTTGTGAAACAACCTCACCCCCATTAGGACGACTACTATCAAAAACCCAGAAATTAGTAAGTGTTGGTGAAAATGTGGAGAGATGGAAAACCTTGTGTGTCACTGAGGAGAGTGCACGGTGGTCCAACTGCTGTGGGATACAGTGTGACAGCGACTCAAAACATGGAACATAGAATTATCATCTGATCCAGCAACTCCACTTCTGGGTGTGTACCCTAAAGAATTGAAAACAGAGTCTCAAACAGATATTTGTACAGCAGTGCTCCCTGTTCATAATAGCCAAAAGGTGGAAACAACCTAGGTGTCCAAAAGGTGGAATGGATAAACAAAATGTGATCTACAGGCTGAGTGCAGTGGCTCACACCTGTAATCCCAGCACTTTGCGGGGCCGAGGCGGGTGGATCACCTGAGGTCAGCAGTTCGAGACCAGCCCGGCCAACATGGTGAAACCCCGTCTCTACTAAAAATACAAAAATGAGCCTGGTGTGGTGACACACGCCTGTAGTCCCAGCTACTCAGGAAGCTGAGACAGGAGAATCGCTTGAACCCAGAAGGCGGAGGTTGCAGTGAGCCGAGGTCTTGCCACTGCACTCCAGCCTGGGTGACAGAGCGAGACTTCATCTCAAAAAAAAAAAAAAAAAAAAAAAAAAAGTGGTGTACAACGGAATATTCAACCTTAAAAAGGAAGGAAATTCTGACACGTGCTGCAACATGGATGTTCCTTGAGGAAAAGGATCCCTTGTCCCTTATACTAAGTGAAATAAGCCAGTCACAAAAGGACAAATTCTGTATGTTTCCCGTACATGAGGTACCTGGAGTAGTAGGGTTCATAGAGATGGAAAGTAGGATGTTGGTTGCCAGAAGCTGGGAGAAGAGGGAATGGGGAGTCAGTGTTTAATGGGTGCAGAGTTTCAGTTTTTTGAAATGAAGAGCTCTAGGCCAGGCATGATGGCTCACGCCTGTAATCCCAGAACTTTGGGAAGCCGAGGTGGGTGGATTGCTTGAGTTCAGGAGTTCGAGACCATCCTGGGCAACATAGTGAGACTCCGTTTCTATGAAAATGAGCTGGGCATGGTGGCATGCGCCTTTGGTCCCAACTACTCAGGAGGCTGAGGCGGGAAGATTGCGTGAGCCCAGGAAGTCGAGGCTGCAGTGAGCCATGACCTGTGCCACTGCACTCCAGCCTGGGTGACAGAGTGAGACCCTAAAAAAAAAAAAAAAAAAAAAAGAGAGTTCTGCAGATGGATGGTACTGATGGTTGCACAACAATATGAAATTACTTAATGCCACTGAACTATACACTTAATAATGGTTAAGATGAGAACTTTTAAACAAAAACCAAAAAGAGCAACAACTACAAAAAGATGATAAAATTTTGTGGGAGGCCAAGGCGGGTGATCACCTGGGGTCAGGAGTTCGAGACCAGCCTGGCCAACATGGCGAAACCCCATCTCTACTAAAAATACAAAAATTAGCCGGGTGTGGTGGCAGGCACCTGTAATCCCAGCTACTCGGTAGGCTGAGGCAGGAGAATTGTTTGAACCTGGGAGGCAGAGGTTGCAGTGAGCCGAGATTGCACCATTGCACTCTAGCCTGGGAGAGAAGAGTGAAACTCCATCTCAAAAAAAAAAAAAAATTTGTTATGTGTATTTCACCACAATTAACAACAGAAACCTTGCTCACAATTCTTCTTCCAGGCGCTGTCAGATTTCTCAGCTACTCTTACAGCAAAAACACCTGGAGAACAGCATATTCAGGTCACCAATTTGTCTTCTCTCATTTTCTCACGTGCCCGCCACTTGTGCCCCTACTCTACTCAACCTGTCTTTTGACCAGGTCTCTATGAAACTCCATACGGCTAAATTCAATGATCAGCTTCAGTCCCTATCTCACTTCTCCTACAGGCAGGCGGTATTTGACCCGAGTGATCAATCTCCGCTCCTCGGAAGTCTTTCCTTGCCTGGCTGTCAGGAGCCCACACCCCTTGACTCTCCTGCCATCTCAGGGACCCCTTCTGTCTTCCTGCCTGGTTCCTCATCATCTCATCAACGTCTGACTGATGAGGGGGCCCAGGGCTCAGTCCTTGCACCTCTTCTCCCTCTCCAACTCCCTTGTTGCGGATTCCATCCACCTTTAAATACCTTAAATATAGCCTGATACCTCCTGATGCTTGAAGGAACAAGTATGTATTGTGCTCTAGTTGCGGGGATTCAGTGGCTGCTAAAATGAAGCTTACATAGTGGGTAGGAAGAAAAGAAACATAATATCAGACAGGGATGAAGAAAATGAAGCTGGACACAGGGGACCAAGGGATGGAAGTACCCTTTTGGATCAGGGAGGGGACCGGGAGAGGTAACCTGGGAGCAGAGGCCTGAGGGAGCCAGGGATCAGCCAAGCCTGCCCTTGACCTGGGACAGTAGCAGGAAATGAGGCTGAGGAGTGGCCAGTTCCAAAGGATGGCCACTGTCCTGCTAAGGCAGACAACGGGACAAAGGCCTTGCTGAAGAGGTTTCACCAGTGGGGGGATATGGCCAGATTTGTCTTTTGGAATGATGTCACCAGGTGCTGGGGAGAGAGGAGGTTGGAAAGTGCAGTTGTGGGGATTGCTTACCAGGAGGTGGGGGGCTCCTTCTGAAGCTCCCTTGCCTTGGCTACATTGGGGGGATAGCTGGAGAGAGATGGATTAGAAGCGGAGAGACCGGCAATGTGCTAGTTAGTCTCCATCCACCCCTCTGGTTCCCCTCTCTGCCCTGCTTTGTGCCCTGGGAGGCTGCCTCCTGCACACACATTCCTGGACCCCTTTCCCTGAGGCTCCCAGCAGGGTTTGGCCATGGGACAGCACTAACAGTGATACAGAATGGCCAGGCTCCCTGCTAAACCCCACCCTTAAGCCTGGAACTGCTGCCCTAAGTGAAGACAGCTGACCCTTTTTTCTGCCCAAATGTTGCCTTTTTGGCCTGCCATGCCCCTATCCTGTGCCCATAAAAAGACTTCAGCTGGCAGAGTGACACAAACGGCTGACTGGCAGAGATAACAAGCACCTGAGCAGAGAAGCAACTGAGCGTCAGAGACTACGGATAGACGGATAGACGTGATTAACTTCAGGTGGCGTGGCTTCAGGGAAAGATCACCTTCTTCCTGCATCATCCCCTTTTCAGCTCCCCTTCCACTGAGAGCCCCTTTCACTGCTCAATAAAGTCTTCTGCATTCATCATCTTTCAATCCATCCGTGTGACCTGATTCTTCCTGGACGCCAGACAAGAATCTGCGTGCTGAGAAGGCAGGGACTTGGATGCTGCTGTGGGGCCTGCACAGAGCCTGCTCCTATCAGAAAGGAGTGACTGGCCAGTTCCGGCATTCATTCCCTCCGGTCCTCGCACTTACTTGCTTACATGCTTCCTCTCACGAGGAGTGGCCAGCGGCGGGCTGAGTGAAATGAGCCACTCCAGTTCCTGCCTGTGAAGGGGGCTAAGGGAACGATCCCATCTCATCAGGAGACTGGAGGATGGGAGGAAAGTGAGGCCAGGTGTGTATTCCCTCCTCCCCTTCCCCTTCTGGTAGATTCTCCCTGCCACCACCATTGTGGCCCCACAGCTTCCCGCTAGTGCCTCTCCTTGTGAGTTCTTCTAATGTTTGCCTCTCCTTGGCAAAAGTGTCTTCCTTCAAGTTGCCTGTGCCCTGTGTTTCCTGCACAGAGGCCATTGCAGCCCCAGTAGCTCTGGTGTTCACTCATGGCGCCATTGCTGGGGATGTTCTCGTCTACTGAACATCCACTCTGCAGAGGCTGGGGCTGCACTGAGCTTGAGTCCGCATCTATATATACAATGGGGATAGTAACAGCACCAACCTGGTTGGGATGTTAATGTATGAAACATGAGCTGAGCCGGTGTGTGGATCATAGAAACCGGAATAAACCCCCTTCGAGAGCAGGGAATTGACTCGGTGCTGGGGGAGGGGGGCAGCTTTGGCTCCTTCCTCTCATAGGCATTGGACATCGGCTGGTGCTGAGCCTGAGGGACCAGATCCAGCGCTGCTGTTTCCCAGAGCTCACCGCCCATCTGGAGACAGAGGAGGCACCAGATGATTCTGTTTGAGGGGGTCCATTTGGAGCAACCAAGGGCAGCCACCTGCCTGATATGGTAACCAGTCAGCATGGGCCAGGCTGGCATCTCCTCTTGCCCATTTCTTTACTTTAATCAGGACAGAACATGTGGTTTGGCTGAGCTAGGACCAGCCTGGGTAGAGAAGGAATGTCTTTTTGAGTTCTCTTTATTTGTTCTCATTCATTCGTTATCATTATAGATGAACAAGCACAGAACCCAAAATTGTGGGTCCAGCCCAGCGTGGTGGCTCAAGCCTGTGATCCCAGCACGGTGGGAGGATTGCTTGAGCCCGGGAAGTCGAGGCTGCAGTGAACCGTGATCGAGTCACTGTACTCCAGCCTGGGTGGCAGAGTGAGACCCTGTCTTAAAAAAAAAAAAAAAGTCGTAGGTCCTTGAAGCCTACCTGCCCAGGTGTGAATCCTGGATGCGACACTTCCTGTTGCTGTGACCTCAGTCAAGTGAATGAATGTCTCTGATGTCTCTGGGCCTCACGTGCCTTATCTGTAAAATGGGATTAAAATAGTACCTCCCTCAGATTGTGGGATTACATGAGTTACTGCCTGAAATGCTTAGAACTGTGCCTGGCACATTGTCAGGGCTCCATACATGTTAATTGCTTTTTTTTTTATGTATAGGTGCTGAGAATGCTGTAGATAACAGCCCAGGCAAGGTCCCTGTCCACCTGGAGCTGACACGCTAGCAGGGACTATGTAAAGACAGACATGTAGGCTATGCCTGTAGTGGTAAGCGCTAAGAAAAATAAAGCAAAGTAAGGGGACAGATAGGGTTGCTGCCAGTTTGCAAGTTGGGTTGAGGAAGGCTTCTCTGAGGTGCTGCAGTTTAAGCAGACACCTTGGTGAGGGGAGGGCAGGGCAGCCATGGGACTATGGGGGGTGGGATGGGATATGGGGTTGGGAGAGAGTGGCGTGAAGCCATGGAAAGGACTTTGGCTTTTTTTTTTTTTTTTTTTTTTTTTTTTTTAGACAGAGTCTTGCTCTGTTGCCTAGGTTGGAGTGCAGTGGTGTGATCTTGGCTCACTGCAACCCGGGTTCAAGTGATTCTCCTGCCTCAGGCTCCCAAGCAGCTGGGATTACAGGTGTCTGCCATCATACCCGGCTAATTTTTGTATTTTTAGTAGAGACAGGGTTTTGCCATGTTGGCCAGGCTAGTCTTGAACTCCTGACTTCAGGTGATCCGCCTGCCTCAGCCTCCCAAAGTGCTGGGATTACAGGTGGGAGCCACCATGTCGGGCCGTTAGGTTTTATCTTCAGTGTGATGGGAGGGGCCCGACTGGGGAGTGTGGGAAGTTCCATAGCATTGTCTGAGCTAATGCTGAGAAAGCAGCCTGGGTATGGTGGCTCACACCTGTAATCCCAGCACTTTGGGAGGCCCAAGGTGGAAGGATGGCTTGAGGCCAGGAGCTTAATACCACCCTGGGCAACACAGGGAGACCTCATCTCTACCAAAAAATTAGCTAGATTGCTTGAGCTGTGATGGTGCCACTGCATTCCAGCCTGGGTGACAGAGCGAGACCCTGTCCCCAAAAAACCCCAAAATACCACAGTTGGGAAAGCGAGGTTGCATCATTTCAGCTTGGTAACTGCCCTGCGAGATAGGCAAGGTACTCATTATCCCTGCTTTGCAGAGGAGGACGTAGGGCTGGCAGGGCTGGGTTTGACACTTATCTTAGGATTGTGTTGGACAGGCTGTTTACTGTGGGAAGTTCCTGATAAGCAGCTCCTTAGAATTTCACAAGAAAGTCAAGGAAGCCTGGATTTAAAGGGGTAGACGTCTTTCTGGGGAAACTAGCAGCACCCTGAAAGCTGGGAGGTTGGGCTGAGCAGCTGCTCTGGGTAAATCTAAAGGCTGGGAATCCTAAGAGTGACTGTGCCTTGGTTCCACCACTATTTTGCCATGTGAACTTTGAGCAGCCTCTGTCCCTCTCTGGAGCTCAGAATCGCCATCTGTAAGATGAGGGGGCTGGCCTCTGAGCTGTGGTCTATTCTTTGCCTTTTCTCTCTCTTTCTCTGCCTTTTTTTTTTTTTTTTTTTTGAGGCAGAGTCTTGCTCTGTCACCCAGGCTGGAGTGCAGTGGTGCAATCTCAGCTCACTGCAACCTCTACTTCCCGGGTTCAAGTGGTTCTCCTGCTTCAGCCTCCGGAGTAGCTGGGACTACAGGCGCCAGTCACCATGCCTGGCTAATTTTTTGTATTTTTAGTAGAGACAGGGTTTCAACATGTTGGCCAGGATGGTCTCCATCTCCTGACCTCGTGATCCATCCACCTCAGTCTCCCAAAGTGCTGAGATTACAGGCATGAGCCACCGCGCCTGGCCACCTTTTCTCTTTTTTTCCACACGGGGTGATGGTACCATCTCTTCCTGGGCTGCTTGCACTTTCACAAGAGATTCTGGACCTGTGCTTCCAAATAGAGTAGCTACCAGGAACAGGTGCTTCTGAGTACTTGAAACATGGCTAGTTCAGGTTGAGATGTGTAACATACATCTCAATAAGAAATACCAAATATAGAAGACTTACTATGAAAAACTATATACAATATGTTCTTAGTAATTTTACACTGATTTACATGTTGAAATGGTCTTATTTTGGATATACTAGGTTAAATACAATATTAACTTCATTTTACCTGTTTCTTTTCACTCTGTGATTTGGCTACTAGAAAATTTTAAATTTATGCATATGGCTTGCATTCTATTTCTGTTGGACAGCACTGCCTTACAAAGTTAAAAGCCTTCAAGATCTAATTAAATTAATTCATAATTAAAATTGCAACTTCCTCACCTCTGGGATCTCCGTACCCCCCACGGGGCTCTTGTACTTATCACCTTCTCAAATACTATATAATTTACATATCTGTTATATTTATTTCTTACTGTCTACACCTCCTGCTAGAATATAAACTCTAGGATGGAAGAGCTTTATTTTGCTCAGTCATAGGATTAGAACAGTCCCAGGCAGCCAGGCTCGGTGGCCGGTGGCTCACTCCTATAATTCCAGCACTTTGGGAGGCTGAGACGGGTGGATTGTTGGAGCCCAGGGGTTCGAGACCAGCCTACAGAACATAGTGAGAGCCCCCCACCCATCTCTACAAAAAATCAAAAAATTAGCCAGGGCCGGGCACGGTGGCTCACGCCTATAATACCAGCATTTTGGGAGTCTGAGGTGGGTGGATCACTTGAAGCCAGGAGTTCACAACCAGCCTGGCCAACATGGCAAAACCCCGTCTCTACTAAAAATACAAAAATTAGCCAGGCATGGTGGTGCGTGCCTGTAGTCCCAGCTACTCGGGAGGCTGAGGCAGGAGAATCACTTGAACCTGGAGGCAGAGGTTGCAGTGAGCCGAGATTGCGCCACTGCGCTCCAGCCTGGGTGACAGAGTGAGTCTCAAAAAAAAAAAAAATTAGTTGAGTGTGCACACCTGCGGTCTTAGCTACTTGGGAGGCTGAGATGGGAGGATCACTTGAGCTCAGAAGATTGAGGCTGCAGTGAGCCATGATTGTGCCACTGCACTCCAGTCTGGGCAACAGAGTGAGACCTGGTCCAGCCCTCTCACTGCAAAAGAACAGTGCCAGGCACATAGTAGGTGCTCAGTTGACAGTGAATGACTGGATGAATATAGGCAAAGAAGCATTCAGTTTTGTTTTGTTTTTTTGGGTGGACAGTAAGTAGGATATTTATTGGTGGGCATAATTTATTGGGGGCAGCACAGTGAAAGCCCTCATGAGTACAAGGCTTGCCACTTCTCCAGGGGCCATGACTGGGGATGGATTTGACCCCACAGCCATCTAGGCTGAGCTGTTTCTCAGCCACCACATCTTCAAATTCATCTGCATTGAACTTGGTAAAGCCCCACTTCTTTGAGATGTGGATCTTCTGGTGGCCAGGGAACTTGAACGTGGCCCTATGTAGGGCCCCAATCACATGCTCCTTGTTCTGCAGCTTGGTGTGGATGAACATGATGACTTGGCCAATGTGAACCCTGGCCACGGTGCCCTGGGGCTTTCCAAAGGCACCTTGCATGCCTGTCTGAAGCCTACACTGGGGACAATGCCAAGGTCAAAGACATTGGAAAGGGCTGTCTCCATAGTCCCTTAGAGCAAAAATCAGGCTGTCTACACAACAAAGGAAGCTGTTTGCAGCCATTACACATGGGGCCCTCAGCAGTTTCCAGATTGGCCAAATCTTCAATTTTTCTAGAGATGTCCTAAATACAGATTTTCATGTGTAATCTCCAGATTTTTCTATGTTTTCAGTAATTCAAATGAGCTTAAAGCATTGTGTGTGCCAACAGAAACATTTCTGCAGGAGTTTTGGCTACCTGTCTGCATCCCCTGTGGTCCAGATGATTCTAGAAACTGATATAGGAGGACAGGTGGGGAGGAACCTGATGTGGGGAGAGTGTGGAGCTGGGCTCTGCAAATCTGCCTGTCCCAGAAAACTTACCCCTTCTGGGCCAACATGCATCTAAGTGGGTGGTAATTAAGGAATGACCCCCATCTCCTGCAGCCCTTCCTCTGGGATGTCTACAACTAAAAAAAAGCAAGGTGCTTTTTTTTTAAAAAAAAAAAAAAAAAAAAAGGGTCTGTATTAGTCCATTTTCATACTGCTATGAAGAAATACCCAAGACTGGGTAATTTATAAGGAAAAAGAGGTTTAATGGACTCACAGTTCCACATGGCTGGGGAGGCCTCACATTCTTGGCAAAAGGCAAAGGAGGAGCAAAGGCATATCTTACATGGTAGCAGACTAGAGAGTGTATGCAGGGGAACTGCACTTTATAAAACCACCAGATCTCATGAGATTTATTCACGACCATGAGAACGGTATGGGAGAAAACCCACCTCCACGATTTAATTACCTCCCACCAGGTCCCTTCCACAACATGTGGGGATTATGGGAGCTATAATTCAAGATGAGATTTGGGTGGGGACAGAGCCAAACCATATGATTTTGTCCTTTGCACCTCCAAAATCTCATGTCCTCACATTTCAAAACCAATCATGCCTTTTCAACAGTCCTTCAAAGTCTTAACTCCTTTTGGCATTAACTCAAAAGTCTACAGTCCGAAGTTTCACCTGAGACAAGGCAAGTCACTTCCGCCTATGAGTTTGTAAAATCAAAAGCAAGTTAGTTACTTCCTAGATACAACAGGGCATTGGGTAAATACATTTGTTCCAAATGCGAGAAATTGGCCAAAACAAACAGGCTATAGGCCCCATGCAAGTCTGAAATCCAGTGGGACAGTCAAATCTTAAAGCTCCAAAATGATCTCCTTTGATTCCATGTCTCACATCTAGGTCAAGAGGTGGGTTCCCATGATCTTCGGCAGCTCCCCCTCCTGTGGCTTTGTAGGGTACAGTCCCCTCCTGGCTGTTTTCATTGGCTGGCGTTGAGTGTCTGCAGCTTTTCCAGGTGCACAGTGCAAGCTGTCCTACCATTCTAGGGTCTGGAGGATGGTGGCCCTCTTCTCACAGCTCCACTAGCCAGTGCCCCGGTGGGGACTCTGTGTGGGGGCTCCCATCCCACATTTCCTTTCTGTACTGCCCTAGCAGAAATTCTCTGTGAGGGGTCCACCTTGCAGCACACCTCTACCTAGTGTTTCCATATATCCTCGGAAATCTAGGCAGAGAGGTTCCCAAACCTCAATTCCTGACTTCTGTGCACCTGCAGACCTAACACCATGTGTAAGCTGCCAAGGCTTAGGGCTTGCACCCTCTGAAGCAATGGCCCGAGGTGTATGTTGGCCCCTTTTAGTCATGGCTGGAACACAGGGACCAAGTCCCAAGACTGCACAAAGCAGCAAGGCCCTGGGCCTGGCCCACAAAACCATTTTTTCCTCCTAGGCCTCCAGGTCTGTGATGGGAGGGACTGCCATGAAGACCTCTGACATGCCCTCTAGACATTTTCCCCATTGTCATGGTGATTAATGCTTGGCTTCTTATTACTTCTGCAAATTTCTGCCACTGGGTTGAATTTCTCCCCATAAAATGTTTTTATACTATCACATTGTCAGTCTGCAAATTTTCCAAACTTTTATGCTTTTTTTTTTTTTTTGAAATGGAGTCTCGCTCTGTTGCCCAGGCTGGAGTGTAGTGGCGCGATCTTGGCTCACTGCAAGCTCCGCCTCCTGGGTTCACGCCATTCTCCTGCCTCAGCCTCCCAAGTAGCTGGGACTACAGGCACCCACCACCACGCCTGGCTAATTTTTTTTTGTATTTTTAGTGGAGACGAGGTTTCACCATGTTAGCCAGGATGGTCTTGATCTCCTGACCTTTGTGATCCGCCCGCCTCAGCCTCCCAAAGTGCTGGGATTACAGGCATGAGCCACCACACCCGGCCAACTGAATGCTTTTAAGAGCACTCAAGTCATCTGTTGAATGCTTTGCTACTTAGACATTTCTTCCCTCAGATACCCTAAATCATCTCTCTCATGTTCAAAGTTCCACAGATTTCTAGGCCAGGGGTGAAATGCTGTGAGTCTCTTTGCTAAAGCATAGCAAGAGTCACCTTTGCTTCAATTTCCAATAAATTCTTTATCTCCATCTGAGACCACCTCAGCCTGGACTTCATTGTCCATATCACTATAAGCATTTTGGTCAAAACCATTCAACAAGTCTCTAGGAAGCTCTGAACTTTCCCACATCTTCCTGTCTTCTTCTGAGTCCTCCAAACTGTTCCAAGCTCTGCCTGTTACCCAGTTCCAAAGTCTCTTTCACATTTTCTGGTATCTTGATAGCAGTACCCCACTCTACTGGTGCCAATTTACTATATTAATCCATTTTCATACTGCTATAAAGAAATACCCAAGACTGGGTAACTTATAAAGATAAAGAGGTTTAGGGTGGGCACAGTGGCTCATGTCTGTAATCCCAGCACTTTGGGAGGATGAGGCGGGTGGATCACAAGGTCAGGAGATCAAGACCCTCCTGGCCAACATGGTGAAACCCCATCTCTACTAAAAATACAAAAATTAGCTGGGCGTGGTGCATGCCTGTAGTTCCAGCTACTTGGGAGGCTGAAGCAGGAGAATTGCTTGAACCAGGGAATTGGAGGTTTCAGTGAGCCGAGATTGTGCCACTGCACTCCAGCCTGGCAACAGAGTGAGACTCCATCTCAAAAAAAAAAAAAAAAAGAAAAGAAAAAGAGGTTTAATGGACTCACAGTTCCACATGGCTGGGGAGGCCTCACAATCATGGCAGAAGGCAAAAGAAGAGCAAAGGTACATCTTACATGGCGGCAGGCAAGAGAGCGTGTGTAGGGAAACTCCCCTTTATAAAACCATCAGATCTCATGAGATTTATTCACTATCAGCAAAACAGCATGGGAAAAACCCCCCCAATGATTCAATTACCTCCCGTCAGGTCCCTCCCACAATACGTGGGGATTATGGGAGCTACAATTCAAGATGAGATTTGGGTGGGGACACAGCCAAACCATATCAGGGTCTTATTGTATTGCCCAAGCTGGTCTTGAATTCCTGGGCTCAAGAGATCCTCCCGCCTTGGCCTCCCAAAGTGCTAGGATTACAGGCATGAGCCACTGCATGCAGCCTAAACTGCTTTTCTCATATTCATACAACACTTCTGACTCTAAATTTTGGGTTTTCCACACCCCAAGTAATTCTCTAATTCTCTGAACACCACTTGTGTGTCCTGAGATTCAATTCAATTCTGACACTACCTACCTGGAATTAGCAGAAGATCCCACAAGTAAAGGGCTCAGCCCCATAAGACTGTCCCACTTCAGATGCCAATCACTAGTCCAGGCCTTCTGTACTTCTGACTGATCAGCTATAAATTGGGGGTTCCTATGACCCCTCCCTTAGGTTTGATTATTTTCAATAGTGGCACACAGAACTTAGGGAAACACTTTACTTTCTTTCTTTTTCTTTTTTCTTTTTTAGACGGAGTCTTGCTCTGTTGCAGGCTGGAGTGCAATGGCGTGATCTCAGCTCACTGCAACCTCTGCCTCCTGGGTTCAAGCAATTCTCCTGCCTCAGCGTCCTGAGTAGCTAGGATTACAGGTACCTGCCACCATGCCTGGCTAATTTTTGTATTTTTAGTACAGATGGGGTTTCACCATGTTGGTCAGGCTGGTCTCGAATCCTGACTTCGAGATCTGCTTGCCTTGGCCTCCCAGAGAGCTGGGATTACAGGCGTGAGCCACCGCCCCCGGCCACTTTACTTTCATTTACAGTTTATTATAAAGGATGCAACTAGTGGAAAAATGCATAGGCCAAGGTATTAGAGATTAGAGATGGGGTGGGGCTTGGAAACACTCTGAACCTTTAGGGTGTTTTTATTTTATTTTTTTTGAGATGGAGTCCCTCTGTTGCCCAGGCGGGAGTGCAGTGGCCTGATCCCAGCTCGCTGCAAGCTCCGCGTCCCAGGTTCACACCATTCTCCTGTCTCAGCCTCCCAAGTAGCTGGGACTACAGGCGCCCGCCACCATGCTTGGCTAATTTTTTTGTATTTTCAGTAGAGACAGGGTTTCACCATGTTGGCCAGGATGGTCTTGATCTCCTGACCTTGTGATCCACCTGCCTTGGCCTCCCAAAGTGCTGGGATTACAGGCATGAGCCACTGCGCCCGGCCACCTTTAGGGTTTTTATGTGGGCATGATTGACTGAATCATTGGCCATTGGTGATTGAACTCAATCTCCAATCCTCCCCGCAGGTCGGAGGCGGTCGAAGGGTGTGTGTGTTTTTGTGTGAGATAGGCCCACCCTCTCTAACACAGTTGCTCCTTCTGGCAACCAGCCCCATTCTGAAGCTATCTAGGAGCTTTCAGCCACCAGTCATCTCAGGAACCTACGAAAAGACACTCTTATCTCTCTGGAGATACTGGGGTCCCAGGAACTCTTGGGTTGGGAACTTGGGGATGTTGACCAAAGAGTATAAAGTTTGGGCCAGGTACGGTGGCTCACGCCTGTCATCCCAGCACTTTGGGAGGCCAAGGCGGGAGGATCACGAGGTCAGGAGATCGAGACCATCCTGGCTAACATGGTGAAACCCTGTCTCTACTAAAAATAAAAAAAATTTAGCCGGGCGCAGTAGCGGGTGCCTGTAGTCCCAGCTACTTGGGAGGCTGAGGCAGGAGAATGGCGTGAACCCGGGAGGTGGAGCTTGCAATGAGCCAAGATAGCGCCACTGCAGTCCGGCCCGGGCGACAGAGCAAGACTCCGTCTAGAAAAAAAAAAAAAAAAAAGTTTTCATCCAAAAAAATATGTTAGCTGATGGATTTGTTCATTAGTGTGAATTAATCATTCCACATTGTAAATAGATATCAAAACAGTGCACTGTAGCCCATAAATATATACAATTATTTGTCAATTAAATTTTTTTAAAAAGCTGTGAGCAGTGTCTCCTGCCTGTAATCCCAGCACTTCGGGAGACCAAGGTAGGAGGAATGCTTGAGCTCAGGGGTTCAAGACCAGCCTGGACAACATGGCAAAACCCTGTCTCTACTAATAATACAAAAATTAGCCGGGTGTGGTGGTGCACATCAGGAATCCCAGCTACTCGGGAGGCTGAGGCATGAGAATCACTTGAACCTGGGAGGCAGAGGCTGCAGTGAGCTGAGATCGTGCCACTGCACTCCAGCATGGGCAACAGAGTAAGATTGTCTGAGACAAACAAACAAAAAAACCCCCAAAAATCAGCTGGGTGTGGTAGTGCACCTGTAGCTTGTAGTCCCTCTGACAGTTTTGTCTTTTCTGGAATTTCATAGAAATGAAATCATTATGGTATGTGGTCTTTGTGGTCTTTTTCCACATAGCTAATACTTTTGAGCTTCCTCCAGATCGTGCCTGCGTCAGCACTACTCACCTTTTTGTTGGTGAGTAGTGCTCCATTGTATGAGTATATTGCAATTTGTTTATCCACTCTCCTGTTGATGGACATTTTGATTGTTTTTTTTTGTTTCTGGCTTTTATGAATAAAGCTGGTATGAGCGTTCATGTATAAGTCTTGGTGTGGGCATATGTTTTAATTTCTTTTGGCTAATATCTAGCAGTGGGATTGCTGTATGGTAAATGTATATTTAAACATTTATAGGAAACTGAGGGCACGAAGACTTTCAGTAATACTGGTTGAATGAATGGTGCCCAGGAACTTGCATTTTTTGAGACAGGGTCTCTGTTGCCCAGGTTGGAGTGCACAGGCATGATCATTGCTCACTGTAACCTTGAACTCATGGGCTCAAGCAATCCTCCTGCCTTCTGCTCCCAGTAGTTGGGAGTACAGGCATGTGCCACCATGCCCAGCTAATTTTTTCATCTTTAATTTTTTGTAGAGATTGGGTCTCCTTATGTTGCACAGGCTGGTCTTGAATTCCTGGCCTCAAGCAATCCCCTCCACCGCCTTGGCCTCCCAAAGTGCTAGGATTACAGGTGTGAGCCACGGTGCCGGGCCATGTGCAGTTATTTTTTTTGGATTTTTTTTTTTTGAGATGGAGTCTTTCTCTGTTGTCCAGACTGGAGTGCAGTGGCAAGAGCTCAGCTCACTGCAACCTCTGCCTCCTGGGTTTAAGCAATTCTCCTGCCTTAGCCTCCTGAGTAGCTGGGATTACAGGCACCTGCGACCATGCCCGGCTAATTTTTGTATTTTTAGTAGAGATGGGGTTTTGCCAAGTTGGTCAGGCTGGTCTTGATCTCCTGACCTCAGGTGATCCACCCACATCTGCCTCCCAAAATGCTGAGATTACAGGCATGAGCCACAACGCCTGGCCTGGGCCATGTGCATTTCTAACAAGCTTCCCAGGTACAGCCAGGTGTCTGTGCTAGGTGATCTGGACTTCGAGGTCCTTCACCTCTGAAGGACTGCCTTCCTTCCTCCTTCTGTCTGTGGAGTTCCAGGTTTTACTCCCAAACCTCAGCCCCAGAGGAGACCCAGCATCCAGATTCTGAGAGGTTGATCCCACCATACAGGAACCCTGGTCTTGCTCAGGAGTGAGTCAGCCCAACATGCACCCTCATTAGCTTAGCATCATGAGGGTTGGTAATTATTATGGTAAATACATGATTGTAACCTTGCTGTTCTGCTTCCTGCATCTTCTAATTTATATGAGCTTGAGGTCTCCCTCTTGCCCTTCTTGTGATAATGCAAGGAGGAAGTGTTCAGTTGTTCATTCATACACACTTATTGCGTCTTTTCTGTGCTAGGCAATGTCTAGGTGTTGAAGAAACACTGAAAGGGATAAAATGTCTGTTTTCAAGGTACTGGGGAAAGAACAATATATGTATAAACAAATAAGATAATCTCAGGGAGTATTAGGTTCCATGAAGAAAATACAACAGGGTAATGGATAATGGAACTTTATTTTTATTTTTGAGAGGGAGTCTCACCCTGTCTGGAGTGCAGAGGGGTGATCTCGGCTCACTGCAACCTCCGCCTCCCAGGTTCAAGTGATTCTCCTGCCTCAGCTTCCCCAGTAGCTGGGACTACAGGTGTGCACTACCACGCCTGGCTAATTTTTATAGTTTTAGTAGAGATGGGGTTTCACTATGTTGGCCAGGCTGGTCTCAAACTCCTGACTTCAGTGATCCGCCCGCCTCAGCCTCCTGAAGTGCTGGGATTACAGGCATGAGCCACCGTGCACAGCTCATAATGGAACCGTAGATAGGCACAAGTCCTCTCTGAGTGGAACATTTGAAGCCAGAGGGAGTCAGCTATATGAATATCCAGAGCTATTCTGTAGCTCTGGATTGACCACAAGAGGCTATTGAGCACTGGAATTGTGGCTAGTTTGTACTGAGATGTGCAGTAAATGTAAAATATACCCGAATTTCAAAAACTTACTATAAAAACGTTAACGTATTAGTAATTTTTTCTTTTGGCTACATGTTGAGATGATCATATTTTGAACATATTGGATTAAATATATTAAAATGAAGTTCATTTTCTTCTTTTTCGTTTTAAAAAAATGTACCAACTAGTAAAAGTGAATTGCCTATGTGGCTGGCATTGTATTTCTATTGGTCTGGGGAGAAGGGTCCTAGGCAGAGAGAACGGTAAATGTACAGTTCCTGGGGCAGAAACTGAAGGATGCTGAGGCAGAGTCGGCCGGGGAAAAAGTGGCTGAAATGGGAAGGGACCAGATCCAGTGGGACCTTGGTGGCAGCTCTGTAAGGAGGTGGGTTTTAACTGAAGTGCGGTGGGGACGCCCTTTTAAGCAGGGAAGGGCGGGGTCTGAATTAACAGGTCCCCGTGGCTGCGAAGTGGGGAAAGGACTGTGGGTGAGTGGGCCAGACGGACGGCCAACTGCACCTTTCGCTTGGATGGAAGGCAGGGTGGTTGTAGGTGGGAAGAATCCTGGGTTTCCATGCTGTCTGAACCAGAGTCATTTGTGGCCCTGCCCTCCCCTGGGACTCAGTTTCCCCACCTATAAAATAGGCCCCAGTGTCCGCGAACCCTGGAGGGGCCCGCAGCACTGCAGGAGCGGCCGCCGGCGCCAGGGGGCGCTTCCTCGATAACTCGGCGCTCGGCTGGCCAGGCACCGGCGCGTCGGCCGCTCGATTGGTCGGGTCGGGGCCGGCCTGAGCGCCGCGGGCCTGCGCCATTGAGGAGCGGCGGGGAGGAAGCGCCGCGCAGCGCCGGGCTGGGGCGGGCGGCCCGGGACACCGACAGGTAGGGGCCGAGCGGCTCCGCGCCGGGCGGGGCCAGGGCCGGGAACTGCAGGGCCGGCGCGGACCCGCGGGCCGCCGCTAGGGCTCCGCCTAGACCTGGGGGTCCGGGCCCACCCTGGGGAGAGCGATGCTGGGAGCCTGGGGGCCCCGTCGTCCGGCCTTGGTCTGAGCCCCTCGGGGTAACCCTGGGCGTCTGCTCCCCCGAGGGCCCCAAGCCCGCCACCTCCGGGGACCCCTGCGTCCGAGTCCCCGCGAGCACCCCAAGCACAGGCTCGGGGCTGGCTGAACCTCTGGGAACCCCGACGTCTGTGTCTTGGGGAGCCCGAGCCCCCGCGGGACCCCGGCACACTCTCCGGGGTCCCAGCAGCCTGGCGCCCTGGAATTGGGGGGTGTCAGTCCGCGCCTGTCCGCCTGAACCTTGGTTTCAATGCAGGACCCCAGTGTGCGAGCCCCCCACATTACGCCCAAGAGTAGGGTGTCAGTTCTCTAGAATGCCTTAGCCACCTCCCTTAATCAGCCATCCGAGGTCACACTCTCGGGTGGAGACATCAGGCCTAAAACCTCTTTTTACCTTTTGCCCCCCAGGGTCACGCCCTGGCCCAGCCACTCCTCCTAGGTGTGGGATCCCAGACATCAGGCCTAAAACCTCTCTTTACCTTTTGCCCCCCAGGGTCACGCCCTGGCCCAACCACTCCTCCTAGGTGTGGGATCCCGGTGCCGTTCCCTCCAGGTTTTACCTGGGTGGTGTGGTCTCTGTCCCCTGAAGGGGGCTGAGGGTTCCGAGAGCTGGGGGCGGGAGGGTTGTGGGAGCGTCGCCTTCCGGGCAGTGCCGTTCCTGTGGGGCCACCGGTCGGACAGCCGTCCCCGCCCCGGTTTTGGAGCTCCCTGGCGCGGGCAGCGTTCAGCCCTGGCCGCCTCGGGGAGGGACGCCCAGGTCCGGTTGCCAGTCCTTCCTATTCCCGGTCTGGCCGCTCCTCAGGGGAGGGGCCTGGCTGAAGGTCATGCCCGGCTGTCTGCCCGCCCGTGGGCTCAGCACTGATCCCTACTGTCACCCGCCCCACTGGGTAGGGGAGCCCAGGTGGGGGTTAGTGCCAGGCAGCTGCCTAGAAGTCCTGATGGACCGGAGTGTAAACACTTTGGGACTCTGGCCAGTCTGGCGGCCCTTGCTGACACTGAATTCCTTAAGGGAATCCGTGAAGTGGCCTCAAGCACGGTCTAGATGCTTAGCAGAGCAAATAATGGGTGCTTTCTGGCTTGGGCCTCAATTTTACTGACCAGGGTGCCTTACAATGCTAATCACTCTTGCTTTTAAAATCTGTGCTTTGCATTCTTTTCCGTTTAGGGCAAGTAGGGTAGGGCCTGAACTTGTTTACAAACTGACAGTTGTTTCCCTTGATTTGGAGATAATTGGTAGTTGGCACTCAGAGAGAGTTGGCATTTAGGGCCGAAATTAGTGGCAATAACTACAAAAATAAAGAGTACTCTGACCTTGGCTTCTTGCTCAAGTTTGTTTGGAGTCCCCATAGTAAGATTAGTCAGTTTCACATTTGGTTTTCACAAATTGACTCCTTTAAAGTTACAATAGTGGCCGGGCACGGTGGCTCACGCCTGTAATCCCAGCAGTTTTGGAGGCCAAAGTGGGCAGATCGCTTAAGGTCAGGAGTTCAGACCAGCCTGGCCAACATGATGAAACCCTGTCTCTACCAAAAATACAAAAATTAGCCGGGGATGGTGGCAGGTGTCTGTAATCCCAGCTACTCAGGAGGCTGAGGTAGGAGAATCGCTTGAACCCAGGAGATGGCGGTTGCAGTGAGCCAAGATCCTGTCACTGCACTTCAGCCTGGGCGAGGGAGCAACACTGTCTCCAGAAAAAAAACGTTACAATAGAGAAATGTTTCTTTTACTCAGACTGTTGAGCATTTATTTTTTAAAAAATTGTTCTTATAACATCTTCTTTAAACAAATGTAGCTAATAATTAGTTTTATGTAACTCTACCCTTAAAAAATATCTTTATATTCCACTTGCAGAAAAAAAAAATCTTTGGAAAGAAATTGGGCAAATATTTTACCAAATGCTGTTTTTTTCTTTTTACTGTCACTGTTGACCAAGTTAAGCTTCTCTGGAAGTATAAGATATTGTTGACGAACAAAAGCCAGTTTTTCCAGGAGATTGAATTCATTCTTCTGGAGGCCTTGTGCTTCAGCTTCAGGTAGTTGTTGGATGGCAGCCTCTCAGTTGGGATAGGTGTATCTTCTGGCACTAAGATGAATCACTAGAGGTGGGGCAGCGTGCTTGGAGAGGATCCTGAAAGTAGGCTGGCTCCAGTGGGATGCGTGCCATGGCAAGTCTGTAGTGCCTGGCAGGGTGGCTGATGACTGGCAGGGTGGCTGATGACTGACATGGTGGATCAGAGCAAGATTTGAGGCTCACAGTTTCCACTGGGATCTTCTAGTTGAGCAATCTGAGAACCCAGTTAAACTTTTGTGTCTCAGTTTCCCTCATGTTGACTTTTTGTAATACTAAAATTAATCTTTTTTTTTTTTTTTTTTTTGGTAATACTGGTAAACACCAGTTATTATAACAGGCAGTAGTACCTACAAAATCTAAATACCGTGGCTGGAGCCAGAGGATTTCTGGAGTTTGGGGTTTGTAATAATCGACTAAGATTGTTCATTGTATCAGTGTCATCTGGTGCCCAGGTACCAGTAATGCAGTTCCAGGACATTTAAGAACAGTGATAAAGCACTGTCGTCTCTCTCCCTTGTATATTATTTTATAAGTGATCCTCATTAACAAATTTGAGACATTTAATTTGGGCGGCCTAAATGAGGATCATTAAAGAATGTGAATTCTCCCCCCCACCCCCAACTTTATTCAGGTTTCTTTTTCTTTTTTTTTTTTGAGATGGAGTCTCACTCTGTCACCCAGGCTGGAGTGCGGTGGTGTGATCTTGGCCTGCAACCTCGGCCTCCCGGGTTCAAGGGATTCTCCTGCCTCAGCCTCCCGAGTAGCTGGGATTACATGTGCCTGCCACCATGCCTGGCTTAAGTTTTGTATTTTTGGTAGAGACAGGGTTTCACCATGTTGGCCAGGCTGGTTTTGGACTCCCAACCTCAGGTGATCCACCTGCCTCCGCCACCCAAAGTGCTGGGATTCCAGGCGTGAGCCACCACCCCCGGCCTCTTTCATGAATTTCATTCAGACAATCTCTTAGGACATTTTCTGTCTTAATCTAGGATAAGGTTTCTTAATGTTGGCTCTGTTGACATTTGGGTTGGATAATTCTTTGCTGTGGGAGCTGTCTTGTGTGTTGTAGGTTTAGCAGCTTCCGTGGTCTTTATTCACAAGATGCCAGTAGCAGCCCCTAAGTCATGATAACAAATGCCTTCAGAGATTACTAAATTATGCCCATAGGAGAACCTCTGATCATGGCAGTCTAATCCCAAGGTAGATCAACATAAGCAAGCAATGGACAGTTACACTGAAAAGATAGACAGCTTTGAATTGTAGGTAATTTTTGGTAAATTTAAGAGTGACTATTCCCTGAAGCAGCATCAGAATGTAGGTGTTTTGGTTTGGCTCTCCAGTTACTGATGGGGACATCTTACAGAGCTTCTTGCCTCGTCTTTTAAAACATCTGCGGCCGGGCGCAGTGGCTCATGCCTGTAATCCCAGCACTTTGGGTGGTTGAGGCAGGTGGATCACCTGAGGTCAGGAGTTTGGGACAGGCTGGTCAACATGGTGAAACCCCATCTCTACTAAAAATACAAAAAATCAGCTGGGTATGGTGGTGGGCAGCTGTCATCCCAGCTACTCGGGAGGCTGAGGCAGGAGAATCACTTGAACCCGGGAGGCAGAGATTGCAGTGAGCCGAGATTGTGCCACTGCACTTCAGCCTGGGTGACAAGAACAAAACTGTCTCAAAACAAAAACAAAAACAAAAACAAACAAAACCCAGCAAAACGTCTGTGCTTTGCATTCATCTACCTTCAGGCAGGTAGAGGAGGAAATTGGCTTAGAAAATCATCCCGTTTTTATGTTGATTTTCATTCTTTTCCTTTCATAGATTTTTCTGTGACCATGAAAGAGAGAAATGAAGAATGATCCATGATTTCTAAACACCTTTTCCTGAGGATATAGTCATGTTGGAAGGCCTTGTAGCCTGGGTTCTCAATACCTATTTGGGGAAATATGTCAATAACCTGAACACTGACCAGCTCTCAGTTGCACTTCTCAAAGGTAAGTATTTCTCTGGGTGAGATACAGCTTTATAGGTGGCATTTCTATTTTTGTATTTTTTTTGTTGTCCTGAGAATCATAAAACCTAATGTCCAGATGGCTTTGTACTAAATGTATGTAAAAAGGTCCCATATCACCCTGATGATTATTCCAGAGTAACTTAAGTTTATAGCTATATTGTTGTAGATTTTAAGGTACTATTAAATATTAAAAAACAAAAACAAAATAAGCTACACTACTGGTGACTGTGCTTAGTCCCAGTTAATTTTTAGCTTTATGAAGCTTTATGGAGGCAGCCACAATGTACTGACAGTGGCATTGACTTTGGCTTCAAATACTGTTTTGTCATTTATTAGCTATGTGAACAATAGCTCATATTGAAATTCCAAGCCTCAGTTTCTTTAGACAGAGGTAATATACCTCCAGAGGGTTGCTATAAGGATCAACTGGAATAACATTTAAAGCCTCTAGCCTGCTGGCATATAGTAGGCACTTAATAAAAGTTTTAAAATTGATTACTGTGAGGTGTTCAACAGAATTTCTGAGGTTTTGACTTGCTTAATAGTAGAGTACCTGAAGCTTGAGACATTTTACCCTTTACAGGCCTAGACTTGGTAAACGCAGTCCCTGATTTGGCATGGGAATTCGAAAACTGCATTTTCTCCCTTTCCTTGTTTTAATTTAAATTCTCTTTGCTCAACTCAAAATGGAGCTTTTTAACATATGTAGGGAAGAGAAGAAAGTCAGTTTGCCAAGTGTGTAAAATCATAGGAAATGGGAAGGAGACTTCAAATACAGTGAAACCTCACCTTCGTGGATGTGAGTTTTGGTAAGTGGACCAGAACAGGTTAGAGAGAACAGTGACACAGCTGTTTGCATAGTCTGAGAATAGAGTACCAGTGGTTCACATGTTCCATTAAATGTGTTGCTTTCCGGCCAGGCGCGGTGGCTCATGCCTGTAATCCCAGTACTTTGGGAAGCTAAGGCAGACGGATCACGAGGTCAGGAGTTTGAGACCAGCTTGGCCAACATGGTGAAACCTGTCTCTACTAAAAATACAAAAATTAGCTGGGCGTGGTGGCGGGTGCCTGTAATCCCACTACTCGGGAGGCTGAGGCAGGAGAATCGCTTGAAACCAGAAGGCGGAGGTTGCAGTGAGCTGAGGTCACACCACTGCACTCCAGCCTGGGCAACAAGAGTGAAACTCCATCGCAAAAAAAAAAAAAAAAGTGGTGCTTTTCATGTTTTTCTGACCAAATGATTGTGGCAGCGATAGGCCATTGGCAGAGCTGTCATGGTCACGCCTCCCCACTCTCTTCCTTTCCTTTCCTATTCTCCTGGTTTTCCTCTTGTCCTGAAACGGGAGCTAAGTGGAAAGTGAGAGTGAGCAGTCTGTCAGGGAAGAGGATGCGTTCAGAGTGCAATAGTAGTGTCAAGTTCACCTCTCTGGTCTCTTATTGAAGTTCTCAGACCCACTGTGAAGCTAACTACGTTGTATGAGGTATAGATAACAGGGCCTAGAAAGAGAGCTGCAGACCACGACCCTGCTAATCAAAGAGCTGGTTCTGTCGGGAATGATGTGGCAAGAGCATTTGCCAAAGAAATGAGTAAATAGAAATGGATATCTGATGTGTTACAGAGTTGTACTAACATTTCTCAGCAGTTTTAGAATATATCTTGGAACAACTGTGTTTATCTGGTACTTAAACTGCTTTTCTGTCCTTATTTCCTTTCTAAAAACATTATTCTTCATGGCTTTTAATGAACCTGTGGAACTTGAAGAATGCTTCTCCGCAGGGTAGAAAAATGCTTTTTCTTTCGTAACTGGTGTTAGTATGGTACCCAATGCTTATGGATCCAAAGCACATCACAGAGCGTGGCCAGAACAATCTTGGGGGCATGGAATTGTACCGAGGGAATGGCTTTGTAAAGAAGTTGGTGCTGCTTGTTCATCCCTGACACAGTTAAGCAGTGTTTGGGGATAGAGAGGGTACTAGATAGGAATGAGGATGTTCCTTCTTTTTTTTTGAGACAGGGTTTCTTTCTGTCGCCCAGGCTGGAGTGCAGTGGCGTGATTTCACCTCAGTGCCACCTTGACCTTCTGGGCTCAAGCAGTCCTCCTGCCTCAGCCTCCCAAGTAGCTGGGACCACAGGCATGCACCACCACGCCCAGCTAATTTTTGTATTTTTTTGGTAGAGATGGGGTTTCGCCATGTTGCTCAGGCAGCTCTTGAACTCCTGAGTTCAAGTGATCCTCCCACCTGGGCCTCCCAAAGTGTTGGGATTACAGGCATGATCCACTGCACCCGGCTGAGAATGTAATTTCAATCCATCTACTGATATTTACTGTTCTAGATGCTTTGGGAGATGCAAAGAGGACTGAAATAGTGGTCAAGGGTATTGATTTTTTTAGCTAAACTATGTGTTTGAATCCCAGTTCTTCCATTTACCAGTAACCTGGGTAGGTTACTCAATTTCTTCATGCTTCACTCTCCCTATTTGTAGATTGGAGATAATATTAACTATCTCGTAAGGTTCTGAGGACTAAGAAATTAATGTGGGTCAGAGAGCTTAGAGCTGTTCTTGGCATATTGTAGGCTCTCAGTCAACGTTAGTTATCATCATCCTCATGATCATCAGTGTATGATTGGATTGGCTGATGGATTGGACTTCAAAGAGATTGTGTGTGTGTATGTATATATATATATCTGTGTGTATGTATATATATATATGTGTGTGTATGTATATATAGATTGTATCCACATATGAAAAGTAACAAAATGCAAAGTAACATGAGTGTTTAAATGGAGATAGCATTTAAAGACAAATAAAAAAAATACAAAGTAACATGGGAGGATCACCTGAAGCCAGGAGTTCAAGACTAGCCTGGGCAATATGGTGAGATCCCTTTTCTACAGAAAAAAAAAAAAAAAAAAAAAAAAGCTGGGTGTGGTGGCGCATGCCTGTGGCCCCAGCTACTTGGGAGGCTGAGGTGGGAGGATCACTTGAGCTGGAGAGGTCGAGGTTGCATTGAGTTGTGTTCCCTCCACTGCACTCTGGCCTGGGCAACAGAGCAAGACGCTTTCCCCCCAAAAATTTTCACTTGTTCAGTCATTCAAAAACATTTATTGAGGTCGGGTGTGGTGGCTCACGCCTGTAATCCTAGCATTTCGGGAGGCCAAGGCCAGAGGATCACCTGAGGCCAGAAGTTCAAGACTAGCCTCGGCAACATGGTGAGATCCCTTCTCTAAAAGAAAAAAAAAAAAATTAGCTGGGTATTGTGGTGCATGCCTGTGGTTCCAGCTACTTGGGAGGCTCAGGTGGGAGGATTGCTTGAACCCAGGAGGTCGAGGCTGCATTGAGCTATGTTCTTGCCACTGCACTGTAGCCTGGGCAATAGAGCAAGACCCTGTTTCAAAAAAAAAAAAGTTCATTGTTCAGTCATTCAAAAACATTTATTGAGGCTGGGCATGGTGGCTTACGCCTGTAATTCCAGCACTTTGGGAGGCCAAGGCGGGCGGATCACTTGAAGCCAGGAGTTTGAGACCAGCCTGGGCAACATGGTGAAACCCCGTCTGTACTACAAATATAAAAGTTAGTGGGGGTGGTGGCATGTGCGTGTAGTCCCAGCTACTTGGGAGGCTGAGGCATGAGAATTGCTTGCAGTATGCTGTGGAGGCTGCAGTGAGCTGCGATGTCGCCACTGTACTCCAACCTGGGCGACAGTGGGACCCTGTCTCAAAAAAAAAAAAAGAAAAAAATATATATATCTCCCCCCTAAAAATATATATATATAAAAAATAATCCCCAAAAAATCCCCCCAAAAAAATATATATATTTGTAATCCCCCAAAATACATACATATATATATATATATACATACAGGCATGGTGGCACATGCCTGTAGTCCTGGCTACTGAGGAGGCTGAGGCAGGAAGATCCCTTGGTCCCAAGAGTTTGAGGCTGCAGTGAGCTATGATTGTGCCACTGCACTGCAGCCTTGGCAACAGAGTGAGACCCTATCTCTAAAAAATAGTAATAATAATAAAATTACAAAAAAATTTTAAAGCAAATTGCTTGTTCTCTAAGCCTTTTTTTTTTCCTCCACCTCAAAAATTGAGAAACTAATATTATTTATTTGTATTGTTGTGAGGATTAAATGAGATAATGTGTATGAAGTGCTTGGACACAGTAAGACCACACTAAATGGTAGCTGCTATTCTTTTTTTTTTTTTTTTTTTGAGAGGAAGTCTCACTCTGTCACCCGGGCTAGAGTGCAGTAGTAGGATCATAGCTCACTGCAGCCTCGAACTTTTGGGCTCAAGTGATCCTCCTGCCTCAGCCTCCAGGGTAGCTGGGACTACAGGTGCATGCCACCATACCTGGGTAATTTTTTATTTTTTGTGGAGACAGGGTTTCACTATGTTGCCTAGGCTGGTCTGAAACTCTGGGCTCAAGTGATCCTCCTGCTTGGCCTCCTAAAGTGCTAGGATTATGGGCATGAGCCACCACACCTGTCTTCTTATTCCACCTCTATAGTCCCTGATCTCAGAGGACTGTTAACCTGTTTGGGAGACAAATTATACAGTAATACAAGGCAGTGTAGATTAAATGGTTATTCTGGAAATACAGGCATCATGCGATGGGGTGTGAAGGAAGAGAGCTGTCCATTCTGCTTGTAGGACTCTGGGAAGGTTATGGAGGTAGCTTTTGAGTGGATCTTTTTTTCTTTTTTCTTTTTTTGGAGACAGGGTCTTGCTCTATCGCCCCAGGAGTGCAGTGGCACCATCACGGTTCACTGCACCCTCAACCTCTCTGGGCTCAAGTAATCTTTCCATCTCAGCCTCCTGAGTAGCTGGGACTACAGGCATGTACCACCATAGGTCTGGCTATTTGTTTTATTTTTTGTAGAGATGGGGTTTTACCATGTTGCCAAGGCTGGTCTTGAACTCTTGGGCTCAAGCAGTCCTCCTGCCTTGGCCTCCCAAAGTGCTGGGATTATAGGCGTGAGCCACTGCACCCAGCCTTGAGTGAATTTTAGCAGGATTTCCATAGGTGGCACTGGGCAGGTCCCCACATTCCAGGTGGAATGCACCCTGTGAGCAGAGGCTGAAAACTTGCAGAGTGTTTTTGAAATGGTTTGGGGCCAGAAGGTAGAGGCTGCCAGTGCCATGTCAAGGAATCTGAACTTCAGCCTGGGGGCATATCGTATATTTGTAACCCAAAACTTCCATTTCCCCTCCTTTTTGTTTTTATAAGCTCCGAACCTTGGGTTGACTCTTTAAATAACCTGGAGCAGAGGGAAGAGAGTTCAGTAGCCATTAGAAATTACTAAGAAATGACCTACCTCTAAATTACTCCCAGTTTAGTGAGTAGATTTCTTGCTAGCCTGAGATGAGGAGTTTTTGGATGAGACATCCGTGAGTAAGTCTGTAATGTCTGCCTGGAGTGAGTGACCCGCACTATCATTTTTAAAGCACTCAGTATTTTGGGGTCTGCCTGGAGTGAGTGACCCACATTATCATTTATAAAGCACTCAGTACTTTGGGTGTTTTTCTGCTTGGCTCTTTGGAGGGACCTTTCCCTGCAGGGCCAGTCGTGGGTGCATATTTGAGTGGGTGGGGACTAGGAAACCTTCAGTCTTAAACTACAGCCGTGCTGTTTTGCCAGATTCCTTTGCTTTTGGCTTGGTGTAGGCTGTTGTTTCTTCTCATTTTTTCCTTTACATTCTCTCTCTCCTTTCTAGATCTTCTCCTTTGCCCTCTTATGCTTCAGCTTTAATTTTTCGTGGTATGAGTTGCCTGCAGTTCCCTTTACTTTCCCAAGGTTGTACAGCTGCCAGGGAAGCCCAGAGCTCACCTGCCTTTGTGACAGATTTGGGTATTGAAAAATAAGGTGGTTTGGGCTGGGTGCGGTGGCTCACACCTGTAATTCTAGCACTTTGGGAGGCCAAGGTGGGTGGATCACTTGAGGTCAGGAGTTCAAGACCAGCCTGATCAATATGGTGAAACCCTGTCTCTACTAAAAATACAAAAATTAGCCGGGCGTGGTGGCGGGTGCCTATAGTCCCAGCTACTCAGGAGGCTGAGACAGGAGAATCGCTTGAACCCAGGAGGCGGAGTTTGCAGTGAGCCGAGATCATGCCATTGCATTCCAGCCTGGGCGACAGAAGCGAGATTCCATCTCAAAAAAAAAAAAAAAAAAAAAATAAGGTGGTTCGAAGTGTAAATCATGCTCTTCAAAAGAAGAAACTATTTAATTGCCCCCTTTAAGTCTGTTTCAACCAAGGAAAACGTTTCATGATTTTTTTCCCCTTATGTTCATTTTCTCCCCAAATGTGGAAATGGGGTTGTTTCACTGGGGTTATAAACTTTTTCTTTCTGTTAGTCTTAAGGTATGGTGGTGGGGCGGGGTGGGGGGGTGGGGCATGGCCCACGTGGACAAATTTCCTGCAAAAATCAAAAAATAAATTGATTGTATTTGTTCAGATCTGCTAAGTTGCTAGATTTGAATTCTTTTTCTCCTTTTTCTTTTTAGAGACAGGGTCTAGCTCTGTCAGCAAGGCTGGAGTGCAGTTGTGTGATTATAGCTCACTGCAGCCTTGACCTCCTGGGTTCAAGCGATCCTCCTGCCTCAGCCTCCCCAGTAGCTGGGACTACAGGTGCGTGCTATCATGCCTGGCTAATTTTTAAAAATTTATTGTAGAGCTGGGGTCTTGCTCTATTGCCCAGGCTGGTCTTGAACTCCTGGGCTCAAGCGATTTCCCAGCCTCAGCCTCCCAAAGTGCTGGGATTACAGGTGTGAGCTGCCGCACCTGTCCTGAATTCTTCTGTAGAAGCCAGTAACCCACAAGTCCTGAACAGTCATTTAAAGGGAAACATAATCATGTTTTCTGCATTATTTTGTACTTTGAGTAAAAGGCTCTCTTGCATTTCTTACTAATTAATGGTTGTTGTCTGTACTCTGTGTTCCTGAAAATGTATATCTCAGACAGATTTAGGTTGCTCAAAAATTGCCTTGTGTTGCACAAACAATTTTGTAAAAACAATGGCAGTGATTTAAGGATGGGGACTCTGCCTTCTCTTTTTACATTTCCAGTGGCCATCACAGTGCCTCCCACAGAGCAGGGCTCTATATATGTGAGGGTGAATGGCTTGCATAGCCAGGAGAGTGATGGATCTAGCTGCCCTCTTGTCTATTCACTTTCGGGTTTAAGTCGTAAAAGCTGGGTCTGAAAAGAATTTTCAGTGGCGGTCCTGTTCGTTCCTTTGCTTTCTGATTGGTTATTACACTTGTAAGTAGAGGTGCTAAGGAGTTCCCCAGAAGAGAAGAGTATAATTCCTTTTGAAGACCAGTTTCATTTAATTAGATCATAGACTTTTTAATTTTTATTTTATTTTATTATTATTATACTTTTAAGTTTTAGGGTACATGTGCACAATGTGCAGGTTAGTTACATATGTATACATGTGCCATGCTGGTGTGCTGCACCCATTAACTCGTCATTTAGCATTAGGTATATCTCCTAAAGCTATCCCTCCCCACTCCCCCCACCCCACAACAGTCCCCAGAGTGTGATGTTCCCCTTCCTGTGTCGATGTGTTCTCATTGTTCAATTCCCACCTATGAGTGAGAATATGTGGTGTTTGGTTTTTTGTTCTTGTGATAGTTTACTGAGAATGATGATTTCCAGTTTCATCCATGTCCCTACAAAGGACGTGAACTCATCATTTTTTATGGCTGCATAGTATTCCATGGTGTATATGTGCCACATTTTCTTAATCCAGTCTATCATTGTTGGACATTTGGGTTGGTTCCAAGTCTTTGCTGTTGTGAATAGTGCCGCAATAAACATACGTATGCATGTGTCTTTATAGCAGCATGATTTATAGTCCTTTGGGTATATACCCAGTAATGGGATTGCTGGGTCAAATGGTATTTCTAGTTCTAGATCCCTGAGGAATCGCCACACTGACTTCCACAAGGGTTGAACTAGTTTACAGTCCCACCAACAGTGTAAAAGTGTTCCTATTTCTCCATATCCTCTCCAGCACCTGTTGTTTCCTGACTTTTTAATGATTGCCATTCTAACTGGTGTGAGATGGTATCTCATTGTAGTTTTGATTTGCATTTCTCTGATGGCCAGTGATGGTGAGCATTTTTTCATGTGTTTTTTGGCTGCATAAATGTCTTCTTTTGAGAAGTGTCTGTTCATGTCCTTCGCCCACTTTTTGATGGGGTTGTTTGTTTTTTTCTTGTAAATTTGTTTGTGTTCATTAGCCCTTTGTCAGATGAGTAGGTTGCGAAAATTTTCCCCCATTTTGTAGGTTGCCTGTTCACTCTGATGGTAGTTTCTTTTGCTGTGCAGAAGCTCTTTAGCTTAATGAGATCCCATTTGTCAATTTTGGCTTTTGTTGCCATTGCTTTTGGTGTTTTAGACATGAAGTCCCTGCCCATGCCTATGTCCTGAATGGTAATGCCTAGGTTTTCTTCTAGGGTTTTTATGGTTTTAGGTCTAATGTTTAAGTCTTTAATCCATCTTGAATTAAGATCATAGACTTTTGAATACTGTTTGCACTATACTCATTTTGGGGAGGGGTTGAAGGTGGAAGGAACTTGTTAGAAACTGCAGATTTCTGTGCTTCAATCCCAGAATTAGTTGGTCTGTGGGTGGGGCCCAGGAGCCTGCATTTCATCCTAGGTGAGTCAGATTTTGATGTTCCTCTGGTAAATATTAGCCTAAGCAAGGGGTCAGCAAAGAGACCAGCTGGCCAGATCTGGCCTGCAGACTAAGAATGGTTTTTGCATTTTTAAAGGTTGATTAAAAAAAAATAAAAGGAGAATACGCAACAGACATCATATAAATCCTAAAATATTTACTATCTGGCCTGTTATGGAAAATGTAACTCTTGGTCTGAACTCTTCATCAGCACCTAAGCTTCAGCTCTCATGTACATGTTAGAGCGGACGGCCTGGAAATTTGTTTAGATGAAGCATATGGGCTGGTGGTAGCACTACACATGATAAGCCTGTTCTAGATGTAAAACTTTCCCTTTAACCTACACATGATATAGCCTGTTCTAGATGTAAAACTTTCCTTTAACCTTCACGTGACATAGCCTATTCTATATGTAAAACTTTCCCTTTAACCTTCAATGCTTTACACACAGTAGGTGGCCTACTGTATTTGTTAAATGGATATTTCATGATGCTGTTTTTATTTTTAGGTGCTGTTGAATTAGAAAACTTGCCATTAAAGAAAGATGCCTTGAAAGAATTGGAATTACCATTTGAAGTCAAAGCTGGTATGTGGAACTAAAGGAGGGGGAAGAAATTTGAGTCTTAAATTGTTTGAGAGGTGAAAACTGAGAGCCCTGGAGTTTTTATCGATTTGGCCAGTTAGAGGAAGGATATAGCAAATGTTAGAGTTTAGGCCAGTCTTAAAGTGTGGTCTTTGGGCCACTCGTATCAGGATGACCTTGTGATGGTGGTGGGGAGGTCAGGTGATCCCCAGACCAACTGAATCAGAATCTCTGAGGGAATGTCATTGAACCTACAGTGTTTAATAAGCACTCCAGGTGATTCTTATGCTTACTCAAGTGTGAGAACCTCTGTTCTACATTCAAGGTTTCCTTTTCTTTCCCCTTTCCCTTTTTCTTTTTCTTTTTTTTTTTCTTTGAGATGGAGTCTTGCTCTGTCACCGAGGCCAGAGTGCCGTGGTGCGATCTCGGCTCATTGCAACCTTTGCTTCTCGGGTTCAAGCAATTCTTCTGCCTCAGCCTCCAGAGTAGCTGGCACTACAGGTGTGCACCACCATGCCTGGCTAATTTTTTTGTATTTTTAGTAGAGACGAGGTTTCACCTTGTTGGCCAGGCTGGTCTTGAACTCCTGACCTCAGGTGACTCAGCCACCACACCTGGCCTCCTTTTATTTATTTATTTATGACAGAGTCTTGCTTTGTCACCCAGGCTGGAGTGCAGGGATGCTATCATAGCTCATTACAGCTTTGAACCCTCAGGCTAAAGAGATCCTTCTGCCTCAGCTTCCCCAACTATTAGTTGAAATAGTTGAATACAGCTGCGTGCCACCAAGCTTGGCTAAATTTCTGAATTTATTACTGGATTACACAGTTGATCATTTGATGTTGTCATTAAAAATACCATTGTTGGACTGGGCTTGGTGGCTTTCACCTGGAATCCCAGCACTTTGGGAGGCTGAGGCAGGAGGATCACTTGAGGCCAGGAGTTCAAGACCAGCCTGGGCAACATAGCTTGACTCTTATAAATTGAATATAAAGAAAGCTTGTATTCTAAGAGGCTTGGCTAGAAATGGAAGCACTTGGGAAATAAATATCACAATTCTACCGAGCCGTTTGGCTTTTTCATCAGCCCAGGTTCTTATGAAGAATCAGAATTCTTTATTGAGAGAAGGCCAGTGCCATGTTACCTATGTTTCAGTTTGTGGTGGGTGTGTTCAAGACTGGATATATCATAGGTCTGATGACTCCAACTAGTGCTTATCAACCAGACAATGAATAATGAACAAGAAATGAGTTTAGTGTCCATGGGCTTGTGCGGGACCTGGGGAAGAAAGACAACCTGAGCAAGTGTAAGATGTACTCCAGTTGGAAAAGGAGATAGTTTCTAGAGGAGGGATGTTACTGTTGATGTGGTAAAGTCTTCGCGAACTTTTTCCAGCTTATATAAGTCATTATACCTTGTTCTTACAGATGTCAGCCTCCTAACACTTGTTTCACATGTGCAAGAGCCTGCTGCCTGTTGTTTTAAATAAAAAAACAAGTGGTAACAGCAATCCATGCTCCTTAAACAAAATTGTAAAAATACTGAAAATGGAAAGAATTAAAAATGTGTACAGACAGTGAACAAGACTTTCCTTCTCCTTCCAGGCTTCATTGGGAAAGTAACCCTTCAGATTCCCTTTTATCGCCCCCATGTGGATCCTTGGGTGATCTCCATCTCCAGCCTTCACTTAATTGGAGCCCCGGAAAAAATACAGGATTTCAATGATGAAAAGGAGAAGCTGTTGGAAAGGGAACATAAGAAAGCACTACTTCAAGCCCTGGAGGAGAAATGGAAGGCAAGGCAGAGATCTTTTGGGCCATAAGAGCAGTTGTGGTGACACGTGTAAGATGAGCAAGAACACTAGATTGAGCTAACTCTGACTCTTGCCTTTGTAGAATGACCGCCAGCAGAAAGGGGAGTCCTATTGGTATTCAGTTACCGCCTCCGTAGTTACGAGGATTGTGGAGAATATTGAAGTAAGTCCTGCTGACTTTTATAAAAGTATCAACGTGAAAGGGATTTCTCAGGTTTAAATGTGTTTCTCCTCTTAGTTTCTCATTTCTCGTGGGCTCAGCTGATCTAGGGTGTAGATGGGGCTGGCTGCTCAGGTCTGCCCTTTTGTAGGCTGTGCCAAGAGGAAAACCTGACAAGCAAGTCCTAGGCTCTGTGGCAGACATAGAGTTTTCTTGCTTCAGCTGGCATGAGGAGGAGTTTTCACATCTCTTCCATTTCACTTCCTGCACTTTCTTTTTGAATGTTGGAATCCCATTTGCTAAAGGATTTATCGCCTAAGAATCCAGGTTACTTGAGCCTTGATGACTGTATGGTTTCAGGGCAAATCACTTCACTTCTCTGGTCTCAGTTTCTTCATCTGGAAAATGAGAGAGGTTGGATGCCTGGTCTCTAGTTGATTACGTAGTGAGTTGTGAAATTGCAAACAGCTCACTAAGGTACCTAACCTCTTGCTGGTGTATCTGGTGGCAATTTGACGAGTTACAGGACTGGGGCTGTTGGCTTTGCCCATGTTTTCTACTTCAATTAAATTTTGTTTCATCCTCAAAAACTTGATCAGGGTCCCACTAATTTTCATGAATGTTATAAGAGTTTGTCCATACTTACTAGCTCTAGAATTTTCTTGCAGGGCCAGTGTGACACCGGCCAAATGTGTTCAATGTATGTCATGTTCCCAAAAATTGCGGTCAGAGGTTTTTGGTTTTGTAACTTTCGTAACTTTGACAAACAAATATATAAAATATTGGTCATTATTTTTATTTTATCTTAGTTTAAATAATTTTATTGAGATATAGTTCTTATACCAGAAAGTTCAGTCTTTTAAAGTGTACAATTTAATGTTTTTTAGTATATTTACAAGGTTGTGCATTGGTCACCACTAAATAATTCCAGAATATTTTTATCATCCCAACTGGTAGTCACTGCCAAAGCTGGGCTTGATGGCAGGTACCTGTAATCCCAGCTACTTGGGAGGCTGGGGCAAGAGGGTGACTTGAGCCCAGGAGTTGGGCTGCAAGGCTGTAGTGAGCTATAATAGTGCCCCTGCCCCCCAGTCTGGGCAACAGATCAAGACCCTATATCTTAAAAAAATAATAATAATTTAAAAAAGTAGTCATTGCCAATTCCCCTCTGCCTTCAGACCCTGTCAGTCACTAATCTACTTTCTTTCTAGATTTGCCTATTCTAGACATTTCATCTAAATGGAATCATGTAATATTCCATTACATGAACATTCCAATAGCCTGGCCATTTTCACTTGACATAGTGTTTTCAAGGGTCATTTGTATAGTAGCATGTGTTAGCACTTTATTCCTTTTTATGACTGAATCATATATTCCGTTGTATGGATTGTCAAAGATTAAACAAAGCTGGACCTCAGAGCAATAAAAACAGATTTTACTCTGTAACTACTGACAGTAGAGGAAAGAGCTGAGCTCCAGGCTGACTTGTGCAGAGGTAGCTGGGCCTTTTAAAGGGAGCTTGAGGGTGCAGGGTGGTGGAGTGAGTGGGTACTTAAGTGAAAAATTACAAGGTGTTGGTCACTGTGAATGTCATTAGGCTAACTGTGTCTGCTGGCAGTGATCAAAGTTAGGATTCTATCTTCCCTCAGACTGGGAGATTGAGCCTTATGCTTCCTGATGATTACATTTCAAAGGAATGGCTTTCCAGTCCTTAAGAAAGACACTCCTGAGCTGTAGGAGATACAGGTCAAGTATCCCAAATCTGAAAATCTGAAATCCTCCAAAGTCTGAAACTTTTTGAGTGCCCACATGATGCTCAAAGGAAATGCTCATTGGAGCATTTTGGAGTTTGGATTTTTGGATTTGGGATACTCAGCCAGTTAAGTATAATGCAAATATTTCAAAATCCCCCCAAAAAATGAAATCTGGAACACTTCTTGTCCCAAGCCTTTCAGATAAGGGATATGCGACCTGTACATATACATCTCTCAAAGAAATGTCACAATTGAATTGCTCTGCAAACCTATAAACCCTTTTCAGTAAATGTGCTATAAGAAAGGGAGGTCAGGGGCCTATGTCAGGTGTTGGCTGGAATAAAGTGTACGTTCTTTTGATAGTCCTGAGCTTTACCAGGCAAGAACTCAATAGGGGACTGTGTTGTCCCCAGGGACATGGCCTCGGGCTGCCAGAAGCCATATTAAAGTTTGGTCAAGTCTCTTTGGAATGGCATGTTCTTGCTGAGAGTCCTTGCGTTTCTCAGGACATATGACATTTTGTTTATTCATTCATGAGTTGCTGGACTTTGGGTTGGTTCTCCTTTTTGCTATTATGAATAATATTGCTGTAAACATTTGTGTATAGGGTTTTGGGTGAACATGTTTTCAGTTGTCTCAAATAGATATCTCAGAGTAGAATTGCCGAATTATGGGGTAACTCTGTTTACTTTTTGAGGAACTACCAAACTGTTTTCCAAAGAGGCTGCGCTATTTTACGATATCACCAGCAATGTATGGGCATTTTGTTTCTCCATATCCTCATCAACATTTATTATTGATTATGGGGCTGGGCACGCCTGTAATCCCAGCACTTTGGGAGGCCAAGGCAGGCGGATCGCTTGAGGTCAGGAGATCGAGACCAGCCTGGTGAAACCCTGTCTCTGCTAAAAATACAAAATTAGCTAGACATGGTGGCATGTGCCTATCGTCCCGGCTACTTGGTGGGGAGGCTGAGGCAGGAGAGTTGCTTGAACCCGGGAGGCGGAGGTTGCAGTGAGCCAAGATCACACCATTGCACTCCAGCCTGGGCGACAAAATGAGACTCCATCTCAAAAAAAAAAAAAAAGCCTGCAGAAATGGTGAGATAGCATTCTCTCTAATACCATTCAGGACAGAAAGAAAAAAATTAAAAAAAAGCAAAAAAAAAAAAGCAAAAAAACAAAAAGCAAACATTTATTATTGATTGTGTACTAGTGGGTGTGAAATGATGATCTTGCTATGATTTTGATTTGCATTTTCTTAATGGCGAAGGATACTGAATATTTTTCCATGTATTTACTGGCCGCTTGTGTATCTTTTTTTGGGAGAAATGTCTATTTGAGTCCTTTGCCACAATTTTTTTTTTTTTTTTTTTTTTTTAGACGGAGTCTCCCTCTGTTGCTCAGGCTGGAATGTGGTGGCGTGATCTTGGCTCACTGCAACCTCCGCCTCCCAGATTCAAGCGATTCTCCTGGCTCAGCCTCACGAGTAGCTGGGATTACAGGCCTGCGCTATCATGCCTGGCTAATTTTTGTATTTTTGTTTTTGTTTTTGTTTTTGTTTTTTTTGAGACAGTGTCGCTCTGTTGCCCAGGCTGGAGTACAGTGGCGTGATCCCGGCTCACGGCAAGCTCCGCCTCCCAGGTTCATGCCATTCTCCTGCCTCAGCCTCCAGAGTAGCTGGGACTACAGGTGCCTGCCACCACGCCCAGCTAATTTTTTGTGTGTTTAGTAGAGACGGGGTTTCACCATGTTGGCCAGTCTGGTCTCAAACTCCTGACCTCAGGTGATCCGACTGCCTCGGCCTCCCAAAGTGCTGGGATTACAGGCATGATCCACTGTGCCTGGCCATCCTTTGCCTATTTTACAAATCAGTTTATCTTTTTATTGTTGAGTTATAAGAGCTCTCTATATATTCTGAATACCAGATTCTTATCAGATTTGCAAATACTTTCTCCCATTCTGTGGATTCTCTTTTTACTTTCTGTTATTATTATTATTATTGTTATTATTAAGACATAATCTCACTCTGTTGCCTAGGCTGGAGTGCAGTGGCGCCATCATACCTTACTGCAGCCTCCATCTCGTGGGCTCAAACAATCCTGCCTCAGCCTCCTGAGTAGCTGAGACGGCAGGCTCGTGCCACCATACCTGGCTATTGAAAAAAAATTTTTAGTAGAAGTGAGGTCTTGCTATGTTGCCTAGGCTGGTCTCTAACTCTTGGATTCAAGTAATATTCCTGCCTCAGCTTCCCAGAGTGCTGGGATTATAGGCATGAATCACTGTGCTCAACCTGTTATTATTTTTTAATTCATTGAAGCAGAGTGCCTTTCCTGTAGCCCACTTACAGGGAGGGGCTAGGGGAAACACATACATACATACATACATACATACATACATACATACATATATACATACGTACATACATGGTTTATGTGCCTTGCTGGTTTCCTTGGTCCAGGTGTGGGGACATAGAGGCAAGATGAAGATATCAGCAGAGCAAGAGGAACAATTGTCTGTATACAATGGCTTTACTTTCTTTAATTGCTTTTTTTAAGGTGTCTTCTGAAATGATTTAATGAAAGTATTGGAGCTCTTTTGGTAAAACGAATCACAAAGTAACATTCAAGAGAGTTATTATAACATAATATAACATAACATAATATAACATATTATAACATAACATAACAAGAGAGTTATTATAACTCCCTTAGGAACTTATAGGATACTGGATATGTGTGTGATGTGTTTGTATAAAGTGCCTGCTGTGGTTTCCTTTAGTGGCTCAAGGGCTCAAGGGCAGTTTGACCCCTAACTATAGTATTTCACCTACAGCAGTTATCTAAATGCTTTTTCTTTTTTCTTTTCTTTGGAACACTATTCTACAGGTGCATCAGCTGCTTTTTCTTTTTTCTGTTTGCAGTTAAAAATTCAAGATGTCCATTTACGCTTTGAAGATGGTGTCACCAATCCCTCCCATCCTTTTGCGTTTGGCATCTGTATTAAGAATGTGTCCATGCAAAATGCTGTGAATGAGCCTGTGAGTATGAAATGTGATGACAAAGCAGGAAGAAAGCCATGCTCTAGGAATTTGGGGCTCTGCCTTTTGCCATTTTGTGTTATGTAAATGAATCACATTCTTTTCCATTGCCTTCTGTGATAGGCATGGGTGTCTCTTGTGTATTTGCAACAAATCAAATTTGCTGAAATAGGGAAACAGGTAATTTTCTCTGACCTTTGGTTGTATCACTTTCATTTTATAGGCGAAGAAACTGAGGGGCAGAAAGGATTTTATTTTTTATTTTCTTCTC
The DNA here is from genome assembly GCF_028885625.2 of Pongo pygmaeus. Classification (NCBI taxonomy): domain Eukaryota; kingdom Metazoa; phylum Chordata; class Mammalia; order Primates; family Hominidae; genus Pongo; species Pongo pygmaeus. The sequence goes on along the minus strand of NC_072373.2, from coordinate 218,969,585 downwards.
ATGTTATGTACACTCCCTGGGTAAACTCACTCTGTTTCATAGTTGTAGCTACCACCTGGGAATATTTGATGATGGCTTCCACATCTTGAACTCCATTCTCCACCCTTTGACCTTCATATTCATGGTTTTCTTAAACTACTACTTGTCTCAGAACACTCTGTTTCTTCACACTCTACACAAAAAAACAACATTTTTGACACCAGATGTGTGAGGGTTTTCCCCCACACACCAAGCAGTTCTCCACATATCAACTCGGTGTCCTATAGTTCAAGTCAATTCTGACACTAATGGGTTACTGCAGACCCCGCCGGGTAAGGGCTTAGTCCCATAGGACTGCCTCCCACTTCAGATGCCAGTCACAAGGCCCAGGCTGTGACCCGTGCTTCTGACTAGAAGTTGGAGTTCCCACAATTCCTCTCCTCAGGTTTGGTAATTTGCTAGGATGGCTCACAGAACTCAGGGAAACACTTTACTTACATTTGCTGGCTTATAATAAAGGGTGTTGTGAGGATACAGATGAATATCTAGATAAAGAGGGCCACACCCCCCTCCAGTGTTCAGCAACCTGGAAGCTCAGCAGATCTCATGGTTAAAAGTTTTCATGCAGCTTAATCTCCAGCCCCATCACCCAGAGGTCAGTGAGTGGCACTGAAAGGCCCAACCCTCTAATTACTTGATCTTGCTGTCATGAGCCCCATCATGAGGCTGTCTAGGGACCCCATCAAAAGTCACTTAATTAGCATATACTGGGGTGTGATCATGAGGCTCTTTATGAACAACAATGACACTCCTGTCAGGAACTTCCAATGGTTTTAGGAATTCTGTGCAAGGAACCAGGGACAAAGACCAAATATATTTCATGTATACCACAGCTTGTCATACACAGAATGATCCTGTGTATTCCATCTGCCCATTTTGTCCCCTAAACGAAGTATTTTTCTGTATTCCCTAACGTGTTATTGAATGTAAAAACAATATTGAATGTCAAAACAATAACAGTTTTGAGCCCTTTTATATGACAGGCACTGTTCTTAGCACTTTCCATGATTTAACTCATTTAATTCTCCTTGATTTTCACCACTGCTGTTATCCTAATAACCCTACTGAGGACACTACGGCACAAGAGGCAGAGTGAAAAGTGGAGCCAGGTCTTGAACCCAGGTGGACCAGCTCTAAGTTAGGGCTTGGCAAACTGGCCGGTGGCCAAGTCTGGCTCCCCACCTGTTTTTGTAAATAAAGGTTTATTAGATCCCAGCCATGCTCATTAGTGTTGTCCACGGTGGAGTACTGTAGTTGCAGCAGAGACTGCATGGCCTGCAGAGCCTAAGCTGTTGACTCTCTGGCCCTTTCTGGAAGAGTGTGCCATCCCTGCTCCTCACCCTGTGCTCCTGCCTGCCACACTGATCTCTAGAAGCTGTGCGCTCCTCCTTTCACTTCTTATGCTTCAGTTTCCATATCTAGTTATTCACAGTGTCGTGCTACTTTTTCTGACAAAGCATCTCAAACATAGCTCTTCCTGTCCATCCTCATATGACCGTCACCTTGCAGGATGCTGTCAGGTTTTACCTCGACTAATGAAATTCCCTGTTCTGTGCTCTCCAGGGTCTTTCCATTTGTCCTGTACCAATGCTTTCCAGTGTTTTCCATGTCAGGACCCACACAGTAAAAAGATAGTATTTGTACAGTACACCGGGGCAAATGGCTATGGCTGCTTGGGGCTGGAATTGGCCAGCTCAGAGTAACCACGTTTCTAAGATGTAACTTGATCCCATACACTGGCTCGTACTTGAGACACTCATAACTTTTTTTTTTCCTGGCACACTGAAGGGAAAGCCCTACTTTACACTGTCACCAGACTTCTTTTTCTGAAACATACCTGATTGTGGTATCTGCCTGCATCAAAACGTTCAGCAGCTCCGCATCACTTAAGGCCTGAAGTCCAAACACCTTAGCATGGCATAAACTTCTTTTCGTAATGGATTTGATAACCAGGGCAGCCCTAACACATTGCCAAAAACCAGATGGCTTAAAGCAACATAAATTTATTCTCTAGACGAGAAGTCTGAAGTCAAGGGGTTGTGGCTGATCAGTCCCTTCTGGAGGCTCTGAGGGAGAAACCGTCCCATGCGTCTCTCCTTGTCTAGTGGCTGCTGGCGGTCATTGAGATTGCTCAGCTTGCAGGTGCTTCACGCAGCCTCTGCCTCTGTCTTCATGTGGCCTTCTCCTTGTGTCCTTTTTCTTCTTGTAAGGACAATACTCGTTAGATTAGAGTCTCCACTAAACCAGTATGACCTCTTAATTTGATTACATCTGCAAAGACCTAATTTTCGAATAAGGTTACATACACGCTTCTGCGTGGTTATGACTTTTTTTTGGGAAGGGAAGACACTATTCAACCTAGTGTATCTAGTAACATTCCAAGCTACTTTTCTCAACTCTTAGCTAACTCCTCATCCCAAATATGTATTCATCCACATGTACCAATACTGCCCCCATTGCACACATCCAGTGTTCCAGTTATACAGACAGACTCACTGTTCCCTGAAGATATCAGGCCTTTTGTACGGTCGCCCTTCCATATCCTCAGGTTCCATATCCATGGATTCCACCAACAGAGGATTGAAAATACTCCCCCGCTGGCTGGGTGCGGTGGCTCACGCCTGTAATCCCAGCACTTTGGGAGGCCGAGGCGGTCAGATCGCCTGAGTTCAGGAGTTCAAGACCAGTCTGGGAAGCATGATGAAATCCCGTCTCTATTAAAAATAAAAAAATTAGCCGGGCATGGTGGCGTACACCTGTAGTCCCAGCTACTTGGGAGGCTGAGGCAGGAGAATCTCTTGAACCTGGGAGGTGAAGGTTGCAGTGAGTTGAGATCATGTCACTGCACTCCAGCCTGGGTGACAGAGCGAGATTCTGTCTCCAAAAAAAAAAAAAAAAAGCAAGAGAAGAAAATATTCCACCTCCCCCTAAAAAAAAAAAAAAAAAAAAGAAAAAGAAAACAAAAAATAATATAAAAAAAAATTCAGGACTGGGTGTGGTGGCTCACGCCTGTAATCCCAGCACTTTGGGAGGCCGAGGCAGGTGGATCACCTGAGGTCAGGAGTTCGAGACCAGCCTGACCAACATGGAAAAGCCCTGTCTCTACTAAAAATACAAAATTAGCCGGGCGTGGTGGTGCATGCCTGTAATCCCAGCTATTTGGGAGGCCGAGGCAGGAGAATCACTTGAACCTGGGAGGTGGGGGTTGCAGTGAGCCGAGATCGTGCTGTTGTACTCCAGCCTGGGCAACAAGAGCGAAACTTCATCTCAAAAAAAAAGAAAAAAATTCAGTATAACAATGATTTACATAGCATTTATGTTGTATTAGGTATTATAAGTAATCTAGAGATGATTTAAAGTGTACAGGGAGGATATATGGGTAGGTTATATGCAAATACTATGCCATTTTAAGAGACTTGAGCATTTGCAGATTTTTGTATCTTTGGGGTTCCTGGAACCAACTCCCTGCCGATACTGATGGAGGACTGTATGGTTGACCCAGCCCTTTCCTCCTACCCAACCATTTGCCTGAAACTTGTACATCTTTCGACACTCATCTGCACAGTGACATTTTCTTGTTTGCTCATAGCATCGTATAGATTCTTCTTCTGCTTCCCTCTGTGTCATTAAAATGATGTATTTGCCTGTTTGTGTCCCCAGTTAGCTAGATTTTGAACTCTGTAAGAGTAGAAGCATGTTTTAATTGAGTTATATGTCCACAGCACCTTGCAAAGTACCTGACACATGATTCTTTACAAATGGTTTGTTGAATGAATGACATTCACGAATAAAGACAGTCATCCTATTTTCTTCTTTGTCTTTTTTACCTCAGGTACAGAAACTAATGCGGAAAAAGCAATTAGATGTAGCAGAATTTAGCATCTATTGGGATGTCGATTGCACTTTACTGGGGGATTTGCCTCAGATGGAGTTACAGGTACGATTTTGGCAGGGAGATTTGTTGCAAGACAGCGTGGAAGGGAAGCGGCGTAGGGTCACTGCCATGGAGGCTTTTGTCTCTTGCATCTCTGATTCCCATTCCCACCCACTGTTCCTCTAAAGCCATTCACTCTCAAGTGTGTTTGCTTGAGGTACCTGCTATGTATGTGACTTTGAACAATATATAGTGCTTTGTTTTATGTATGTTTTAAATTTATACTAGACTATAGGTTTCTTTGGTTTATTTTATTCAGTTAAAGCTGTGTTTTTAAGATGTTGCTGTTTGTACTTCCAATTCGTTGCTCTGACTACTGCTTAGTATTCCACTGTTTGCATGTGCATGTAACATAGTTACGCATCTAGATTTTTTCCATCATTTATTTATTTATTTTTGTAGAGATGGGGTCTCACTCTGTTGTCCATGCTGGTCTCAAACTCTTGTGCTCAAGCAGTCCTCCTGCTTTGGCCTCCCGAAGTGCTGGGATTATAGGCATGAACCCCCACATCCGGCCTAGGCATCCAGATTTTAAATGAACAGAGCACCAGGACTGAATCTCAAAGAGGAGCTTTCTTACCACATTTACGTTTAAACTTCACCTTTGCTGGCATTCCCTTAAGTGATATTTAAAAAGTCATAAATCATCAGATATATTATTGTTTGTGAAGGATTAAAAAACATCTCAGTTTAATCTTTTTTTTTTTTTTTGAGATGGAGTCTCGCCCTGTCACCCAGGCTGGAGTGCAGTGGCGCAATCTTGGCTCACTGCGATCTTTGCCTCCCAGATGCAAGCAATTCTCCTGCCTCAGCCTCCCAAATAGCTGGGTTTACTGGTGCCCATCAACATGCCCAGCTAATGTTTGTGTTTTTAGTAGAGATGGGGTTTTGCCATGTTGGCCAGGCCAGGCTGGTCTCGAACTCCTGACCTCAAGTGATCCACCCGCCTTGGCCTCCCAAAGTGCTGGGATTACAGGTGTGAGCCACCACACCTGGCCAGTTTAATCCTTCTGTAAATAATTTATAGATGGTTTAAGTGAAATGGGGGAAAATAACTCATTTTTTCCCTCCACCCAGGGTTATCTTTCACTTGGATACTATTGTACATGATGGTTTTCTTCTTCTTTTTTTTTTTTTTTTTGAGATGGCATCTTGCTCTCTTGCCCAGGCTGGAGTTCAGTGGCACGTTCTTGGCTCACTGCAACCTCCATCTCCCGGGTTCAAGTGATTCTCCTGCCTCAGCCTCCCGAGTAGCTGGGATTACAGGTGCATGCCACCATGCCCGGCTAATTTTTGTATTTTTAGTAGAGACGAGGTTTCGCCGTGTTGGCCAGGCTGGTCTCGAACTCCTGACCTCAGGTGAAACACCTGCCTCGCCTTCATAAAGTGCTGGGATTACAGGTGTGAGTCACCGTGCCCGGCAGGTTTTTGTTTCAATTCGATTACATGAACCTGTATCCATACAGTAAAACAATATGCAGCTATAAATAATAAAGGTAAAGATCTTTATGATGAGTATGTAATAGTCTCTAACATATAGTATGAAGTTAAACTAAGGTAAAAACAGCATATATAGCATTTATTTAAGAAAACAGAAAATTACAGATTTATCTGCATATGTACAGAATGGCTTGGGTGGGAGACATAAGAAGCTGGTGTCGTTGGTTGCCTCTGAGGAGGTAAGTGGGGATGAGGAGGCTGGGGGATGAGACTAGGAAAGAAATATTTGACCTTTTTTTTTCCTTTAAAATTTTAAACCATGTGAGTGTATTACCTATTAAGAAATATAAAGGCTGGGCGCGGTGGCTCACGCCTATAATCCCAGCACTTGGGAGGCCGAGGTGGGCGGATCACTAGGTCAGGAGATCGAGACCATCCTGGCCAACATGGTGAAACCCCATCTGTACTAAAAATACAAAAATTAGCTGGGCATGGATTTGCGTGCCTATAATCCCAGCTACTCAAGAGGCAGAAGTAGAAAAATTGCTTAAACTGGGGAGTCGGAGGTTGCAGTGAGCCGAGATTGCGTCACTGCACTCCAGCCTGGCAACAGAGCAAGACTCGTCTCAAAAAAAAAGAAAGAAAAAAGAAATATAAATAATAATAAATTAAAAATACTAGAGAGTTTTATAACCCAGTTTTATAGTGTTTTTGGATTTTGATATAATACACTATTGATTAGATAACATGCCAACATGTAACTTGATCCTAAAAACATTTGCTGTTGGCCAGGCACAGTGATTCATGCCTGTAATCTCAGCACTTTGTGAGGTGGGAGGAGCATTTGAGCCTTGGGGTTCAAGACCAGACAGGGCAATATAGTGAGATCCTGTCCCTATATAAAAAGAATAAAAATGAATAAAAACAAACAGACAAAAACATTTGCCGCTGTGACACAGCCTATGGCTGAGCTCCACTGTTTGTCATAAAACCCCAACATTGTAAAAGAGTGACTACCAGAAGGAAAGCCATTCTGAGCAGAGCAGGTGTTCTTGTGACACACAGGAGGCCATGGCCAGGAGCATGGAGAGTCGCAGCCATCACTACGTCCTGGAGCCTGTGTTTGCATCTGCTCTTTTGAAGAGAAACTGCTCCAAGAAGCCCCTGCGGTCTCGGCACAGTCCCCGTATTGATTGTGATATTCAGCTGGAGACCATTCCCTTGAAACTCTCTCAGGTATGCCCTTTCTTCTCAGTGGCGTCTACTCACTGTCAAACTGGTGACTGCGGTGAAAGTCTTGATATTAACGTATCCTCAGCAGGAAAGAAAGTTCACGTGAGACCATTTCCCTCCCGACTAAAGTTGTGTTAGGTATAAAGCTCACTGTCTGTTACATAGTTAAATTGGGTTGATCTCAGATTAGTTTTTTTTGTTTGTTTGTTTGTTTTAATTAGTTGGTGGTATGGATTGGAAAGGAGGCTAGTTTTGTTTTGGTATTTTTAAGAGCTGAACAAAAAATACAAGAGATACGGTAATGTATAGGCTTAACTGTCAGGGTTCAGAGAAACATGCCACTTGATGCTGATATTTTGGTCTTTCAGTTTGCACTGGGTTTCAATTCAGTGGATCAACTAATGTGAATTGTTCTTGTTAGACATAGGTCTTAACTGAGTAAAACAAACAAACCTATTCTAACCTAGTATCTCTTAACCTCTAATAAAAAGCTGCAGTACCGGCAAATCATGGAATTCCTCAAGGAGCTGGAACGAAAGGAGAGGCGGGTGAAGTTCCGAAGGTGGAAACCCAAGGTGGCGATATCTAAGAAGTAAGGGCTTCTCAGTGTGGTCATGAAACACATTTTAGAGCCTGTTCTTGCTATGTACATAGATCAGAAATATGCCTCACTGTCCTTTACCCATGTTTGGAGATAAAAGTACAATTGATTTTTCTGGTGCTTGGAATGCCATTCCCATTGTTTATCATCATTGATATTCTTTCTGTATATTTATTTGGTGTCATTGGCTTACTCTAAGACTGAGTGTAGTAAAATTCAGAGGATCCTCTCAGTCTCATTTAGCAAGTAGACTGATGTTGCTCTGGTGGGATCTGGTGTGTATTATAAATACTTTATTATATTCTTTGAACCTACTTCCCTGTGTTTTTTCTCCCAGGTTGTTTGGTCAACATTTATGTAGTACTCTTTGCAGCCTCCATAGCAAAACTAAATCATGTTTTCATGTTGCAGTGATAAACTTGACCAGTCTGATATAATAAAACTTTTTAAAGATCCTATGTATTTCCATATCTTTAGTTAGAAGTATTCAGTTAAAAATCTTTAGTAGTCAAATCCTTGGTCATTATCTTAAGACAGTATTTACCTTACAGTCAGCCTTCGATATTCTGTCAGTAGAGGGGATGGATATTATAATTCAAACCAATTGAGAACTGTGTTATTGATATATAAATTGGGGATCTATTATTTGATGTTCTTTGGCAGATTTGCCTTCTCCATCTAGTGGGTTTAATATTAAGATGAGCTTAATATATAAACTGGTGGCTGACAAGAGAAAAGATGTCTCAGGAGAGGAGTGGGGTCATGTGGATTGTCCTGGATTGGTAGCCTTTTCGTTGCTTTTGTTGTAAGAAGTGATTACATTGTTATGGACTATTTCAGCTGCCGGGAATGGTGGTATTTTGCTTTGAATGCTAACTTGTATGAGATCAGAGAGCAGAGGAAACGTTGCACCTGGGACTTTATGTTGCACCGTGCTCGTGATGCTGTATCTTACACTGACAAATATTTCAACAAGTTAAAAGGAGGCCTGCTGTCCACAGATGACAAGGTAAGTGGACTGTGGTCTTGTGTTTCTTGTCTTATTCAGAAGATAAGAATGTTCTCTCAAAGACTAAAGAAAATGGGATCTGTGAAGTAATAAAGTCCAGTGCCAAAGGGGCTAAATTTTATAGGATAGAGTTGGTCTTAGCAGAGTGAGAAGTAAGCCAGGAGCATCCTCCACCCTCTGCTGCCCTAAGAGAGCCCGGCTGTGGGGTAGGAGGAAGAAAAGACACCGTGGTCCTGCTATGCCTTTGTGCCCACACCCCTGTCCCCCAGCTCGAGAGACTGTTTCATACAGTCACCCGCCTCTCTTCAAAGCCCAATCCCAGTCCTAATTCTCTTACTTCAAAGTCTGTAATCTCTGTGAACTTTGGCCTACGTTTTCTTAATCCCAGTGGACTTGATTGACCTTGGATATTTAGGTGGTAGAGGCTAGGCAGAAAAGGGTGAAGTATGTGGTGAAGGCAAGCTCATGTTTTAGTTAATAGTAGGGCTAAAGGCCCTTGGAATGCCCCCTCCTGGAGCCCTGGCACAGGACCCCACCCCTTCTCTAGCTGTCTGACTGCTCTCTTTTGGGGGAAGGTATTGGGGATTGCTTTCCTTCTTGTTTTGTTTCAGTTTTGTGAGCATCAATTTTTGCAGTAGCAGCTTAGACTGTGTCTGAGATTTTGGCTCAGGTACTGCCCCTTAACTAAGCACTTGTTTAGTAGACTCTTCCAAGCACAAAGGAATACTTTTTCCTTGAGCACCTGCTGTGTGGTCACTGAGGGCAATGCTGAATCCCTAGTGGTTAGTGCCTCTCCTGCCGGCACCCTGAGGCTGTGGCCCACTCACTTTGCTAATGCTTTTATCATCAATGTCTGATACAGGAACCTTATGAGAAGGATAAAATAAACCAGACATTTTGGATGATTTTCTTTTCTTTTCTTCTTTTTTTTTGTGTGACAAGGTCTGGCTCTATTGCCTAGGCTGGAATACAGTGGCGTGATCATGGTCACTGCAACCTCCGTCCCCCCGGGCTCAAGCCGTTCTCCCAACTCAGCCTTCCAAATAGCTGGGACTACAGGCCCGCATCACAACTGTCTAATTTTTTAGTTTTTGTGGAGATGGGTTTCATCCTTCTGCCCAGGCTGGTCTTGAACTCCTGAGCTCAAGTGATCCACCTGCCTCAGCCTTCACCACCCCCAGCCTACTCTTTTTTTTTTTTTTTTTTTGAGACAAGATCTCCTGTCATCCATGCTGGAGTGCAGTGGTGCAATCTTGGCTAACTGCAACCTCGGTTCAAGGGATCCTCCCACCTCAGCCTCCTGAGTAGCTGCGCGTCACCATGCCCGGCTAATTTTTGTATCATTTATAGAGACAGGGTTTTGCTATGTTACCCAGGCTGTTCTGGAACTCCTGGGCTCAAGTAATTTGCCCGCTTTGGCCTCCCAAAGTGCTAGGATTACAGACCTGAGCCACTGCGCCCAGCCCTTGGATGATTTTCTTAAAGGCACGCACAAAGACATGGAGGGAGAGGAAATCTCATTTACAACTGAGATGAGCAAGTAAAGACGTAAAATCTTTTTTCTTAATGTTACGGTGTAAGAAGCAGTTCAGGACAGCTAATTCCGCTTTTAAAAAATGTAGCTGGGTATCATGGTTCTTTCCTAACTAGTGTGAAACAAGTGAAAATGACCACGTTCTTGCTAATTGCCTACATGAAGTGTAAAAGAGCTGGGGCCTGCACACTTCCTGTGGAAACTTGGTCCTGGGTTTCAGGAAGAGCGATAACTAGGCTGCTTACTGCTCATCTGAGCTAATGCATGTGGAAGCCCTTTGTAAATGGGGTCAGTGCTGTGCAAAGCGTGGGTGCTGCAACAGTCCATACGCTTTAGTGACTCTTTTTTTTTTTTTTTTTTGAGATGGAGTCTTGCTCTGTTGCCCAGGCTGGAGTGCAGTGGCGCCATCTCGGCTCACTGCAGGCTCCGCCTCCTGGGTTCACGTCATTCTCCTGCCTCAGCCTCCTGAGTAGCTGCGACTACAGGCGCCTGCCACCACGCCTGGCTAATTTTTTGTATTTTTAGTAGAGACGGGGTTTCACCGTGTTAGCCAGGATGGTCTCAATCTCCTGACCTCGTGATCCGCCCATCTCAGCCTCCCAAAGTGCTGGGATTACAGGCGTGAGCCACCGCACCCGGCCACACTTTAGTGACTCTTAAAATTGAGTACTGCTGTTCTTCGCTCCCTCTCCATTCACCATTCATCTCAGGTATCATGAAACTTGTTAGTGATTTTTTTTCCTCCCTTCTTTCATAGAGCTCATTTTCTGGAGAATTGTTAGTGATGTTTTTAAGACCAAATAACATCTACTGGATTATATGGAAAAGCTACTTAAGCCAGAAACAGCAATCATGGAACTATTTATCTTGTTTCTTGGCCTTCAGTGGAAATGCAGGGGACCAGAGAGGTTCCTGTGCTGTACTTTTAGTGGCTTGTGAGGGTGTCCAGTATCTCTGGATCTACGACGTTTGTTTTTGTTTATTTGCTTTTGTTTTCACCCAAACAGGAGGAAATGTGTCGGATTGAAGAGGAACAGAGCTTTGAGGAATTGAAGATTTTGCGTGAACTGGTTCATGATCGATTTCACAAACAAGAAGAACTAGCAGAGGTAAGAAATTCTCTACAAGAGGATCTGTTCAGACCCAGCACACCCTGAGTGCTACAGTTTTGTTGTGCTTATGCTCCTGTGGGGAAACAGCAGCATATCACAGCTTGCTTTTATCTTTGAGTACTCATCTCTGCTCCTTTGTGATTGACACAGAGTCTGCGGGAGCCTCAGTTTGATTCTCCAGGAGCCTGTCCGGGAGCCCCAGAACCTGGTGGAGGCAGCGGGATGCTGCAGTATCTCCAGTCCTGGTTTCCTGGATGGGGTGGCTGGTACGGGCAGCAGACCCCAGAAGGAAATGTGGTTGAGGGACTGTCAGCAGAGCAACAGGAGCAGTGGATTCCTGAAGAGATCCTGGGTACGGTGGGAGCTGGCCTTCACTTGGTTCAAACAAATTCGTCTGTTATTTGTGCAACAGCTTGTGGTATTTTTCAAATTTAACAAAAGTAGATATTTGAAAAACAGTTTATGTTCATAGAGGCTGAGAGAAGAAATATGTTGGGAGATACTCCATTTGTAACTCCGTGACTAAATGTGCATATTAATGCAGTTTCAGAAAGAGCTGAGAGGCAGAGGGTGTAAAAGAACTAAATTTGAACAAGTTCAACAATTTTAAACTCTGAAGTTTGAATGCCAGTCTAGAGCCTCTCTTAAACCTGCAGTGGCCAATATCTAGCCATAGGCACAAATGGCTACTAAAATTTAATTCAAATTGAATACAAGTAAAAATTTAATTTCTTAATTGCACTAGCACATTAGCCACGTGTGCTCCTAGTGCTCAGTAGCCACATGTGGTTAGTGGCCACTGGACTGGACATCGCAGATGTGGACCATTTCACCATGCTGGGCAGCACTGCTTTATACCATCCCTTATCATGAATCTTATCCTCCCTGGTTTGATAATAAGTTGATAAGATCGCTTAAAAAACAGTTAGGGTTGTTTTACATTAAGAAATATTATAACATAGTCACCCATGACTTTGGAGTTCTTCCTTAACAAAGGGAAAAATAGTTAAATAACATCATCATAACTGTGATCAGTCTGCTTGCTGGTGCTTTTTTATTCTTCCACGTTTTTTCTTACAGTCTTTTCTCCCTTACCATTTAGGCACCGAGGAGTTTTTTGACCCCACTGCAGATGCCTCGTGTATGAACACGTATACAAAGCGAGATCATGTCTTTGCCAAACTGAATTTGCAGTTGCAGCGAGGTACAGTGACTCTGTTACACAAGGAGCAAGGAACTCCTCAAATGAATGAAAGTGCTTTCATGCAGCTCGAGTTTTCAGGTACACTGCCCCCAAGAAACTACCTGCCACTGTTGTCTCTCTGTGGGCCAACGTCCAGGCGATTCTCATTATTTGCTGTGGTGATAGTCTAGAAAGTCAGTGCGAAAACTGTATTAGCTAATGTGGAACCATTGCTCTTAGGGGAAATACTGGGTTAGGTTCATGTGAACCTCTGGTCATAACATTCATCAACTGATCAGTACCTAACCTTAATTTTTAAAATGTGTGTCTGTATTTAAAGACATTTAATATAGATACACAGACAGTCCTTGACTTAGGATAGTTTGACTTTGGATTTTTCAACTTTACAAGTGGCACAAAAGTTCTACACATTCAGTAGAAGTCATACTTCGGATTTTGAATTTTGATCTTTTCCTGGGCTAGAGATAGGTAGTATGATATTCTCTGAAGATGCTGGGCAGCAACAGTGAGCCACAGCCCCAGTCAGCCATGCGATCATGAGGTAAGCAGCTAATAGTCTACAGTGGACTGTGTGCCAGATGATTTTGCCTACCTTTAGGCTAATGTAAGTATTCTGAGCACTTTTAAGGTGGGCTAGGCCAAGCTGTGATGTCCAGTATGTTAGGTATATGAAATGCATTTTTGACTTACTATATTTTCTTCCTTTTTTTTTTTTTTGAGACAGAGTCTTGCTCTGTCGCCTAGGCTGGAGTGCAGTGGCATGATCTTGGCTCACTGCAACCTCTGCCTCTTGGGTTCAAGCGATTTTCCTGCCTCAGCCTCCTGAGTAGCTGTGACTACAGGCGCGCGCCACCATGCCCAGCTAATTTTTGTATTTTTAGTGGAGACAAGGTATTGCCACGTTGGCCAGGCTAGTTTTGAACTCCTGACCTCAAGCAATCCGTCCTCCTCTAGTTGCCAAAGTGCCGGGATTACAGGCCTGAGCCATTGCGCCCAGCTGACCTTATGATATTTTCAACTTATGGTGGGTTTATCATAACTCCATCCTAAGTCGAGGAGCATTGTGTTACTGATTTATTAACATTGAACTCATGGCCTATAGCGCTATGCCTCATGCCTGAATGAAGTTTCTCTAATACTCATTTTTTTTTGTAATGCACATCACAGTCTTCTTGCACTTAGGACCACTAGGCAGCGTTTTAGCACTAGGGGCTTGTTTTAAACAGTGAAACCACAAACAAAAAGCACAGAAACATGAAAAACATGGCGCCAAATAGAAGACCATGGGAGGGATGCTTGTTCACAGTGTGAGAGCGGAAACGAGGAGGCAGAGCATTGCCTTGTTTGAACTCAGGTGGGAATGTGCATATCAGGCGGCTTGAATTTTTTTCTGCTCTGTGAGTGTCTGAATGACAGAGTGCCTTGAGGATTAATTTTGGAATTACAAATTTTAGTGAGTAAACAAATGTGCAAATATGGAATCTGTGAATAATGAGGATTGACTTGACAGTATTTGCATTCTTTTTGTGACTTTGAATTAAAGGTGTATAAATAAGTATTCAGATGTTGGTTTGGACATCTCACAAATATTTTTATTTCAGTCCATAAAACAGCAACTTATTTGAGATTCCTGAGTAGCTGAAGAAGGACAAATGATTTTTTTTTTAAAAAGCCAGTTTGTTTGACTTCATAATGTAGAAAATTGAGCTGTCATAAACTTAGTATTAACTAGCAGATTACTTGAACTGAATTGAAAAGGCACTATTTAAAATTCCTTCTGCTAGGAAACTTCTAATGGTGTTTGTATGTTTAGGTAGCTGGATAGATACAGGCACACTTCATTTTATTGCACTTTGCCTTACTGCACTTCATAGACACCGCATTTTTTACAAATTGAGGGTTTAAAAATGAGAAAGTCTACAGGTGCCATTTCTCCTACAGCATGTGCTCACTTTGTGTCTCTGTGTTACATTTTGGTAATTTGCCCAATATTTCAAACTTTTCTATTATTATTTTGTCTGTTATGGTGATCTGTAATCACCGATTTGTAATGTTATTATTGTATTTGTTTTGGAGTGCCATGAATCATGCCCACAGAAGATGGTAACTTAGTCAATATTGTGTATGTTCCAACTGTTCCACCAACTGGCCATTTCCTTGTCTCTTTTCCTCTCCCGGGGCCTCCCTATTACCTGAGACACAATGTTGAAATTGGGCTAATTAATAACCCTACAGTGGCTTCTAAATGTTCAGGTGAAAGGAAGAGTCACATGTCTCTCACTTTAAATCAAAAGCTAAACGTGATTAAGCTTAGTGAGGAAGACATGTCGAAAGCTGAGATAGGCCAAAAGCTAGGCCACTTGTGCCAAACGGTTAGCCAAATTGTGAATGCAAAGGAAAAGTTCTGGAAGGAAATTATTAATGAAAATGCTACTTCAGCGAACACATGAATGATCAGAAAGCAAAACAGCCTTACTGTTGCAATGGAGAAAGTTTGAATGATCTGGATAGAAGATCAAAGCAGCCACAGCCTTTCCTTAAGCCAAAGTCTAATGCACAGCAAGGCCTTAACTCATTTCTGTTCCGGGAAGGCTGAAAGAGGTGAGAAAACTGCAGAAGAAAAGTTTGAAGCTAGCAGAGGTTGGTTCATGAGTTTGAAGGAAAGAAGCCATCTCCATAACATAAAAGTGCAAGGTGAAGCAGCCAGTGCTGATGGGGAAGCTGCAGCAAGTTATCCAGAAGATCCAGCTAAGATCCTTGCTATGCTAAATGATAGATTTTCATTGTAGATGAAAAAGCCTTCTATTGGAAGAAGATGCCATCTAGGACTTTTCATAGCTAGAGAGGAGAAGTCAATGCCTCACTTCAAAGCTTCAAAGGACAGGCTGACTCTTGTTAGGGGCCGGTGCAGCTGGTGACTTTAAGTTGCCAGTTTACCTTTCTGAAAATCCCAGGGCCCTTAAGAATTATGCTCAATTTCCTCTGCTTGTGTTCTATCAATGGAGCAACAAAGCTTGGATGATGACAGCACATCTGTTTACAGCATGGTTTACTGAAGATTTTAAGGCCACTATTGAGACCTACTGCTCAGAAAAATTCCTTTCAAAATATTACTGCTCGTGGATAACGTATCCAGTCACTCAAGAGCTCTGCTGGGAGAAGTATAAAGAAATTAGTGTTGTTTTCATGCCTGCTAACACAACATCCATTCTGCAGCCCATGGATCCAGGAGTAATTTCAACTTCCAAGTTTGTTTGTTTCTTTAATTTAATTACTTAATTTATTCAGAGATGAGCTCTCACTTTTTTGGCTAGGGTGGTCTCAAACTCCTGGCCTCAAACGATCCTCCTGCTTCAGCCCCCAAAGTGCTGGGATTACAGGTGTGAGTCACCACTCCCAGCCTCAACTTTTATTATTTAAGAAATACATTTCATAGGCTGTAGCTGCCATAAATAGTGATTCCTCTGATGGACCTGGGTAAAGTATATAGAAAAGCTTTGGGAAAAGATTCACCATCCTAGAGGCCATGAAGAACATTTGTAATTCATGGAAGGAGGTCAAAATATCAGAATTAACAGGAGTTTGGAAGAAATCAACCCTCTTGGATGACTTCGAGGGGTTCAAGACTTAAGTGGAGGAAGTAACTGCAAATGTGGGGTAAATAGCAAGAGAACTAGAATTAGAAGTGGAACCTGAAGATGTGACTGAATTACTGGAATCTTATGATCAAACTTGAATGGATGAAGAGTTATTTCTTACAGATGAGCAAAGAAGGTGGTTTCTTGAGATGGAATCTACTCCTCGTGAAGATATTGTGAACACTGTTGAAATGACAACCCAAGGCTGGGCGTGGTGGCTCACGCCTGTAATCCCAGCACTTTGGGAGGCCAAGGCAGGAGGATCATTTCAGGCCAGGGGTTCACAACCAGCCTGGGCAACATAGCAAGACCCTATCTCTACTAAAAATTAAAAAAAAAATTAGTTGGTCATGGTGACATGCACCTGTAGTCCTAGCTACGTGGGAGACTGAGGTAGGTGGATCCCTTGAGCCCAGGACTTTGAAGTTACAGTGAGCTATGATTGCACCACTGCACTCCAGCCTGGGTGACAAAGCGAGACCTTGTCTCAAAAAAGAAAACAAAATAAAAAAAGGAAATGACAATAAAGTTTTTAGGATACTAAATAAACTTAGTTGCTAATGGCAGGGTTTGAGAGGATTGACTGTGGTTTTGAAATGAATTCTACTGTGGTTAACTACATGCTTTATCAAACAGCATCACCTGCTACAGAGAAATCTTCTGTGAAAGGAAGAGTCAGTTGATGTAGCAAACTTCATTGTTGTCTTATTTTAAGAAATCACCACAGTCACCCCAACACTTCAGCAACCACACCCTGATCAGTCAGCAGGCATCATCATGTAGGCACGACCTTCCACCAGCAAAAAGATTACAACTCGCTGAAGATTCACAGGATTGTTAGCACTTTCTAGCAATAAAATATTTTAAAATTAAGGTATCTATATTGTAGTTTCAGGCATAATGCTATTGCACACTCAGTAGACTACTGTATAGTGTCAACATCGCTTTTCTATGCACTGGGAAAGCAAAACATTTATCGTGATCCTCACTTTATTGCAGTGGTCTGGAACCAAACTCGCAATATCTCCAATATGTGCCTGTAGGGAGATAGGGTTTTTTTGTTTGTTTGTTTAATTTCAAGGAAAAAATAGTTCATCATCTCTAATAATCCTCTGTAAAATAGAATATCTAATACTTTTAAAAACACATTGGGCTCTCATAAGCATTATATCAACTATTTTATTTATCTTTTATAGATGTAAAACTTCTAGCAGAGTCTCTTCCTCGAAGAAATTCCTCCTTGCTTTCAGTCCGGTTGGGTGGACTGTTTCTTCGAGACCTGGCTACAGAAGGAACTATGTTTCCTCTTCTAGTCTTCCCTAATCCGGTATGTACAACAGTTGGATAGTTAATGTATCTAAGGTGTTGGTAAATTGTAGTCTGTTTTAGGCAAATGATACCTGATTCATTCTGACATTTGATCATCTTGAGATTGATGGGCTGGGATTAGAGAAGTTTCTTGAATTTGTTAAAGAGAAAATTGTTGGTGAAATTTATGGCTATGCCTTCTTGCACTCCTGTATTGTAGCCGCCATAGTATATTTTGCTCCGATTTGGAAGAAAATGCTATAAGACCACTATTTTCTGCATTGTAAGGTCAATATTTGGGTTTCCTCTGTATCTGACAGTCATTTTCATGCCTTCTGACCCTTAGTCACTGACATGAAATCTCGTCTTGCCAGGGTCCCAAACAAACATCTCAAATTTTCTATATATACGTAATTTTTAAAAGATACATTATTAACGATAAGATCTTTGATCTTAAGTTGGCAACAAACTGTCCAAATGGTTGAATAGTTAACCCCTTGTTCTGTCCATAGTTTTGTTTTGGTTGGGGGAAGGTTGTGGAGAGGGTGGGAAGGCAGACTTAAAGTTTGAAAAGTTAGACATGTTTAATTTTCATTTAGCAACTGTTCATTAAATGTGCTGAGTGCAAAGTAGCATATTGTCAGTACAAAGGAAAAGATGTGGTCTTACTAGATTGGAAAAAGGACAGAAAACGAAACAATTCTGCAAGTACTCAATCTGAGGTAAAGTGAGTTTTGATTTGATTGTGCTAAGGGAGTGTGTTGCTAAAGGGTAAGATGGGTTTGTTTAGTGAATTGTCCCCTCTCACCCTGACATTTACACATTTTTGTGTTTGTTTAATAGCAAAAAGAAGTTGGCAGAGTCTCACAATCTTTTGGTCTACAAACTGCATCTGCAGACAGAAGTGATCATTACCCAGGTAATTTGTCCTATGTTGTTTTTTTAAAATTTTTAAATTTTTAAAATTAATTTTTCTTTGAGACAGGGCCTTACTGTGTCGCCCAGGCTGGAGTGCAGTGGTGTGATCTTGGCTCACTGTAACCTCTGCCTCCCGGGTTCGAGTGATTCTCATGCCCTAGCCAGGATTACTGGTGTGTGCCACCATGTCCGGACAATTTTAGTATATTTAGTAGAGATGGGGTTTTGCCATGTTGTCCAGGCTGGTCTTGAACTCCTGAGCTCAAGCCACCCACCCTCCTTCGCCTCCCAAAGTGTTGGGATTACAAGTGTGAGCCACCATGCCTGACCTTTTTTTTTTTTTTTTTTTTTTTTTTTAATAATTTAAAAATTCTTTTTGAGGGGCTTTCCAGCAAAAACCAGATCAGTAGTCTTTGATCAGTAGTAAAAGAGGGAATGTTTTTTGTTTTGTGCACAGTGGTTTGCTGTGTGCACCGGGGTTTGACTTGGAGACAGCCTGGTCCTCTCTCAGTGGAGCTGCGAACTTGGGGCTAACTGGGCAACCTTGCAGGGCCTTCAGGTCCTCGGTTTCCATGATATGGGAGCTAATACAACAGGCCAGTCTACATAATTCCTGTGGAAAATTAAACAGTCAATCCTGATTAGGCTTTCTCTTTTAAAGATAGGCATAAATGTGAACTAATTGAAAAATAATTTAGAAAATGTCTGTTTTTCCGGAATTCCTCACAGGTCTGTTAATAAGGTTATTATTTTTGCGTTGTTCCATGTTCTTATTCGTATTCTTTCCTTTAGCTGCAGACCCAGATGACCCAGTTTTTGAGATGCTGTATGAGAGAAATCCGGCGCACAGCCACTTTGAGAGGCGGCTCAATGTCAGCACAAGGCCCTTGAACATCATATACAATCCGCAGGCCATTAAAAAAGTAGCAGACTTTTTCTACAAGGGAAAGGTTCATACCTCAGGTTAACTTTTTTGTTTGTTTGATCTTATGTTCCTTTTGAAAAACATCTTTATTGTTGTTTCTGGTGTTCTGGACAAGGGTTATTCAGATGCTCTGATAGTGACAAAAAAGGCCTGCAGAGTAAGTCAATAGGGTTGCCCTGTCCTGTTACTAAATCAGGGTAGATGTTTGTGGACAGTCTTCCAAGAGAAATCTGTATCCTTAAATATTTTCTCTTTGTTTGCCTCCATTTAGCATGTATTTTTTCATACTTTTCATTTCTGTTTTTTTTCCCATTTTTATTTCATATTGTCATTCTGAATAATGGCACCAAAGAATAGCAGTTGTACTTTTTGAAAGCCACTACCTTTGAATCGGTACCTATCTTAAAATATTACCAAGAGTAATTGAAAGGCAATAAAATAGTATGGGGTGGGGGAGTTCATCATCTTTTTTAGGTTTCTCAATTACAAAACATTCTTATAAAAATAGATGAAAGTACTACAGGCGTAAAGTAGTTTCGTGATATTGATTTAACCACGGCTGTATTTTCAGCCAGAATTGTAACTGGAAATCTGCATCTTGGAACTGAAAAGCAATGATCTCCATGCTTTTCATTTCACTAGGACAGTGGTTTCCTTGGCTACCCAGGATATTTTAGACCAGTGAACTGAGGAGGAATGTTCAAGGATTTCCTTCTAGATGACAGGATCAGTAGTCTCTTTGACCTCCTTTGTGCAGCATTAAATACTGCAAAGTTGTAAATGTCATCACTGATTTATTTATGCCTCCCTTTGTTCCCCAAGAAGATTTGAAACAGTAGGTGCAGAAAAAGTACTTTTATGGACAGGGAGATTTATAAAACAATAGTATTTTCCTAAATGTCCCTTCACCCTTTATTACAATGAAGCTATTTTAGTTTTTGGACTAGTTTTTTAGTCTCTTCATATAAACAGTAGCTATAAATGCTGTGACTTCATTGCTCTGTCACTGATAGAATATAGAAGGTGGCCAGGCACAATGGCTCATACCTGTAATCCTAGAACTTTGAGAGTCGAGGCTGGGGGATTGCTTGAGCCCAGGAGTTTGAGACTAGCCTGGGCAACATAGTGAGACCTCATCTCTACTAAAAATAAAAATAAAATAAAATTAATCAGGCATGGTGGTGTGTGCCTGTAGCCCCAGCTACTCAGGAGGCTGAGGCAGAAGGATTGCTTGAGGCTGGGAGTTCGAGGCTGCAGTGAGCTATGATTACACCACTGCACTCCAGCCTGGGCAACACAGCAAGACCCTGTCTTAAAAAGAAAGAATATAGAAAGGCTGGGTGTGGTGATTCACACCTGTAATCTCAGCACTTTGGGAGGCTGAGGCAGGCGGATCGCTAGAGGTCAGGAGTTCAAGACCAGCCTAGCCAACATGGTGAAACCCTATCGCTACTAAAAATACAAAAATTAGGTGGGTGTGGTGGTGGGCACCTGTAATCCCAGCTACTCGGGAGGCTGAGGCAGGAGAATCGCTTGAACCTGGGAGGCGGAGGCTGCAGTGAGCTAAGATCATGCCACTGCACTCCAGCCTAGGAGACAGAGAGGGCCTTTGTCTTAAAAAAGAAGAAGGAAAAAAAAAAAAAGAATATAGAAGGCATTTCCTTTGAAATTCCAGTTTCTCTTTCAGTGCTTTTTAAGAATTTTGAAATATAGTAGTTGGGAATCTTTCAGAAAATGGCTTAAGAAATTCTAGTAACTTAGGTACACTTCTCTTACTTGCCTCCTCTCCCCCATGGCTGTCCACTTACCCTTTTTTGTCTCATTCCTGTTACCCTGTATTATGCCAGGTCATACTGGAGTAAGAAACTGTTGTTACTGATTTTTTTTTTTTTTTCTTGAGATAGGGTCTTGCTCTGTCACCCCAGGCTAGAGTGCAGTGGCGCGATCACAGCTCACTGCACCCTCAGTCTCCTGGGCTCAGGCGATCCTCCTATCTTGGCCTCCCAAAGTGCTGGGATTACGAGTGTGAGCCACCATGCCCAGCCTGATTTTTTTTTTTTTTAAGCTTTGATGGAAATTCTTGGTGAGAATTGATGTAGCACTTTTGTTCACCCAGCTGTGTGAAAATTCTGACTCTGCTGTGTATTTCCAACCTTGCAGGTTTTGGTTATCAGTCTGAACTTGAGCTGAGAGTGGCTGAAGCTGCCCGAAGACAATATAACAAGCTGAAGATGCAGACCAAGGCAGAAATCCGGCAAACTCTTGATCGTTTGCTAGTGGGTGATTTCATTGTAAGTGGGCATCCATAAACACTCTTTGGGATTGGGGAAGATTCTTTCCATCAAGTCACTACCTACTGTAGATAGGCTTACTTATATCAATTATGCTGACTGAGTAAATTGAAAATATTAAATCCTTATCAGCTAGCATAGAATAAAATCTTGTGTCTTTTATAGTCAGGGTTTAGCTAACAAAATGAATGACTGTGATTAGATTCTGTGTCTCCTTGGACCAGGATGAGGTTACTTTCAAGACTCATCTTTGTGCTGGGTGCTGTGGCTCACACCTGTAATCCCAGCACTTTGGGAGGCTGAGGTCGGCAGATCACCTGAGGTCAGGAGTTCGAGACCAGCCTGGCCAACATGGTGAAACCCCATCTCTACTAAAAATACAAGCATTAGCTGGGCATGGTGGTGGGTCCCTGTAATCCCAGCTACTCGTAGGGAGGCAGAGGCAGGAGAATCACTTGAACCTGGGAGGCGGGGGTTGCAGTGAGTCGAGATTGCACCGCTGCACTCCAGCCTGGGCAACAGAGTGACACTCCGTCTCAAAAAGAAAAAAAAAAAAAAAAGACTCATGATTGTTCCATTTTCCAGACCTGATACTTTGTGCATGTTTCACGTGAGAGTTTCTTTTTTTTACTTACTGTTACCAGAAGAGACAACTGGAATGATGCCCCAGCTTCTATTCTAGGGTGTGATGATAGGCACTTTGTGATGCCAAATGACCAGCTATCATGAGGATGCCATAGATAGGGAGGGCCAAGAGACATCTTCACAGTCCAGTAGGTAGGCTGGGCAAGGTGGCCTATGCCTGTAATCCCGGCACTTGGGAAGGCGGAGGTGGGAGGATCATTTGAGCTCAGGAGTTCAAGACCAGCCTGGGCAACATAGTGAGACCTCGTTTCTACAAAAAATAAAAAAAATTAGCTGGGCCTGGTAGCACATACCTGTATGTGCTATTCAGGAGGCTGAGGCAGGAGGATTGCTTGAGGCCAGGAATTGGAGGGTGCAGTGAGCTATGATCTGCACTCTAGCCTGGGCAACAGAGTGAGACCTTGTCTCAGGAAATCAAAATAGTCCAGTAAAGCACAGTTTCTCAGGTGATATGGAGGTGCACTGCTACAATACAGCAGCAGGTGGCACAGTGAGAAGAAGTGTGGCTTCTTTTGGACAGTGTAGAGTAAGTTATAGGTGTCAGAGAAGCAGAAATGATCCAAGTAAAATGCGGTGTGTAGTATGGGATGGAGAATTAGTCCTGTTTTTTGTTTTGGGGGGGGGTGTGTGTGTGTGTGTGTCTGTGTGTGTGTATGTTTCTACATAAAGTATGACAATTAGTATGCTTGTAAACAAAAGAGGTTTCTTTTTGGTAATGTAAATTAGCTTTTGCCACATACATAAAGTTGAGGCTAATTTTGGTTGGAGGGAAGAACAATGAACAAATCATGAATTGGTGTGTTATTTATATTTCAAATGTCAAAGCTTATGTTTCTCACTAAAATATTTTGGCATGGAAGTTCATGGTTACCAATGCCCCTGAATAAGTAAAAATGTTTAGAATTCTATGTTTATTTGAATTCTATAATATCTATAATCCTTTAAAGTATTAAACCCTGTAAATTAGAAACGAAATCTTTCTTAAGTACAGACTCTCCCCCATTTAGTTATTTGCTATTTTTTTCTCCCCTGTTCAGATATTTGCCTGTGGTAATTTCTCAGATCCTCAAGCCTTTACATCTACTTCTGTCTTAGACTTTTTGCTGAAATACAGTAGATCACTGAGTCACTCCATAATCCTAGCTGCAGCTTCCAGAAATGCTTGAGCACCATGGATAAAGCTGTTGGGTTTTGGCAGTTATGGTTAATGACTGTTTTATTTGTACAGGAGGAGAGTAAACGATGGACCGTGCGACTGGATATTTCTGCCCCTCAGGTGATATTTCCTGATGATTTCAAATTCAAGAATCCTGTGTTAGTTGTTGTGGATCTAGGAAGAATGCTTTTGACGAACACCCAAGGTATAGTGTGAGTGGAAAGTAATGAAAACCTGTCTTGGTAGATGGATTCTCTATCTATGATTATCTAAGTAAAGCTTAATAAAATGTTTATATAACATTTTTAAACTTCAGGGTTCACCTGTAACTTTTTAAATAATGAAATAATGAAAACATATCTTGGTAAATCAACCTATCTATGATTATCTAAGTAAAGCTTAATAAAATGTTTACATAACATTTTAAGACCCGAGGGCTCACTTGTTACTTTTAAAATAATAGCTTTATTGAGATAATTCTAAGTTTTAAATGTATAGTTCAGTTGTTTTTGGTATGTGGATAGAATTGTGCAGTTCTCACTGCTATTTAATATCGGGAGGACTTTCGCATCTTCCCCGACTGAAACTCTGTGTGTACCCATTAAACACCAATTCACCTTCCCGCTCCCCATCCCCTGGCAACCACTAATCTTTCTGTCTCTGGATTTGTCTGTTCTGAACATTTCATATGATGGAATAATGCCACGTGTGGCCTTTTATGTCTGGCTGTTTCATTCAGCATGACGTTTTCAAGATTCTTCTGTGTTGTAAGATATACCGATACTTACTTCCTTCGTATGGCCGAATAATTGTCCATTGTGTGGCTGTTCCGCGTTTGGTTTATCCTTTCATTTGTTCATGGCCATTTGAGTTGCTTCCACTCTTTCGCTGTTAGGCATATTGCTGCTGTGAGCATTCATGTACAGGTTTTTGTATAAACATATATTTTCTTTTTCTTTTAAATTTTTTTTTTCTTTTTTATACACCCCCATTTCTGCAATGTAGACATATATTTTTAATTCTTTATATACCTAGAAGTGGAGTTGCTGAGTCATGTGGTAACTCCATGTTTTAATATTTTGAGGAAGTACCAAATTGTTTTTGTTTGTTTTTTTGAGACGGAGTCTCACTCTGTCACCCAGGCTGGAGTGTAGTGGTGCCATCTCAGGTCACTGCAACCTCTGCCTCCCAGGTTCAAGCAATTCTCCTGCCTCAGCCTCCTGAGTAGCTGGAATTACAGGCGCCCACCACTATGCCTCGCTAATTTTTGTATCTTTAGTAGGGATGGGGTTTCTCCACATTGGCCAGTCTGGTCTCAACTCCTGACCTCAGGTGATCCACCCGCCTTGGCCTCCCAAAGTGCTGGGATTATAGGTGTGAGCCACTGCACCTGGCCAATTTTTTGTATTTTTGGTAGAGACAGGGTTTCGCCATGTTGGCCAGGCTGGTTTTGAACTCCTGACCTCAAGTGATCTACCCATCTTGGCGACCCAAAGTGCTGGGATTACAGATGTGGGCCACCGCACCCGGCCAATTTTTGTATTTTTAGTAGAGATGGGGTTTCATCATGTTGGCCAGGCAGGTCTCGAACTCTAACCTCAAGCAATCTGCCTGTCTTAGTCTCCCAGAGTGCTGGGATTGCAGGTGTGAGCCACTATGCTCAGCCCCAGTGGTGTATTTTTATAGTTGTCTTGGCACTGCTCAGCTGGAGACAGAGGGGCTGAGTGTGGACTCTGGGGCCATACAATTGCATATTGATCAGTTACCGCTCACCAAGCACTACCTCGGCCCTAGGAAGACTGTGTTGACCAAGAAAGATGAGACCTCTCTTCTCAGAACATTCCAGTGGATGTTGGGCCGTGGTGGCTCATACCTGTAATCCCCAGCACTTTGGGAGGCTGAGGCGGGTGGATTACATGAGGTCAGGAGTTCGAGACCAGCCTGGCCAACATGATGAAACCCTGTCTCTACTAAAAATACAAAAAATTGGCCAGGTGCGGTGGCTCACGCCTGTAATCCCAGCACTTAGAGAGGCTAAGGTGGGTGGATCACTTGAGGTCAGGAGTTTGAGACCAGTCTGGCCAACATGGTGAAACCCTGTGTCTACTAAAAGTACAGAAATTAGCCAGGAATGGTGGCGGGCACATGTAATCCCAGCTGCCTGGGAGGCTGAGGCAGGAGAATCTCTTGAACCTGGGAGGTGGAGGTTGTAGTGAGCCAAGATCACGCCACTGCACTCCAGCCTGGGTGACAGAGTGAGACTCTGTCTCAAAAATAAATAAATAAATAAATAAAAATTAAAAAAATACAAAAAATTAGCCGGGCATGGTGGTGCACACCTGTAATCCCAGCTACTTGGGAGGCCGAGACAGTAGAATCGCTTAAACCTGGGAAGCAGAGGTTGCAGTGAACCGAGATCAAGCCATTGCACTCCAGCCGGGGTGACAGAGTGAGACTTCACCTGAAATAAAAGACCATTCCAGTGGGGGAAACAAATGAACACCCAGAAAAAGGAAAAGAAATAAAAGACTCTAGAGAGGGACGTAAGAAAGGGTTGGTGAAAGCAGCTCACGCCCATGGCAAGGCAGGGGAGAAGTGGGGAGGCAGCATTGGGTCAGCAGGTGGCGCTCATGTCAGGGGGCCTCCAGCTTTTTTCATGTCCATACTTTTTTATATTTGTTTTTGATTTCCAAATTAATAGGTAAATTCACACTTAGAAAATGGTGAACAAAGATATTATGCTTAGAGTTTTCCTCAGTTTTCTTAAACAAACTGGGGTTGGTTGATTCTCTACCTTTCATAATTATTACATTAAGGGAAAGAGGAGGGAAATAGCAGACATATATTTGAATCTTCTCTTTTTTATCTGCAGATAACTCCAGGAGGAAAAGTAGGGATGGGTCAGCATCTGAAGAGACCCAGTTTAGTGATGATGAATATAAGACCCCCCTGGCCACACCTCCTAACACCCCACCTCCCGAGTCAAGCAGCAGCAATGGAGAGAAAACACCTCCCTTTTCTGGAGTTGAATTCAGTGAAGAACAGCTTCAGGCACATTTAATGAGCACAAAAATGTATGAGAGGTACTCGCTGTCATTTATGGACCTCCAGATCATGGTTGGACGAGTGAAAGACAATTGGAAGCATGTCCAGGATATTGACGTGGGACCAACACATGTGGTAGAGAAGTTCAACGTTCACCTACAGTTGGAGCGTCGATTGATTTATACTTCAGATCCCAAATATCCAGGAGCTGTGCTCTCAGGCAACTTACCAGACTTAAAAATCCACATTAATGAAGATAAAATATCTGCACTAAAGAATTGCTTTGCTCTCCTCACCACCCCAGAAATGAAAACTTCTGACACTCAGATTAAAGAAAAGATTTTTCCCCAGGAGGAGCAGCGGGGAAGTTTGCAAGACTCCGTAATGAATTTAACCCAGAGCATTGTGATGTTGGAGCAGCATACCCGCGAGGTTCTGGTGGAGTCGCAGCTCCTCCTGGCGGAATTTAAAGTGAACTGTATGCAGCTTGGTGTTGAGAGCAATGGCCGGTACATTTCTGTGCTCAAGGTGTTTGGTACCAATGCTCACTTTGTGAAGAGGCCTTATGATGCTGAAGTCTCCTTAACTGTTCATGGTTTGCTCCTGGTGGATACCATGCAGACATATGGTGCTGATTTTGACCTTTTGATGGCTTCACATAAGAACTTGAGCTTTGATATTCCAACGGGAAGCCTTCGGGATAGCAGGGCCCAGTCTCCTGTCTCTGGACCGAATGTGGCCCACTTAACTGATGGAGCTACACTGAACGACCGATCAGCTACTGGTGTTTCACTGGACAAAATTCTTACCAAAGAGCAAGAGTCCCTTATTAAGTTGGAATATCAGTTTGTGAGTTCAGAGTGCCCATCAATGAATTTAGACAGTACTCTTCAGGTGATTTCCCTACAGGTGAATAATTTAGATATTATCCTCAATCCAGAGACGATTGTGGAGCTAATTGGTTTTCTTCAAAAATCCTTTCCCAAGGAAAAAGATGATTTAAGTCCTCAACCTTTAATGACTGATTTTGAAAGAAGCTTCAGAGAACAAGGAACTTACCAGTCTACATATGAACAAAACACTGAGGTTGCAGTGGAAATCCATAGGCTTAACTTACTGCTTCTTCGGACAGTGGGCATGGCAAATGGAGAGAAATATGGCAGAAAAATTGCAACTGCAAGTATAGGTGGCACCAAAGTCAATGTCTCAATGGGTAGCACGTTTGACATGAATGGTTCTCTCGGCTGTTTACAGCTTATGGATTTGACACAAGATAATGTTAAAAACCAGTATGTTGTCAGCATTGGGAATTCTGTAGGCTATGAAAATATCATCAGTGATATTGGCTACTTTGAATCTGTGTTTGTCAGAATGGAAGATGCAGCCCTCACTGAAGCTTTGAGTTTCACGTTTGTTGAGAGATCTAAACAGGAGTGTTTTCTCAACCTGAAGATGGCTTCTTTACATTATAACCACTCTGCTAAGTTTTTGAAGGAGTTGACGTTATCCATGGATGAACTGGAAGAAAATTTTCGAAGTATGCTGAAAAGCGCAGCCACCAAAGTCACCACAGTACTAGCTACCAAGACTGCTGAGTATAGCGAGATGGTATCGCTCTTTGAAACTCCAAGGAAGACTCGGGAACCCTTTATCTTAGAGGAAAATGAAATATATGGGTTTGACCTAGCTTCGTCTCATTTGGACACTGTAAAGCTAATCTTGAACATAAACATTGAATCACCAGTTGTTTCTATCCCTCGGAAGCCGGGGAGTCCTGAGTTGTTGGTGGGACACTTGGGACAGATATTCATCCAGAATTTTGTGGCGGGAGATGATGAATCCAGAAGTGACCGTCTGCAGGTGGAAATCAAGGACATTAAACTGTATTCTTTGAATTGCACCCAGCTGGCAGGTAGAGAAGCTGTTGGGTCTGAAGGAAGCCGGACGTTTTGCCCACCTTCCGGGTCTGGCAGTGCCAACAGTCAGGAGGAAGCTCATTTCACACGACATGATTTCTTTGAATCTTTGCATAGAGGTCAAGGTGAGGAGCATCAGTCTTTTGTTCCATTTTGTTTAATGATTGAAAACCCAGCTCACGGAGTCCTTTGCTTAAAACAGCAACAACAAAATCCTTTTCTTTTAGAATAATCCTCAGTTAATATTTAAGAAATCAAAGCGTTTTAATAGAATGCCTTGTAGTAGGTTGGCATGTTTTCACCCTTTTCCATTTAATGTCATATTTGACAAAACAGGAATTTACTTACTTTTATTTTTATTTTTTTGGTTTTTTGAGATGGAGTTTTGCTCTTGTTGCCCAGGCTGCAGTGCAATGGTGCAGTCTCAGCTCACTGCAACCTCTACCTCCCGGGTTCAAGTGATTCTCCTGGCTCAGCCTCCCAAGTAGCTGGGATTACAGGCGCCCGCCACCACGCCCGTCTAATTTTTGTATTTTTAGTAGAGACAGGGTTTCACCATGTTGGCCAGGCTGGTCTCGAACTTGTGACCTCAGGTGATCTGCCTGTCTCGGCCTCCCAAAGTGTTGAGATTACAGGTGTGACCAGCCGCGCCCGGGCAGGAATTTATTTTTTTAAAGTGTTCCAGTTTGAAATTGGATGAGTGCTCATTTACAGAGATGCTTCAGTGGATGGATGTTGTTAAAGTATTGTTTAATTTGGTCAAATATATCTGATTTTCTGTTTCCAAGCTGTAGATCCTTCCTAGTTAAATATTTTAGCCCAAGATACCTCAAGGGGTTGATGTAAATAGTTTGTGGATATTATCTTCTTTAATATTCTGCCATCTTCTTCTATAATGGGTTGGTCCAGGGTTCTGAGAATGAAAGCTTATATTTGTATTCTGGATCTGATCAGCTAAAACCAAACAGTCCAATCTGTTGGTCTTGGCACACAGAGATCAGGTAAGCCCTAGAGCACACCTTTATTTATTGGTGACGAAATTAATGCCTTTGAGAACTTACCCTTCTGTGGTCATCAGATGTTAATTCACTGATTTGTTTTTATACTTATCAAAAGATTGCTTTCTCTGCTTGGATAAAAGTTGTTTACTTAGAACTTGTATTGTCCTAGATTCTGATTTAGGCCTAATAAGAGGGATACATCTGTATCGGAAAGCTAGGTAAGGATGAATAATTTGGTTTGGAAAATGCCAGCTTGGGTGGCTCAGAGAAGCATAATGTAGTCTCTGGACTGGAATAATGTTCGCACATCGTGTTTTGAAGCTACCAAGTGGAGCATGTGATGAAAATATTGTTTCTTTTTTTGTGTAAATGTATCTTGTACCTCAGCTTGCTATGAGTTTTGGCCTCAGGATAGCTGTCAAGGTTTGCTCTCAATCATAGACCCCAGGTGCCAGGCTAACCTGCCCTCCTGGTCTAAGTGTACCTCATGGGCTGTATTTTGTATATTCTACATTTAATCAGCAGTAATGAAGTAAATATTAAGGTTTACGGTCTATCATTTCATCTCTTCTATGCCAGCTTTTCACATCCTGAACAACACCACCATTCAGTTTAAACTGGAGAAGATCCCTATAGAGAGAGAATCTGAATTGACTTTTTCTCTTAGCCCAGATGACCTGGGAACTTCTAGCATCATGAAGATTGAAGGAAAATTTGTCAATCCAGTTCAGGTAAATTCATGTCAGGGCAGTTGAAGTCATATGTTTATATTAATACTCTATAAATATGATATATATTTATGTATATTACATGTTGGAAGGAAAATATATTTTCAAAGATATATCACCCATGCATAATACCATTGTTGAAACCTTGTTCCAATAATCGTGGAATCCTTTTGTCATGGGGAATCCGTCTTGTCAGCCTTTTTCATATGGAGGAGGGGTGGGTTATCTAGAGGAAGATGGTAGATTCTTAATTCCATTGACATTCAGAAATGGGGAAATGATTACTTACAAAGCCAGAGTCTCCTTTCCCAGGAGGATATCATTCTTGTCACACTTAGAGACATACTTAACCCAGCCTATGAAACATCGTGATCATCTGAGCTGTGGACAGATCCTTTCAACAGAGAATTAGTCCTGCCCTCTCTGAAATGAAAGGGGCCAGGATAGGGATTTCTTTTTTTATGGGCGTGTGTGTATGTATACACCTTTTCTTTTTTTTCCTTCAAAAGTGTCATTTTCCCTGATTTCACAGGGACGAGAGCAAAGAGCAGTACATTATAAAACAGCAATGACAGGCAGGCTCTTAGGATGGTCTGTGGTCTGTGTCTGGCACAACAGTAGTTGGTCTGTGTCTGGCAGCTGCTCTGGAGTAACCCAGGAGTGTTGTTTATGGAGTGGGCCTGCCTTTTGACGTTCGTGGTTCCTCCCAGGGGTCTCTGGGACCCCTGAGAGAACTACTCCAAAGCTTTCCCTTCTCACAC
The DNA here is from genome assembly GCF_028885625.2 of Pongo pygmaeus. NCBI lineage: Eukaryota > Metazoa > Chordata > Mammalia > Primates > Hominidae > Pongo > Pongo pygmaeus. The sequence goes on along the minus strand of NC_072373.2, from coordinate 218,939,147 downwards.
TAAGCCTTTGCCCCATCAGTGGTAGCTACCAGGACAAATTTTTCACCTTAAATCTAGCATGTGATGTAAATTCTATTGGATTATGTTGACCTACTTTTTTTTTTTTTTTTTTTTGAGACGGAGTCTCAGGCTCGAGTACCAGTGGCATGATCTTGGCTCATTGCAACCTCTGCCTCCCAGATTCAAGCAGTTTTCCTGCTTCAGCCTCCTGGGTAGCTGTGATTACAGGCATTCGTCACCACGCTGGCTAATTTTTGTATTTTTAGTAGAGCCGGGGTTTCACCATGTTGGCCAGGCTGGTCTTGAACTCCTCGCTTCAAGTGATCCTCCTGCCTCGGCCCCCCAAAGTGCCGGGATTACAGGTGTGTGCCACCACGCCTGGCCTGTGTTGACTTATTCTTATGGTTACCATTGACCTAACCGTTGTTTTGATGAAAATCTTAAAAACGTTATTTTAGATAATTCTTTCTTTAGAAATAATTGTTTAAGATAATTATTTGAATTCTTTAATAATTGATTCGTAATTAATTTAATAATTTAACTTTTTAAAAAGTTGATTATGAAAGAATGTAAACCTATACAAAAGTGGAATAGTCTAATGAGCTTTATGTGCCCATCACTCTGATTCCACTTATGAAGATTTTGCCACGTTTGTTTTATCTGTCTTTTTTTTTTGGTGAAATATTTTAAGGTAAATCCCAGATGTCATGCCATTATCACCCCTATGTATTTAGAGTGTATTTCCAAAAACTAGGTGCTTCTTCTTACATAACCACAGTGGTATTTCATGCCTTACAAAATAAATGAACATTCTTTGATACTATCTAAATTTTAATCAATTTTCAGATTTTAGAAATATTTTGGATCATCTCAAAAATGTCTTTGTTTTGGGTTTGTTGGAATCAGGATACAGACAATTGGAAGCATTGCATTTGGGTGATACATTGTGTAGGTCTCTGTTCATCTAGCTTCCCTCTCTTTTTTGTCCCCCCATGTCATATTTTGTTGTGGAACTAAGTCAGTTGTCCTGTGGAATGTCCCACTTTCTGGATTTGGCTGTTTGTGTGCCTCTTAACTTGTTCTCCTGCATATTTCCTGTAAAATCTATAGAACAGGTTTAGTTCTATAGGTTTGACTGGATTCGGGTTTCTTTTTCGGCAGGGGAGTTGGGGGGTAGACTTCAGGTAGGTGGTGCCGTATACTTCATGTTAATTTATATCAGGAGGCACATAATCATGTCTTTTTTCTCTCTTATTGATGTTAAAGTGGATAATTGTATTTAGGTGGCAAGAGCCTTGATTTCTCCATTGCAAAATTCCCTGTCAGTCATTCACATCATGGTTTATTCCACTAATGAACTTGGAGAGCACACATTATTTAATTAGGGGTTACAAAATGGTCACTTTTTCTAATTCCATCATTATTTCTGTATCTATTGGTTGGAATTCTGTTAAAAATTGCCCTTCATTAAATAAAAAACTTGCCTGAAAAAAATTTTTTTTTTGTTTTTGAGACAGGGTCTTGCTCTGTGGCCCAGGCTGGAGTACAGTGGCATGATCTCAGCTCACTGTGTCCTGCACCCCCTGGGCTCAAGCGGTCCTCCCACCTCTGCCTCCCAGGTAGCTGGGACTACAGGCCCGTGCTAATTTTGTATTTTTTGTAGAGACACAGTTTCACCATGTAGTCCAAGCTGGTCTTGAACTCCTGGGTTCACACAAGCCGCCTGCCTCGGCCTCTCAAAGGGCTGGGATTACAGACGTGAGCCACTGTGCCTGGCTGAAAATATTTTTAATAAGAAATTGTAATTAAAAATGAAGCAAAGGAGAAAGGAAACATAACTAATCATGGATCATCATCATTTTTATCTAAAAAGTACTACCAGTACTAAACATTGGCTGTTACACTAACTGGTGATGATCAGCCAGTTTTAGAACCGTGAACCTTGTTTCTCATTCCTGTGGTATATCCATGCCAGACTTTTGTCAACACTCTTCAGTTTCTGCATTCATTTTTGTGGGGTCAGAAAAAGTGACTTTGTTGATTCAGGCATAATCCACAGTACTTATTGAACTGTTATTGTATGTAGATTACTGTGTAGGGTGCTGAGGGAGGGCCTTGTGAATAGAAGTGGGGCAGAAAGAGGTAAGGACAGAAAAGAAATGAAAAGAGATAGTCTTTGCTATCAGCTAACTTACAGCCTCATGTAGGAATCATGTAGCAACTGTAGACATTTATGGGCATTACATCTACATGCATTTAATAATAGTAGTAGAGTAACTGAATTTTTCTCTTTTCAATACAGGTGGTGTTAGCAAAGCATGTATATGAGCAGGTTTTACAAACCCTGGACAATCTCGTGTACAGTGAAGATCTGAATAAGTATCTAGCCAGTGCTACCTCCTCCCCTTGCCCTGATTCTCCTCTGCCTCCCCTCAGTACATGTGGAGAATCTTCTGTTGAAAGGAAGGAGAATGGATTGTTCAGCCACTCCAGCCTTTCTAACACCTCTCAGAAGTCATTGTCAGTGAAGGAAGTCAAATCCTTTACTCAGATTCAAGCCACATTTTGTATATCAGAGCTTCAGGTTCAGCTAAGTGGAGATCTGACTTTGGGGGCCCAAGGTCTTGTGAGCTTAAAGTTTCAGGACTTTGAGGTGGAATTCAGTAAAGACCATCCCCAGACTTTATCTATTCAGATTGCCCTGCGTTCTCTGCTGATGGAGGACTTATTGGAGAAGAATCCAGATTCTAAATATAAGAACCTGATGGTGTCTCGAGGAGCCCCTAAGCCATCTAGTTTAGCACAAAAAGAATACCTTTCTCAGTCTTGCCCCTCAGTGTCCAATGTGGAATATCCCGATATGCCTCGGTCTCTCCCTTCCCACATGGAAGAAGCTCCTAATGTCTTCCAGTTATATCAACGGCCCACCTCTGCATCCCGGAAAAAGCAAAAGGAAGTCCAAGACAAGGACTATCCCTTGACCCCACCTCCTTCTCCGACAGCGGATGAGCCCAAGATACTTGTTGGAAAGAGTAAATTTGATGATTCCTTAGTCCACATCAACATATTCTTGGTAGATAGGAAACATCCAGAATTTTCTTCCAGTTACAATCGAGTTAACCGGAGCATTGATGTTGATTTTAATTGCTTGGATGTGCTGATCACACTGCAAACCTGGGTTGTGATATTAGACTTTTTTGGAATCGGCTCCACTGCAGACAACCACGCAATGAGGCTGCCTCCTGAGGGCATTCTACACAACGTGAAGTCGGAACCACATGCCTCCATGGAGTCTGGACTTCAGGATCCAGTGAACACCAAACTGGATCTCAAGGTATCCTCAGTTCCCTTTGGCTCCCTTAAGCTGTAAAAATGGATTTGGGCTTGTTGATTTAAATACAAGCATTTTACATTTACTTTGGAAAATATCTCTTGTTGGCAGGGGAGCTATCTAGTCTTCTAGGTGTTTGCTACAAAAGGTAGACGTGAATATTTTGGGAAAGGTTTTACTGTAAATCCCATCTGGAGGCAGGGAAAGTAAGTGGTTTGAGAATCTTGCCTTTCCTTTGAGTTCTATAATTCAGTGGAGTTACTTTGCTTCTCTGAACTGTAGTTTCCTCATCTTCCAGCATCTAAGATGACTAAATGAGGTGATGTGTGGAAGGCACCTAGCAAAGTGTGTAATCTGTAATAGCAACTTTAAAGTGTGACTTTTGTTTCTGTCTCCCCATTCTCTCAGAACATTATTAGCTTTCATTGAGGGCAACAGCGTAACTGTTAAGAATGGTCTCAAAAGTTGGACTGCCTGAGTTTGAGTCCTGGTACTTTCACTGTACCCGTATAGCTGTGTGGCCTGGGGCAAACCGCTTAGCCTCTTGTGCCCTTAATGTTTTCATGAGTAAACTGAGGATGTTCAGTGGTGCCCCCATCATAGGGTTGTTGTAAGGCCCTCCACACAGTGTGTGGCACACAATAAGGATTTAATGAATGGTAGCCATTATTATTTTTATATTACATGGATTACCATACTTATAACTTGTCCTTGATACTCATACTGTAAGTATTAAGAAAAAAACCCATAAAAAAGACAGCATTTGAGTTTAAGGCTATTCTGCTGTGTGTGATAGACCAGCAGGATGTGAAAGCAGTTAACCTGAATAACCCATTGGAGGGCACATAGGCCTGCTGTCACCAGCACTCGTCCAGAGCCCTGGAACCCCGGCTGTGGCTGGTAACATTTGTGTGCCTCAAGGATGTTCTTTATCCACAGTCTTTGCATGTGTGGACTTGCACTTACTGCTGGAGAGAAGTCAGGGAGGAGAATCACATTTTATCCTGTTGCCATTTTCTTATTTCTCTAGCTGATAGTAGGCCTCATTCCTCTAGAAATGGAAGACATCTCAGGGGAGAGATGGGAAAGGACCAGCTTACCTTTCTTGTTCAGTGTCTGGTGAATGAATGACTTTGCAGTACTCCAAGGCCTCTGGTACCTTTGGTTTAGCAAGGTGGATGGAACCTGGAGAGGCGTTAGCCATTCCTTTGGGCTTCATGTGTCTGTACCTGGAACTTTATTCTTGCAGTGCCAGTGATGATCTGCGTCAGGAACTCTTTGGTGTTGAATATGCAGTGCTCCCAGAGGGCTTTGCCTTGATTGATGTGGCTGGTTCTACAAGAGAACAGGACTGGATAAGTGTTCCTCAACAATGCATTTTTTAAAATAAGAATTTTTGAAAAACATTTTTATTGTGAAAAAATTCAGATACATCACAGACAAACAGTATAATGAACCCCCATTTGCCCAGTCCTATAATTCATCACATTTACTTTATGCCTTTTTTTCTTTGCTGAAGTATTTTATTTTATGTATGTATGTATTTATTTATTTTGAGATGGAGTCTCACTCTGTTGCCCAGGCTGGAGTGCAGAGGCATGATCTTGGCTCACTGCAACCTCTGCCTCCTGGGTTCAAGCGATTCTCCTGCCTCAGTCTCCTGAGTAGCTGGGATTACAGGTGCGTGCCACCATGCCCATCTAATTTTGTAGTTTTAGTAGAGATGGAGTTTAATCATGCTGGTCAGGCTGGTCTCAAACTCCTGACCTCAAGTGGTCTGCCTGCCTCAGTCTCCCAAAGTGCTGGGATTACAGGAGTGAGCCACTGCGCTGGCCTGCTGAAGTATTTTAAAGCAAATTCCAGATATATCATTTCACTCTACATACTTCAGTATTTATTTCTAAAAAAACAATGGACATACCACAATGCATTGTCACGTCCAACTAACAAGAATTCCTTGGTATTTTCTAACACCAGTCCATACTCAGATTGTCTGATTGTCTCAAAAATGCCCTTTTATTGGTGGATTGTGGAGGAATGAATGGTTTAAGAAACTTCTTGTCTTTCTATTCTGTTGGCCTCTATAATTCAGTAGAATACTGTGCTTTTGTAAGCCAAAGTTTTCTCATTTACTAAATAAGGAGAACTAAATAAAACGATGCATGAATTTCTTTCTTCCTTTCCTTTCCTTTCCTTCCTTTCTTTCCTTTCTTTCCTATCTTTCCTTTCTTTCTTTCTTTTCGAAGGAGTCTTGCTCTTTTGCCCAGGCTGGAGTGCAATGGCATGATCTTGGCTCACTGCAGCCTCTGCCTTCTGGGTTCGAGCTATTCTCGTGCCTCAGTCCCCTGAGTAGCTGGAACTACAGGCGTGTGCCACCACACCCTGCTAATCTTTGTGTTTTTAGTGGAGATGGGGTTTCCCCATGTTGCCCAGGCTGGTCTCGAACTCCTGGCCTCAAGTGATCGGCCTGCCTTGGCTTCCCAAAGTGCTGGGATTACAGGCATGAGCCACTGTGCCCAGCCTGATGCATGAATATTTTTGAATTAGGATCCAGGTAAGGTTCCATGTTACATTTGCAGTCATGTCTTTTAAATCTCTCTTAATTATAGCGTATCTGCCCCCCTCCAACCCCACCGCCTATTGACTTGTTACAGAAACTGGGTTAGTGCCTTGTACAGTGTCCCACATTATAGGTTTGTCTGTTTTCTTGTTTGACTGTTTGACTTCTTTTATCCTGTATTTTAACAAGTGGATGTTAGCTCTAGAGACCCCATCAGATTCAGTTCAACTTGGTAAGAACACACCAGAGGGGCTGCTGAGTGCTTCCTGTTGCATTGAGGCAGGAGGCATACAGCGTCTGATCATCATCCGTTAGTGACACTAAGATTCATGGGAAGAGCTGTTTCATGGAAGTGGTGGTGGTGGTTGGATTCCTCCAAACAAAGCATTTTTAGACCCAGTGTACATGTTCTTTTGGCAAAATTAAATGACTAGAGGTTTTCATTATTTTTATTTTATTTTTTTGAGACAGAGTCTTGCCCTATCGCCCAGGCTGTAGTGCAGTGGTGCGATCTTGGCCCACTGCAACCTCTGCCTCCTGGGTTCAAGCGATTCTTGTGCTTCTGCCTTCCAACTAGCTGGAATTACAGACACCTGCCACCATGCCCAGCTAGTTTTTCTATTTTTAGTAGAGACGGGGTTTCATCATGTTGGCCAGGCTGGTCTTGAACTCCTGACCTCAAGTGATCCTCCTGCCTCTGCCTCCCAAAGTGCTGGGATTACAGGTGTGAGCCACTGCATCCAGCTGACTAGAGGTTTTTAATTCCCCCATGATGATCTCACCTTGAGATTCCTTCTGTGTCTGTGTCTGTGTCAGAAATCATACTGCAAGGGAACTGGAGTTCCCCCCACAAAGTCATTGCTCCAACTATAATAACCCATTGCTTTTTCTCTGTCTTCTTCTATAAATGATTTTCCTTCTTCCTTTCCTTCTATTACATTCCTTTTTTCTTTTCCTGATTAGTCATGCACCAGACATTTCCTGAGTACCTACTTTGTGGCAGGCACTGAAGACAAAGGGGTGAAGGCATGGTCCCTGCTGTTAGGGAGTGGTGGGTGTGAATTGAAGATTAAATCTGCTCTCAGTCTTTTCCTCACTCCTTCCTTCTCTTCCATCCATGTTTTTGTCCCCTGTGATGTTACTCAAAGCAAAAAAGGTTGTTGGGAACTGACTCAACAAATCCTAGACATATAAGATCTTTTTAATAGTTACAATTACAGTATTGCATTATGAAATTTATTTGTTACAAAGAATGCTACTCCCAAGACAGGGGATTTTTTCTTCATTTATAGTTGTCCCTGGGAAAGAAAATCTTTGATTATGGCTTCTAGGTGAAGTCTCAGTTGGTTAATGGTGGGCTTCTATTAAATATTTGTTCAAAGGCAGTAAATGGGATTCTAAATCATATTTATCATTTTGTTTTGAACAATTTATCAGAATGAGATTTAATGGATCTGTTTGAGTTACTATAGAATTGTATAATATTAATGATGAATGCCAAAATGAGAAAAATTGTTTTTATAATGTAAAGCATCTCATGAACAGAAAATAGACAAGGCAAGCATAGAGAAGGCACCACAGAAACTGAAATTTAGACTGTCCAGTCTCCGCCCTGTCCTCAGGTCGTGGTTTCTCTGGCTTAAGAAAGCTGAAGTGAAATTGGCATCGTTAAAAGCATTACCTTCAAATTTCCCAAGCCTTTCTGCATTTTCCTTGATTGCTCAGCCGTTTTCCTGAAAGATACCTTTTCTCCCCAGTAATATTGGCCTTGCTTTATCTTCTCTGTTCCTAGGTTCATTCACTTTCTCTAGTGCTGAATAAGACCACCAGTGAGCTTGCCAAAGCAAATGTGTCCAAATTAGTAGCACACCTGGAAATGATTGGTAAGTGGTTGGGGGGAAGCAAGCTTGCAAACTTGCAAAATCTGGTCAGCATTTGAACATTGTGATCACAAATTGATTGTCCTCACGTGCTGAGTAAGGTGTGGCAGTGGCTTGATTGTGGTTATTAGTCTGGCCAGGATTCATGTTGGTGGTTCCCAAATGCTGGCTTATGGATCAGAATCATCTGGATAGCTTGTTAAAAGTGCAGGTGTTGGCACAGCCTCTTCCCTCCTCCTGTCTCTCATCTCCTTCCCAAGAATCTGATTTAGTTGAGATGGAGCCCTGGTGTCTATCTGTGTTTTCAACAGACTCTATCTAGGGTGCCCATATAACTTTTTTTTTTGTTCAAATTGGGATATTTTTGAGAGTTAAAAGGGACATCATTAATATAATTACACCTAGAAAACGGGCATACAACAGGGCTGTCTCTGGGAAACCAGAGGGTATGACTGCATCTAGAGTCATAAATTGGGGGAGCTACCACTAGAGGCCATGGTGTTATGCAGGAGGACGTTGTAGCAAAGCTGGCATTCTTTATTCTGTGTTTTAGAGACAGGGTCTCGCTTGGTTGCCCAGACTGGAGTGCAGTGGTGCAATCTTGGCTCACTGCAGCCTCCGCCTCCTGGATTCAAGCGATTCTTGTGCCTCAGCCTTCCAGATAGCTGGAATTACAGGTGCATGCCACCATGCCCAGCTAATTTTTGTATTTTTGGTAGAGACGGTGTTTTACTGTGTTGGCCAGGCTGGTCTCGAACTCCTGGCCTCAAGTGATCCTCCTGCTTCTGCCTCCCAAAGTGCTGGGATTACAGGTGTGAGCCACAGCACCTGGCCAGCATTCTCTCTAATGGGACTTTGTAAGTTAAAATTCTTAGTTGAATACAAGTGATCAACTACATCAGGTTCTAAATAGTAGGATTTTAAAAAAATAATATGTTAACTTATTTTTTTAAACTATAGAGACAGGGTTTCGCCACGTTGGCCAGACTGGTTTCAAGCTCCTGGACTCAAACCATCCATCCACTTTGGCCTCCCAAAGTGCTGGGATTACAGGCATGAGCCACCGTACCCAGCCTTTTGTAGAGATTTATGAAGTGTGAAGTAAAACATTTTTCCTTCCCTAATTATCGAAGATTACAAAGCTCATGTTGATGCTGTAGTAAAAACAAGAATGTCTTTTGGGGAAGGAATGAACTGAGGCTGAGGTTTCATGCCTTGTGCAATTATTTTAGAAAAGCTTCTTAGAGGAGATTGGCTTTTTTTTTTTTTTTTAATTCTCACAGCGTATTCCTGTTAATGGCCTTTAAGATTGGTAAAAGCTTGGGTATTTTTGTTAGAAGACATTAGGTATCTAAAATAAGTATGTGGCTGGGCACGGTGGCTCACGCCTGTAATCCCAGCACTTTGGGAGGCTGAGGTCAGGAGTTTGAGACAAGCCTGGGCAAGATAGTGAGACCTCATCTCTACAAAAATAGTAAAAATTAACCAGTTGTGGTGGCCAGTGCCTGTAGTTCCAGCTAGTCAGGAGGCTGAGGTGGTTGGATTGCTTGAGCCTGGAAGGTCAAGGCTGCATTGAGCCATGATTGTGCTACTGCACTGTAGCCTGGGCGACAGAGTTGAGACCCTGTCTCAAAAAAAAAAAAAATTGTTTTCAATTCATTGGGAGCTGAACTAGCATGCCAAATATACCTTAGTAATTGTTTTATAATGATAATTATGATAATAAATTTTGTTTTACAGAGACAACAGTTCAGAATATTCCTTTTTAGTATCCATACAGTGTTAATAATGACTCATTATAGATTCACATTCTAGTTGTACATGTTTCAGTCATGTCTTCTTTCTGCTTTCCACCTTCCAGAAACTTCACTCGTATATCAGAGTAGTTTCAAATCTGTCTCCAGTGCCTATCTACCTCATTAATTTTGGTCTTTCATTAAATCATACTAAAACACTCTTAATGTTGCTTGAATACCTAACATGTTTCTGACACGTCCTCCTTTATTCTTTTATCCAGAGTATAATTAATAGACCTAACGATGTTTAATTCTAGTTAGTGGTCTCATCTCAGAAAGCATCAAGTTTCTGTCTGTATTTATAAAGGTTGTATCCTTTAAATGTGTAATGTTGCTGGGCGCGGTGGCTCACGCCTGTAATCCTACCACTTTGGGAGGCCAAGGCGGGCGGATCACGAGGTCAGGAGATCGAGACCATCCTGGCTAACACGGTGAAACCCTGCCTCTACTAAAAATACAGAAAATTAGTCAGGCATGGTGGCGGGCGCCTGTAGTCCCGGCTACTCCGGAGGCTGAGGCAGGAGAATGGCGTGAACCCGGGAGGCAGAGCTTGCAGTGACCCCAGATCGCGCCACTGTACTCCAGCCTGGGCGACAGAGCTAGACTCCGTCTCAAAAAAAAAAAAAAAAAAAAAAAAAATGTGATGTTGCCATATTATTTCAGTCCCCTTTGGACTTCTGCATTGAGACTTTTTTTCTTTTTCTTTTTTTGCATTGAGACTTTGTTTTAAATATTGCATAAAATATTTTTCGGGGTATATTGGAATATGAAAATTTGCTTTTGAGGTTTGATTACAAAGTGAAAAGTCTGAGGCATGTGTATACCAGCTTTTGTTCCAGACATATTTAAGTTGTGTGACGAAAAAGGATACATAGTAATGTGTTCTAACTTTATCATCCCTAGAGGGAGACCTGGCCTTACAGGGCAGCATTGGGAGTCTGTCTCTAAGTGACCTCACATCCCATGGAGAGTTCTACAGAGAACGGTTCACTACCAGTGGTGAAGAAGCACTCATCTTCCAGACTTTTAAGTAAAAACGTCAATCTTTTTCTGACTTGATATTTTATCATAATACTTGCTGTTTCAGATTCTTGTTGGCTAGACAATGAAGAAAACTTTAAAAAATTTTTACCTTCTTAGAGGTGAAATTGAGAAGTTATGGTTATGAGGAGTTCTTCCTGACTTTAAATTTCATTAAAATGGATCTGTGTTGAAGTGGGCTACTTAAAGCTTCATAAACAGATGGGGTATGAGGTGCGGTGGGTCATGCCTGTAATCTAAGCTCTTTGGGAGGCCAAGGCAGATGGATTGCTTGAAGCCAGGAGTTCGAGACCACCCTGGGCAACATAGTGAGACACTGTCTCTATAGAAGAAAAAAGCCATCTGTGTGTGGTGGTATGCAACTGTAGTTCTAGCTGCTTGAGAGGCTGAGGTGGGAGGATCCCTTAATCCCAGGAGTTGGAGGTTGCAGTGAGCCATGACTATGCTACTGCACTCCAGCCTGGGTGACGGAGGGGGGCCTTGTCTCAACACACACATGCACACACACACACACCCACCCACCCCAGTTAGGGTATGATTGAATACTTCTGATTATTAAAAGCCCTGGGCTCTCTTGCTGGTTTTCCACGAACTTGGTGTATGTCCTGAGACAAGTCATATAGTCTTCATGCATCAGTTTTTCTGTATATTAAGGGGACTGAATCATTAGAACATTTCTGAGCTTCCATGTAGCTCTAAAAGTTCTGGAATGATTTCAGCCTCAGAAGGTTGTTGAGGATATGAGTTCATTATGCATTTTTGTTTATAAACATGATCTATATTGAATTGTTTCTATGTTAGATTTTAGAAAGGGATCTTTAGGCATGGCTGGTTATTAAATAATTATTTTCTCAGGGCCGGGCGTGGTGGCTCACGCCTATAATCCCAGCACTCTGGGAGGCTGAGGCAGGCAGATCACCTGAGGTCAGGAGTTTGAGACCAGCCTGGCCAACATGATGAAACCCCATCTCTACCAAAAATATAAAAATTAGCGGGGTGTGGTGGCGGGTACCTGTAATCCCAGCTAGTCGGGAGGCTGAGGCAGGAGAATAGCTTGAACCTGGGGGACGGAGGTTGCAGTAAGCCGGGATCGTGCCACTGCACTCCAGCCTGGGTGACAAGAGCGAAACTCCATCTCAAAAAAAAAAAAAGCTTTTCTCAGAAAACAGGGAGTTTAAAATGGTGGTTTTCAACCTTTTTTTTTTCTTTTTTTTAATCTAAGAGGTATTAGAAAATATAGATGTCCAGGTCTGTCTCTACATATTCTGATTTAATTGGTCTAGGGCCATGCTCAGTCTCTCTCTCTTTTTTTTTTTTGAGACGAGGTCTTGCTCTGTCACCCAGACTAGAGTGCAGTAGTGTGATCTCAGCTCATTGCAACCTCTACCTCCCAGGCTCAAGCAATTCTTCCACCTCAGCCTTCTGTGTAGCTGGGACCGCAGGCATGCACCATCACACCCGGCTAATTTTTTGTATTTTTGGGAGATAGGGTTTCACCATGTTGCCCAGGCTGGTCTCAAACTCGTGAACTCAGGCAGTCTACCGGCCTCGGCCTCCCAAAGTGTTGGGATTACAGGTGTGACCTACCGTGCCTGGCTAGTCTTTTTTTTTTTTTTTTTTTTTTTTAATGCTGATGTTCAACCAAGGTTGAGAAAAACTGTTTCAAGAAGATATCTGAGGGCTTTTTCATTTTTAGGGGGGTTATATTATACCCTGCTGAGAATGGATTTGTTTGTGTTATATACCTTGGTGTCATGACTCTAAAATAAATCAGATAATTAATGTAAAATTCTTAATTTTCCACCTAGCCCAAAATAAGTACTCAGCAATGTTGGTTGACTGTGTCCTATTTAATAATATTTTTATGGCACCATGCTCCATTAAATTCAGAACAATTTGTAGAAGTCTTCTAATTTATCTTTGACTATAGATTCCAGAACTCTTTTACATTTGACTGAAGTAAAAAGATGTCTTTCTGCCTCTAGAAGACAGTTTTTCCTAGAAACATTGATTCTGATGCCTAATTTTCTTTACCCGTTAATTCATGGCCTTATTTTTATTGTTTTTCACACTTGTATCCTCACAATCTTTGCCAGGAACATGGTGAGCAGGAATACTTACCTTTCAGGGCAGGGAAAAGATGCGGGGAGAAAGGTCAGAGCCTCAGGTGGCCTCTGAGTGACCTCAGTGCTAGAGCTGTCCACCTGTTTCTACTCCTGGCTATCACACCTTTATCCCATCACAGAAGCTTACAAAGGGAGTAATTATTAGAGTTTGCTTTGTAAAGCCTAGTTTTGGATTTCCATTTAATAATTAAAGCTGGTTTTAGGGAAGCCCTAAACCAACCTGAGTTTTCTTGAAATACTAACCTGTGTCTTGCTGTTATCTGAGTCACGCTTTTATCCTAATTTTTAGATATGGACGGCCTGACCCTTTGCTCCGGAGAGAACACGACATTCGCGTGAGCCTCCGGATGGCCTCTGTGCAGTATGTGCATACTCAGCGTTTCCAGGCAGAGGTGGTGGCCTTCATTCAGCATTTCACTCAGCTGCAAGATGTCTTAGGGCGCCAGCGAGCTGCTATTGAGGGGCAGACGGTAGGTAGCCTGGGCCCTCCAAGCTGCTTTTCCAGTTTGACTGATCAGTAGAACTTTTAGGCCTCTAGAGATAAATCTGGAAGAGTAAAGGTAATTTATCCTTGCTAATATGTTCTCCGTGTAGATTAGCTACAGAAATCTTTGTGTAATTGAAGAGCTTTATTCCTTATTTATTGTATCTCACTTAAATTACCTTCAAACTTTAGCTTTCACTTTCTGTAAAAAAAGATAAGAGAGATTTACAAAGAACACTTAAGACTTCTGGTCCCTTTTAGGACTTCAGTGGGGATGTTTCTCTTGGAAAGTGGTAGGTTTTTTCTAAATCCAGTAGATCAGAAGTTCTAAACTGAGTTTGTGGCACCTGTGGGGTCCTGGTAGTTTATTCATGGCACATCCTAGGCCAAAGGAAACACCTAATGGTATTTCCATTTACAAAGTAAGTAAGTCTAAACAACAAGTACATATGTCCTAACAACTTAGTAGGTGCTTGAAAAAATAATAACACATAAATGGAAAGAATAATATTTTATTTAATTCTTAAGTAACCACAATGACTGGTAGGAGGTATGTGCCTGTTAGGTATTGCATAACTTCTCAAACTTGGAATCAGGTTGGCCATTACAACCCTCACTTCCTGTCCACATTTATCTTCTTATGGTACTTGCTTTTTATCACAGCAACCACTGAAGACCCAGCTTCGCAAAGATAAGACCTTACTGAAAGGAGTATAGAATGATCTATTATTGAATGCCAGCTACCACAAGCTACTAGTTAGTGCAGTGTCTGGCAGATGTTGTTTTTCCTTCAAAAATTTAAAATGTCCTGGCAGCCAGGCGTGGTGGCTCACGACTGTAAATCCAAGCACTTTGGGAGGCCGTGGCGGGCAGATCACGAGGTCCAGAGATTGAGACCATCCCGGCCAACGTGGCGAAACCCCGTCTTTACTAAAATATAAAAATTAGCTGGGCATTGTGGCACGGCCTGTAGTCCCAGCTATTCGGGAGGCTGAGGCAGGAGAATCGCTTGAACCTGGGAGGCGGAGGTTGGAGTGAGCCGAGATGGCACCACTGCACTCCAGTCTGGCGACAGAGCGAGACTTCGTCTCAAAAAAAAAAAAAAAAAAAGTCCTGACGGCTGCAAGCCTTCACCACCCTGTGGTGTCTCAGTGCAGTTTGGGAACCACAGAAAATAACAATGTACTTTTGTAAAAACGTGTTATTTTTCCTTTTTTAAAAAAACTTTATGGCCAGGCGTGGTGGCTCACACCTGTAATCCCAGCACTTTGGGGGTCGAGGCGGGCAAACTACTTGAGCTCAGGAGTTCGAGACCAGCCTGGGCAACATGGTGGAACTTTGTCTCTACAAAAAATACAGAAATTAGCCAGGTGTGGTGAGGCATGTGCCTGTAGTCCCAGGTACTTGGGAGGCTGAGGTGGGAGGATGGCTTGAGCCCAGGAGGTGGAGGTTGCAGTGAGCTGAGATCATGCCACCTGCACTTCAGCCTTGGTGACAGAGCCAGACCATGACTCAAAAAAAAAAAAAAAAAAACAAAAAAACCCCAAAACTTTATTAGGTAAAAGATTATAATTTAATAAATAGATACTTTATAGTGGCAGCATTTTTAAAAATTGCATTTTAATTTAAATAAAAAATGTTTGACTTGGTAGATACTGATTGGGTACGGTAGCAAAGTGAAAAAGGGCATTTGGAGAAAAGTCTCCTCAATTATTTTTTCTCCAACTGTCTAGTTTCTCTCCCTGGAAGCAATGAGTGCTGTCGGTTTCCTGTGTATCTTCCAGAGAATGTATTTTTAAAAAATACACAAGTAGCATAATCAAATGATAGAAAATCTGGAAAAAAGAATCATACTAGTATCTCTGCACTATAGCATGTTTTAATTTGTTTCTGTTGTTTTTTTTTCTATACATTTTTCTATGAATTTGCTCATGGAATATATAACCTTTTTTTCTTTCTTTAAAAACTCAAAAAAAAATTTAGCGTTTCACACCTATAAAAGATTATCTGTAGCATGTATGTATGTTACAGAGTATAATAATAAGATGAACATCTGTGAACCCACCTCTAACTGAAAATTAAAACATCAGGAAGACAGCTGCCTGCATATGCTGTGTTCCTTCCCTATTCCGTTCCCTTGTCAACTCCTAGGGTAGCCACTCTGGTGATTTTTGGGTCTATAGGATCCTTTAAAATTAAAAAGAAAAAATTCCTAAACGGTATCTTTTACTTTGCTTGTGATCTTTATAAAAATAGTATTAAACCGTATTTAATGTTCCTTGACTTGCTTTTTCCCCCACTTAGTGTGTTGATAAGATTCATTCATATTGTTACATATGATAGCATTTATTTTCACCATTGCATTTCATTCTGTGTATAAATGATTTATCCATTTTCCTTTGGAACACTTGGGCTGTTTACAGTGTTTAGCTCTTGTGTACTATGAGTCCTGATGCACATACTTGAGACTTTCTCTCATCTCTGAGATACCTGGCAGTGGAATTACTGAGCCATAGGGTGTGCGCACATTTCTCTTCACTAGATAAAGCCAGATCGTTTTCCAAAACAGCTGTCTCAATGATAGTCTCCCATCAGCAGTGTATAATAATTTCTTTTAATTCATATCTTTGCCAACACTCTTACTGTCAGACTTTTTATTTGATATAAAATGATATTACATTTATGGTCTGCATATGCTTTTATAAAATAATTTAGATTGAGAAATAGCATACAGTGTGTCAAGTATGTAAAACACAGTAATTTTATACATGCACTTTTAGAATCCAGCTATTTTTCCTAGCCTTTTTTAGAATCTTTTTCCATCTTGCTTTGCATATTTCATAGATACCCTATGTAGCAACTATATAATCTATTAGTTTAACCAGTTTCCTATTTTTAACATTTAAATTGCTTTCAGCTTTTCATTCTTATGACTAATGCTTCCATGAGTATCTTTACAGAAGTGAAGTTTTTTTTTCCACTTTTTGAATTATGTTTATAGTGTTGATTCCTACAAATGGTACTGTTTTATCAAAGTTATGAACATTTTTGTGACTTTCAATACAGCTCTGCTAAATGTTTTCTGTTAGAATTGTTGTGTGCATTTAAAACAGTTATTTTTACAAGTGTGGTTGAAACAGTGGTAAGCCTTATGGTGGTGAATCATTTGGGTTAGGAGATGAGATACTTGTATATTACTTAGTAATTGGGTTTAACTTCCTGGGTTAAGCAGAGTTGAACAATAAGTCGCAAGTTTCGCGTTATCAAATTATATAAGACAAGTAGGAGGTTAAAGGAATGTCTTTCTATTTTGAACATTGTTCAATATGTAGGCTTTGAAGAGAAGCTGATCTTCTCAAGAATCTTTAGTTCTAGCTGTTTGAATTAGGTTTATATAGAGCTAAGATCTACTTTTATTTGTCGATAAGAGGCTATTTTGTTTGAAATTTAAATTTCTTTTACCTTGTATTGGTGACACGTGTTTTTGACATGTAGCTGGGTTTTTATTCCTACATTTTCTGAGGTCTATAAATAATGATTCAGTGGGACTTTGAATTTCTTTGTATTCTTAGTGTTTTGAAATTTTAAGAATATCAGTTGTACCAGATGTGTTTGGCCAAATATAAATTATTTCCTGTATGTTTTACCCCAGAAGTATGATGCGGTTTTCCTATACCTTCCACTTCACATGTAACCTCTTATATTTGTTACACTTCTTCATTCACCTAGCAACTGGTATTGTAAAGTAATACTGCACATTAGAAATCTTGGGACAAATATCTTGAGTGTGGGTTTTGCTTCCATTAGCTATGTGACCATCAGGGAGTTATTTTTCTTACTTTTCTTCCCTTGACTCAGTTATAGTAGGGATATGGAGATAGCAGAATTAAGTAGCCTGTACTTTTGGCAATAATTATTTATATTAATGATGCTTTGGAGTTTTCAAAGTGCTTTCCTACACATTATCTCATTTGATCCTTATAACAACCCTGTTTGTTCATTTCTTCAGTAATTTAGGAATGAGTGTGTCATGCAGCTTGCCAGGTGCTAGGAACAGAGTGGAAAACAAGAAAGACAAGGTCATTGCCTTCATGGAGTTTATATTTCAGTGGGAGGATATAATCAAGGAAAAAAAGATAATTAGTTACGATAATACCTAATGAGGCGGTGGTCGGCAGATGTGTTACTTTCATTTTATAAGTGAGGAAACATTGTTAACTCTTAGCCCTGGTTGTCTGGCTCATGATTCAGTGTTTTTTCCATTAACATATAACTGAACGCATGTTAAAGATGTAAGTGCATATGTAACTAACCTGCAAATTGTGCACATGTACCCTAAAACTTAAAGTATAATCATAATAAAAAAAAAAGAAAAAAAAAGATGTAAGTGCTAGTCAGGATGCCTGTATATATATAAATACATAGCTGTGTGTACAGGAAAAAAAGACTGAAAAGATATGGTGTTGATGTGGTAATAATAATAGTTGTTACATGTTCACCTCAGTTTTTGGGTGTATTGTCTCATTTAATCCCTACACCTCTTTGAGGTAGGGCTTATGGCTTATTATTATTCCCATTTTATAGATAAGGAAACGGAGGCACAGAGACTTTAACGACTTAACCGAGATAACCAAGCTACTAAGTGGCCAGGGGTTTCTTAGTTTTATCTTTTAAAATAACCAACTTACTCAGGCCTGTATTATGGCCGAGGCATACTCTCAGCCAATAGACCACCTGTTCTTATAAAGAGTATATGTTCTGGGCTGGGCACACTCACACCTGTAATCCCAGCACTTTGGGAGGCCAAGACGGATGGATCACATGAGGCCAGGAGTTTGAGACCAGTCTGGCTAACATGGTGAAACCCCATCTCTCCTAAAAATACAAAAAATAGCTAGGTGTTGTGGCACGTGCCTGTAATCCCAGCTACTCGGGAGGCTGAGGCATGAGAATCTCACTTGAGCCCGGGAGGTGGAGTTTGTAGTGAGCTGAAATTGTGCCACTGTACTCCAGCCTGGGCAACACAGCAAGACTCTGTCTCAAAAAAAAAAAAAAAAGTATGTTCTGTGGTTTTTGGGTGCAGTCATATTCTATAAATGTTTAATTGATTTTTCTCTAGTTGTCGGTTTCCTATATCATTGACTTATGCTTTTTATTTTCTTCCTTCTACTTCAGATTTAATTTACTTTTCTTTTTCCAGCTTCTTAAAGTGGAAGCTTTCAATTACTGATTTTTAAGTCTTTATTGCTTTCTAAAGTAATGGTGTAAATTTCTTTCTAAGCATTGTTTTAAGTGTATCCCACAAATTTTAATGTATTATGTCTTCCTTATCATTTTAGTGGAAATATTTTTCTATTTCCCTTGTGATTTCTTCTGACCTAGGGGTTATTTAGAAGTGTGTAGTTTACTTTCCAAATATTTGGGGATTTTCCATTATCTTCTTGTTACTGATTTCCAGTTTAACTCCATGGTGGTCATAGAATATGCTCTGTATGATTTTAATTGTTTTATAAACTCACGAAACTTTTGGGAACCTGAGATTATTTGGTGGTAAAATTAGGGAATTAATTATCCTCTGAGTCAGTTTTCCTTCCTCTTTCAGGTGAGAGATCAAGCCCAGCGCTGTTCACGGGTTCTCCTGGATATTGAGGCTGGTGCTCCCGTTCTCCTGATCCCAGAAAGTTCCAGATCAAATAATCTGATTGTAGCAAATTTGGGGAAGTTGAAAGTCAAAAATAAGTTTCTGTTTGCTGGTTTTCCTGGCACCTTTTCCTTACAAGATAAGGTGAGCAATCAGTATCCATTTCCTTTTCCGTTCAGCTAGTATTTGATCACTAATTGAAAAATTTGTATGCTGCTGTAAGATGACCCATAATTGCTATTACTTTTGTAGGGTATGTGGCTTGAGGAATTTTTTTTGACATTTTATTAATATTTCAATTAACCTTATGAATATAAGGTAGTATAAATTATAACTCTTAGTAAATGTAGGTAGTAACTTGTTATAGCAAACAAACCAATGGAATCAACCTTCCATCTTTTTATAATGCTTTCTTTATATAAAAGCATTTCTTCTATAATATAAACGTTTTAGACTCTGTGGCTTTTTTCAGAGGATGTGATTGGCCCATGGTTTACTTGAAGCCATTTAAAAATGTCTTAATAATAACATATTACACAGTATATTGCTTTACGGTTTTAAATTACTGTGGCACCTTTTTTTTCAACTTTTGTTTTAGATACAGGGGGTACATGTGCAGGTTTCTTAGATGGGTATAATGCACCCAGATAGCATAGTACCCAATAGGTAGTTTTCCGACCCATTGCCCCCAACCCCCCGACTCCGCTCTAGTAGTTGATGTTAAACAAGTAAGTGTGTTTCCCTGAGTTTTGTGAGCTCTCTTAGCAAATTATAGAACCTTAGGAGGGTATCTATTGTTCTCATATTTATGTCCATCCATGAATACTCAATGTTTAGCTCCCACTTACAAGTGAGAACGTGTGGCATTTGCTTTTCTTTTTTTTTTTTTTTGAGACAGAGTCTCACTCTGTTGCCAAGGCTGGAGTGCAGTGGCACCGTGTCGGCTCACTGCGACCTTCTTCTCCTGGGTTTAAGCAATTCTCCTGCCTCAGCTTCCCGATTAGCTGAGATTACAGGTACCCACCACCACACCCAGCGAGTTTTTATGTTTTTAGTAGAGACGAGGTTTCACCATGTTGGCCAGGTTGGTCTCGAACTCCTGACCTCAGGTTATCCACCCGCTTCAGCCTCCCAAAGTGCTGGAATTACAGGCATGAGCCACTGTGCCCGGCCACATTTGCTTTTCTGTTCCTGCATTAATTCGCTTAGGATTATGGCTTCCAGCTCCATCCATGTTGCTACAAAGGACATTATTTCATTCTTTTTTATGGCTGTGACTTATCCATTTCTCTTAACAGTGTTTGGAGGTAATTAGGATGAGGACTGTTGTTATTTGTGTTTTACATTGGGGAAACTAGGATTCTTTGAGAATAAACAATAAAAATGGAAACACCCAGTAATTCACAGACCCTTAAAGCTGAGAGGACCTTTTAGATGGTCTGATTAGTCCCCCTTCATCCATTTTTGCATTTGAGGAGACCGAGTGACATTTCTGGAACCAGAGATGAGGCCTTGTCATTCCTGGTGTGTGTTTTCATCATTCCTTGCTGGTTTCCACAGCAGCTCTTCAGTCTATTTGCTTATTCCTTGCAAACTCGTTGTAGTGTGTCAGAAAAGCACTTACTGAAATTCCCAGCTACTTATGCCTATTTTTAGTATAATAGCTAATAACATAGGGAGAGAGATGGCCTTTGAGATGTATGTAAGATTTGATTGTAAGATTTAAAAACTGCTGAAAATAGCAATACATAGCTGCCATTTGCTGAATGCTTATTATACATCAGCCAGTGCTGTGCTCCTTACATATAAAAGGAAACAGCTCCCAGTGCTTCTGACACCAAATGTGTTGGGTTTTCCCCCATACTAACCACTTTCCAACTGTGCAGATACCAACTTGTCTATAATTTAATTATGACATTAACCACTTGGAGTTAGCATAAGACCCCACAGGTCCCTAAAGACTGCTCCCCACTCAGACACCAATCACAAGTCCAGGTCTCCTGTATGTCTGACAGACTAGCTATAAGCTTGGGGTTCCCGCAGGGCCTCCTGAGGTTCAGTAATTTGCTATAGTGGCTCATAGAACTCAGAGGAACACATTTACTCGTTTAGTATAAAGGCTGTAATAAAGGATACAGCCAGATGAAGAGGTATGTAGGGCGAGATCCCGTAGTGTCCCGAACACAGGAGCTTCTGTGCCATGGAATTGGGGTGCTCCATCTCCTGGACTGTGGATGTATTCACCAACCTGATATCTCTCTGGACCCCATTGTTTAGGCTTTTAATGGAGTCCCCATTACATGGGCATAATTAATTAAATCATTGGCCATTTGTGATTAGACTCAATCTCTAGCCCCGCTGCTCTCCCTGGAGGCCTGGGCACTGAAACTGAAAGTTCCAACCCTCTAATCACATGGTTGCCTGTACTTCCAGCAACCCCCATTCTAAAGCTATTTAGGGGCTTTTAGCCACCAGTTATCTCGTTAACATACACAAGGACATTTTATCACTCTGGAGATTCCAAGGGTCTTGGAAACCCTTGTGTCAGGGACTAAGACCAAATACAGTTATGGGCTACAGGCAGATACTTGGGAGAATGATGCATCCTTAGGTGATTTCCTTGCTCTGTGATCATCATAGAGTGTCCTTACACAAACTGAAATGGCTTAGCCTACTGCACACCCTGTAGGCAGTTGTAACACCGTGGTAAGTATTTGTGTATCTGAACATATCTAAATATAGAAAAGATACAATAAAAATACTGCATTATAATCTTATGGGACCATCATAGTATATGTGCTCTGTGGTTGACTGAAATGGCATTATGCGGTGCATAACTGTATTTGTTTGTGGTAAATCTTTACTTTGAGGCCATACTAAAATTTTCTGGAGGAAATCAGTTCTAGCCAGAACATGTGACCAAGTTCACCAGGACCATTTTTGTTTCTCTATCCTTCCTAAAAAGGTAATGGACTGAATTTCCTTATCAGATATATCTATATATGGACTTACCAGCAGACCCTGAAGTTAGCCTTGGAAGAAGAATTGCCAAAATACTTAAGAAATTTTTGCAAAAGGGTTCCTATTTTTTAAGCCAAATAATAGCACAGAGTTTGTAGCGTTTTAATGAAAAAAATTTCCCTGTATTTGTTTTTGAGGATTTGATTTTAAGTGGCAGTGCATACAAGGATTGCTTTTTCTTCAAGGTATAATGTGCTTTTTTTGCAACCTGACTATTCTGAAAAACCTTATGGGATTCAGCAGTCAATCCACATTCACATACTTTAAAAAGAAAATTAAAACCTTTAAAATATCTCATTACTTGAGAAAGTCTGCTTATTAACTTTTTTTTCTTAGTGTTTGAATTACTTCCCTACTATGTAAAGAAGTTGTTCTTAAGGCCCATTAAAAAGAATTTCTTTTTTTTTTTTTTTTTTTTTTTTTTAGCCCTCAGTAGTACTTTCTTGGTGATCTTATTTTATATCCTTAAATCTTAGAAAAACTATCTTACTAGGTACCAGTGATTGTTCTGTAGAATTCCATAAGGACTGTTTGGAGTGTGTCGCTTGTTCAAGTGTTTGTAACCAGATAAACATATCTGTGAAGTTTACCTCCCCATGCATACAGTTAAATATAATTGATTACAGTCTGTATGAGATGAATAATTACCTTCTTCACCATCCATCATTTTGTATTTGCATTTGCCCTTGAATACATTTGCATGTGTGAGGTTTGTCTAATATGCATTCCAGTGGTTAAAGAACAGGAAATAATCCTGAAATCAAAGCTTGGAGAGGGGTTATTTGCCGTTGAGTTCCAGGACTCCTGTGTGTTTGGAATTGTTTTACATAAATCCATGTCTTAATGAGTACAAGATTGAGTTTTTTTTGCATATGCTTTTATTTCATTTTTCTCAACCATAGCTTATGCTTAAACCACAATTTCTGAGTCAAAGTCTTTGAAAAGCTTTGGGTTAATCTTCTCAAGCCACTGATTTATTTAAACCAACTACAGAGAGGATGTAGAGATGAATCAAATGAAAGGGCAACAAATACTTTACAGAGTTTAAATAAACTAAGCGAGAGGGAAAGGTTTTAATGTTGAAATACTTAAATAATGACATTTACCTAGTAATCTGCCTTGCAAAAAAAAATATTGCAGAAAGCAAGAACTAGTTTCTTTTACTTGTAATTACTACTTGAGAGAACTGTGAAAGGGAGCAGTGTTTTTGTATTCTTTTCCAAAGCTGAGAGGAGTCAAAATAGAGGCAGCCCTAGAGGGAGAGCCATCCTTCCTCTCCTCCCAGATGCAGTTGAGAATGGCAAGATGGGAACCATGATGCTACGGGAGCCATGCAGACATGTAGCTCCGAGGCCTCCATGAAGAAGCCCTGGGAAGCTTAAAAGTCAATTATTGAATTGTTCTGGTGAAATAGATTTTCCTCTGTTAGCAATTAACCGAATGAAGGTACTAAGTGTGTAAGAAAAGAGTAGTATTTCCAATAGAATTACTGAATCTATTTTATTCTCTGTTAGCCCTTCTTAATTTGTATGTCCTTGAGCCGAAACATCATAGGAATGGCTGGCCTCTTTTGTTTTCCATTTTGTTTTCATTTCCATAGTTACTTAGATGGGAAATGTAAACCCATGAGGGGAGATGTCTAGAAAGTACAAACACATTGGAGCCATGTTGCCATTAGATGTCTTTTCTTAAAACAATATGCCCCTCCTCAAAAGCAAAGCAACAAACTATCATATAGCTGAGAGACTTGCTTTTGCTGCATTTGACCTTGATTAAACCACTTGAAGCAATTGGCATCTTCACATTTGCTCTTGAGCCAAAAAATGGTATCTTTCTGCAGAAGTTTTCAGCAAGTATTGAACTATATGTAATATCTCCGCTGATAATTTTTTGTGGCAGTAAATGTCATGATCCTGGTAGCCTCTTGTTTATGGGATCTGGGAGGCTGAGGGAAGTACAAATATTACAGAGTCTTTGAAGACCCTAGGGACTGGGATAGGACTTTGGAGATATTAAAGATAGAGTCCCACCACCAGTGCTCCCCCACTTCCCATTTCCTGCATTCTAGTTTTATTTTGTTTCTTCCCAGGAATCTGTGCCTTCAGCTTCCCCAACGGGTACTCCCAAACACAGTCTGAGGAAAACGACAAGCATGGAGGAGCCCAGGGGAACCCATTCCCAGGGGCAGTTCACGATGCCTCTTGCTGGAATGGGCCTAGGAAGCCTGAAGAGTGAGTTTGTGCCCAGTACCTCCACCAAGCAGCGAGGGCCGCAACCCACACTGTCTGTTGGCCAAGTGTCCAGTAGTCCAGGTAAAAGAGGAGAAAAGCCGCATAATACTGAAGCTGGGGAAATTCACAGGACTGTTCAGGAACCTGATGGGGGCGGGCATTGTGTTCAAGCAAATGTTAATGAAGAGATAGCATTTCTTTAACGATGATGAGATTTTGATTTTGCTTTAGAAGGTTTAAGAGTTTTGGGTGTAGATTTATCATTGGATGACTTCTACAGTAGGGTTAAATTAGCAAGATACAGTGTAATTAAAGAGATTTTTAGATAGCCTATTAGGACTTTTTTATTATAGGTGAAAATAGTTGCCACCAGATAGTGATAGTATAAGTAGAAAGAGTCTTGCATTCTTACAAGCCACTACCCGGACACTGTCCTTGCAAGCCACTAACTAAAAAATATGAAAGAACACATTAAAAAATATTAGCGTAAATTAGGCAACAACAGAAATGCTGTAGCACAGAGTTTAAAAGACATGAACCATCTGGTTATTGGTGTTCTTCTCTCCAATATAAGAATTAGTCATTCCAAATGAGAGCATTATTTTGGAGGCTTTTCTGGTTTTATGTATTTTTTTTTCCCCTTGAGACAGGGTCTCTCACTGTCTCCCAGGCTAGAGTGCAGTGTTGTGATCATGGCTCACTGCAGCATTGACCTCCTGAGCTCACTCGATCCTCCCACCTCAGCCTCTTGAGTAGCTGGGACTACAGGCATGCGTCATCACACCCAGCTAATATTTTTTGTGTGTGTGTGTATTTTTTGTAGAGATGGGGTTCCATCATGTTGCCCAGGCTGGGTCTTAAACTCCCAAGCTCAAGTGATCCTCCTGCCTCGGCCTCCCAAACTGCTGGCTGGGGTTACAGGCATGAGCCCCCGGGCCGGACCTCTTTTCTATTGTTAAATGTGTTCTGGATGAGTGATGTGCCCGATAAGTGGGAGCTGCTCTGAGCTGCTAGAGAGGGAGGCAGAATATGATGAGCTGCAAAGAGCAGTCCAGTGTGATGAGACTTTGCAAGATGCAGGACACTAGCTGAGAGAGGCTGCTGAGTGTCTTGTTACATAGATCCGAGGAATTGTTAGCTCTCTCTGGTACCTTATAGTCCTAGAGGTGACAGGAAGGTGGTTTTAATTATGTTGATCTTTTAACAAGATAATTTTCATCACCGTAGTAGTAGTTGTGAAACACTATGTGCCAAACATTGTGGTGCATTATTTACATTAATTATTTTGTTCACATTTCACTCCTGTAGGGTTTTAATTTTTTTTATTTTTATTTATTTTTTTATTTTTTTGAGACGGAGTCTCGCTCTGTCACCCAGGCTGGAGTGCAGTGGTGCGATCTCGGTTCACTACAAGCTCCGCCTCCTGGGTTCACGCCATTCTGCTGCCTCAGCCTCCTGAGTAGCTGGGACTACAGGCGCCTGCCACCGCACCCGGCTAGTTTTTTGTATTTTTTAGTAGAGATGGGGTTTCACCGTGTTAGCCAGGATGATCTCGATCTCCTGACCTCGTGATCCCCCCCCTGATTTCACAGATGAAGAGGCAAAGGCTTGCAGAGATTGGGTAACCTGACTTGCCCAAGGTTATGAGGTAGTAATGGAAGAGTTGGACTATGAATTTTGGCAGTCTGACTCCAGAACCGAATTGTAACTGAACATGATACTGCTTGCCAGTCTGTCTGCATGCACATATAGAACACAGAGGGGGCTGCATCTGAGGGCCACTCAGCATATGGTGCCTGCCGCCACTGATGTTATGACGTCCATGATGATTAGGAACAAAGCCAGTCTTACATATGTATTGGTGGATGCCTTTAAGAAGTGATTTGGGATGTTTTATAGAAAGAATGTCTCTTTTTTAACAGTATATCTCCTACTGATGTGCTATTTGTTTCTGAAATTTCACTATTAATGATACATTGTCTTGGATTAAGACAGTGGTTTTCACACTGTTTCCATGTAAACCTAGGATTCCATAGCAGTACCCTAGAGCAGCAGTCCTCAACCTTTTTGGCACCAGGGACCAGTTGCACGGAAGACAGTTTTTCCACAGACAGGGTTGGGGATGGTTTCAGGATGAAACTGTTCCACCTCAGATCATCAGGCATTAGATTCTCTTAAGGAGCACACAATCTAGATCCTTCTCTTAGGCAGTTCCCAATAGGGTTTGCACCCCTATGAAAATCTAATCCCACCGCTGATCTGACAGGAGGCAGAGCTCAGGTGGTAATGCTCGCTCACCTCCTGCTGTGAGTACCCGTCCGTGGCTTGGGGGTTTGGGACCTCTGCCCTAGAGAATCTCCAAAGCCTGCTTCATTCACTTTCCTTCCCCTCTTCTAGCAGATCAGCTCTACTTTTATCTATTCCATGTATTTATCAATGTAATTAACTAATAAAAAACTTATTTTTCAGTGCCCACTTAATGCCAGGTGTTATGATATTTTATTCCCTAGTATATTAACATGCTGTTAGACATGGCTCCTCCTACAGTGCTACTTACAGACTAATGAAAAAGACATTGAGCATTTAAATATTGATAGATTATAATAAATGTTATCATGGAAAAGACAGAAGAAGAGAGAAGACTGAATTTAGATGAGATGGGAGGGCCATGCCACCTGTAAGGCTGTTGAGGCAGCAAAGAGCTTGGCGTTTTGGGGGTAACAAAGGACAGTAAGCCTGAGGCCTAGTGAGCAGGAGAGAGAATGGCTTGAAATGAGCTTGGGAAAGAAGGCCGTGGGCTTGTGCAGGGCCTTGTAGGGATTTGGGGGAGTTTTACAGAAATAATTTTTTTTCTTTTTTGTTTTGAGATGGAGTCTTGTTCTGCCCAGGCTGGAGTGCAGTGGCGTGATCTTGGCTCACTGCAACCTCTGCCTCCTGAGTTCAAGCCATTCTCCTGCCTCAGCCTCCTGAGTAGCTGGGATTCGGGTGCCCAACACCACCCCTGGCTAATTTTTATATTTTTAGTAGAGACTGGTTTCACCCTATTGGCCAGGCTGGTCTTGAACTCCTGACCTCAGGTGATCCGCCTGCCTCAGCCTCCCAAAGTGCTGGGATTACAGGTGTGAGCCACCGCTCCCGGCTTACAGAGAGAATTTTGGATTAACCGTAGCCAGTAAGTGTATAAAATAAGTGAATGTTATGGACTGTTTATTTTTTTAAGGATTACTCAGGTATTTTGTGGGGAGAGTGGTTTTTTGAGGGCTAGAATGGAATTATGTAGGTCTAATGGAGGAGAATTCTTTTTGGTCTAGGCAAGAATGAAGGTGGTTTGGATCTGGTCAGTGGAAATGGAAGTGGTTACATGTGGCAGTATTTGTTTGAAAAAAGAATTTTAGTGCCGGGAAAAGTTTGTAAACGTTTTGGTAACATTGTGTGTGGGGAGGGATTGCGTATGGAGTCAGATTTAGTTATCAACCCCCCAGCCTCAGTTGTTGTCACAGCATGGGCATGAGACACTGTAGAACTGTGACGCGGTCTGTGCTTGGAGTGGAGGCGGGTGGGCAGGGTGTGTCGAGCACATGGAGCTTTGCATAAGGAGGTCTGGCTGCCATAGTGGAGACTCCTGGACAGTCAGTTTTCTGAGTAGTGGACAGCGTGGGGAAGCGGGCAGCTGTAAACATTTTCAAAGACAGAATGAGCTTTGCATTTTTTATTTGTTTAATGCAACCCTTTTTTGGGTCCCCTTTTCTTCATTACCTCTCTTTCCTTGGGTCCTTGTAGAAGACCATGTCTGCCTGCTGGATTGCATTGTCGTGGATCTCCAGGACATGGACATCTTTGCTGCAGAGAGACATCCAAGAGAATACTCCAAGGCACCAGAGGACAGTAGTGGAGATCTGATCTTCCCTTCCTATTTTGTGCGACAGACAGGAGGAAGCCTCTTAACTGAGCCTTGTAGGCTGAAATTGCAGGTGGAAAGGAATTTGGACAAGTGAGTGTTTTTTTTTTTTTTTTTTTTTTTGAGATGGAGTCTCGCTCTGTCTGCCCGGCAGGCTGGAGTGCAGTGGCGCAATCTCGGCTCACTGCAACCTCCACCTCCGAGGTTCAAGTGATTCTCCTCAGCCTCGGCCTCCCAATTAGCTGGGATTACAGGCACATGCCACCATGCCCAGCTAATTTTTGTATTTTTAGTAGAGATGGGGTTTTACCATGTTGTGGTCTTGAACTCCTGACCTCAGGTGTTCTGCCTGCCTCAGCCTCCCAAAGTGCTGGGATTACAGGCATGAGCCAGCATGCCCAGCCAGTGTTATATATCTGAATAACTGTCTATGATAAGTAGAATCTTAACGTGGAAATCAGTGCTATTAAGATAAGTTTGGAAGAACTAGTTATTCACTTATTTCTTCGTCTATTTAACAAATGTTTATTGAGTCCCTACTATGTGCTGAATATGAGGGCTACTATGATGAAAGAGAAAACTAATTCCTTTGAAGGAACTTATGTTTTGTTGAGGGAATACAGGTAGTTAAGCAGATGATTCTAATTTAATGTTTGATTTGATCTTTTTTTTTTTTGAGATGGATTCTCGCTGTGTCACCAGGCTGGAGTGTAGTGGTGAGCTCTCGGCTCACTGCAACCTCCACTTCCCGGGTTCGAGCGATTCTCCTTCCTCAGCCTCCCAAGTAGCTGAGATTACAGGCGCACGCCATCACACCCAGCTAATTTTTGTATTTTTAGTAGAGAGGGGTTTTCACCATGTTGGCCAGGATGGTCTTGATCTCTTGACCTTGTGATCCACCTGCCTTGGCATGCCCACCTTGGCATATGGATATGGTGGCTCACGCCTGTAATCCCAGCACTTTGGGAGGTCGAGGCGGCAGATCATAAGTTCAGGAGTTCAAGACCAGCCTAGCCAACATGGTGAAACCCCGTCTCTACTAAAAAAAAAATACAAAAATTAGCCAGGCATGGTGGTGTGCGCCTGTAATCCCAGCTACTGGGGAGGCTGAGGCAGGAGAATTGCTTGAACCAGGGAGGTGGAGGTTGCAGTGAGCCGAGATTGAGCCGCTGCACTCCAGCCTGGGCGACAGAGCAAGACTGTCTCAAAAAAAAAAAAAAAAAAAAGAAAGAAAAACAGGTTTATTATTTGTATAGAGCATGATTTGAATCTCTTTTTGGCCACTCCCTTCACAGTTCTTGGTTTGGGCAAGTCATTTAATGTCACTTTTTTAGTTTCTTTCTGGATTAATGTTACAACTTAGCTGTTCTCACTGGGATGTTTGTGTTTCAGTCTTATGTGTTAGTCAAGTGCTCCCTGGCTGGTGTTCAGTTATGGTTGGCATGGGCTATATTTGGTTTTACTGGCTAAGCAGTCTTAAGAGAAGCTTCATTATTTAGAAATTGAACACTTTGTTTTCTTTTCAAGCAATGCTTTCCAAAAAAAAAAAGCTTTCCTATTCATCTTATCTAAACTTTCCCCACTCCCATCAGTGTTTCTGTGCAGATAATTGTATTCTGTTAGGCCTGATAGAAGGTGATGCTGAATGCAAGGTGTCCT
This sequence comes from Pongo pygmaeus, assembly GCF_028885625.2. NCBI lineage: Eukaryota > Metazoa > Chordata > Mammalia > Primates > Hominidae > Pongo > Pongo pygmaeus. Next base: position 218,909,479 of record NC_072373.2, on the reverse strand, counting down.
GTCAGTCTCACACTGCACACACAGCAACCCGAGATGGCACTTGGTCAGCCGTCTCTGTTTTTCTTTGTTATTGCGTCATTGTCTTTTAAAACTCTGTTGTATGTCAGCTTTTCTCTGCAGACAGAATAATTTTTTTTATATACCTCTGCCATTTCAAATACTAGCCCTCTCTATACTTAGAGCATAGTGTCTGTAGGATTCACGATGCCCAGTTCATCCATGGGAGGTTAGAGAAAACTTTTAAGTATTGAGATGTGGTATAGATGTGTGCCCCTCCCCCTCTTCAACTTTACTTCTGTCCATCCCAGCTGAGATGACGAACCTATTCAGAGTTTATCCTAATGTCCCATCTGGGCTCCGTATGAAACACTGGTGTTTGCCTTTAGTCACCACTAAATCCGAAGAGTTAAATAAAGATCTTGGCATCTTTTCTTTATTGCTTTCCCAACTGTGATATTTAAACTCTTTGTGAGTCTCATGAGGTTTGCCTTATTAATAGATTAGTTAGCTCATACTAGGTTTAAGGATTTCCCTCCCTCCATTTCTTGCTCCTTCCTTCCTTCCTTCCTTCCTTCCCTCCTTCCCTCCTTCCTTCCCTCTCTCCCTCTCTCCCTCCCACAGGGTCTCACTCTGTCACATAGGCTGGAATACAGTGGCACGATCACAGCTTACTGCACCCTTGACTTCCTGGGCTCAAGTGAACCCCCTACCTCAGCCTCCTGAGTAGCTGGGACCACAGGTGCACACCACCATGCCCAGTTAATTTTTGCATTTTTTGTGGAGATGGGGTTTCATTATGTTGTCCAGGCTGGTCTCAAACTCCTGGGCTGAAGTGATCCTCCCACCTCAGCCTCCCAAAGTGCTGGGATTATAGGTGTGAGCCACCACACCTGGCCTGGTTTGAGGATTTTCTAAATGTAAATTTTGGGAGAAAAGGGGCTTTTTATAGTTGAAGCGTGACAGTCGTATTAACTTGCTTCATTTGGAGCTACATGAAATTTTTGTCACTGGAAGTAGGAATTACCTACTTGAAAATGTAGGTGAGTACCTTTTAGCCCCGTTATTTGGGTGTGAGCTATGTCATTGTTACATTGGTGACATCTTTGTGTAAGTGATCTTTTTTCTTTTTCATAGAGAAATAAGTCATACTGTGCCAGACATATCTATCCATGGCAATCTCTCCTCAGTCCACTGCTCTCTGGATCTGTATAAATACAAGCTGATCCGCGGCTTATTAGAGAACAACCTGGGAGAACCCATAGAGGAATTTATGCGGCCTTATGATTTACAAGATCCAAGAATTCATGTGAGTGAGACCTTATGTTCTTCTGTAACTCTCATAGTCTCAGCTGACGGTCACCCTGTGTAGCTATTCCTCAAACTCACCTGGAGAAAGAAGGTGGAGCAATGAGCAAATTAGATTTCTTGGCGTGTGAACCTATTTTTAGGATGGCATCATCAGCTGTGGATTGACGGGCATTTTCCTTTTGTAGACTGTCCTGAGTGGAGAAGTGTACACCTGCATGTGCTTCCTCATTGATATGGTGAATGTAAGTCTGGAGCTTAAAGATCCAAAAAGAAAAGAAGGTGCTGGATCCCTAGCCAGGTATGCCTTTCATTATATTATTATACTGTTAGTAACAGTATCCAAATAATATACATGTTTTTGCATTGACACAGAGCAGAGGTTGCAGAGTGGTGGCCCACAGATGGAATGTTGTCTGCAGAGTGTCTTTTGGTTGATCTACACAGTGCTTTTGAAAAGTTTAGATTCATGCTCTATCAGTCAACATAGGTTAGGTTATGCTGTAGTAACAGACAACCCCAAAGTATCAGTGACTTAAAACAGTGAAGATCTTTTTCTCCCTCATACTCTGTGACCATTGTGGGTCTCAGGCTGCTCTGCTCATTATAGTCACTTAGGGTGACAGAGCGGCTAGTGTTTTGATGTGCCCGAGAGAAAAATGAGCTCTGAATGGTCTTGAATGGCAACTAAATGCTCTGGCAGACTTCGTGGAGCTAAAACGTGGTCCCACACAGGGTGATGGAGTCAGAAAGTCCTGTCTTGCTGTGTGTCTGAGTAATTACGGGGTGGGAGATGCAGAACCACTTGATGTGCAGCATTGATGCCTCGCTGGCCAACATTTTCAAAGTTAGGGGCTAGGCGCAGTGGCTCAGGCCTGTAATCCTAGCACTTTGGGAAGCCGAGGCAGGAGGACTGCGTGAGGCCAGGAATTCCAGACTGGCCTGGGCAACATAGTGAGAGACCCTGTCTCTACAAAAAATTTAAAAACTAGCTGCGCATGGTGGTGCATGCCTGTAGTCCCAGCTACTCAAGGCGTTAAGGTGAGAGGATCACTTGAACGAGGAGATTGAGACTGCAGTGAGCCATGATCACACCACTGCACTCCAGCCTAGGCGACAGCTGAAACCTGGTCCCCCCCGCCCCAAAAAGTTGCGGGATTTTATATAAAAGGTTTGTATTTAGCTTCTTTTGAAAAACCGGAAGCTTTGGCAATACTAGGTCCATGTTCTCACTTGGAAGCATCTGAAAGCGGAGTAGCAGTTGCTCCCTTGAAATGGGGCATATGGTTACCTAGTACTTCGCTTATTTCTGTCACTTCCTTAGTCAGTGTAGATGTATGGATTCGTGATTACTGGTGTGGAATTTTAAAGAGTACGTTTCACACTTAATAACCTTTTCATTTTGATCTCTTATCAGCCCTGTAAGCTGGGCGTACATCACTCTTTTCCAGATAGAGTTTCTGACTAGCTTAAGGTCGTATGACTGGGAAAGTGGTTTGGCATTTGAAAACAAGACTTCAAGGCCAGTAATTCCCTGCTGAAGCACTCTGTCTTCTAGTTAGTCTTTCTGTTGAAAGTCCGCCATGGTCTGTACCTAACTCAGCTGATGCGAGCATTGCATACTGAAACTGTGGTCCCACGTTGGTGCTCTTGTGAGCCAGCAATTTTATTCCTTCCTTTTTTTTTTTTTTAAGACAGAATCTCTCTCTGTTGCCCAGGCGGGACTGCAGTGGTGCCATCTCGGCTCACTGCAACTTCCACATCCCTGGCTCAACTGATCCTCCCACCTCAGCCCCCCAAGTAGCTGGGACTACAGGCATGAGCCACCTCACCCAGCAATTTTCTGTGATGATTGGCTATGCCCTTAGTTTTTCTCAATATGGAATAATTCTGTATGTATTGTCATAATGGTACTGAGTAATTATGAATTCCTTATTGCAACTTTCTCTGTTATGAAAAAACGATGGTTTCAAATGCATTTCCTGTTGATAGATTAGTTGAATTATTCTCCGTGTGAAGAGTATTATTTGTTCCCAGTACACTATAACAGTTTCACATAAACAGTTGGACAGACCCTGGAGAGTGAAACATCCAGGCAAGCTAGAAGCTGACAGATGAAGGCCCAGAGGGACCCTTGACATCCTTTGGGGATATACAGCCTTCTTAGACTTCTGATGGGTCATGGGAATGATAACGGATTCAGAATATGTTAAACGTGGTATTGTTACTTCTCATGCCGTTCCTACGAACAAGATCATCTCTTTGGAACTGGAAAAGTAAGATCCAAGGCACAGTGACACTAACTCCATTTTGAGGAGTCTATTAACAGAATCAACAAGAAAACTCAGAATGAAAGTTATTCTCCTTATGGGACTTAGATATATTTTTGATTTTGTTCTTGTTATCTCGAACTTATATACTTTTGTAGAATGGAAGAGTTGTGTTTCACATCTTGCCTGCTTTCTTTTCTCTTTTATAGATTTGACTTCAAGAAATGCAAACTGCTCTATGAAAGTTTTTCCAACCAAACCAAGTCCGTTAACTTGGTTGCCCATTCCATGGTGGCTTTTGACACGCGTTTTGCTGGGCAGAAGACCAGCCCTGGCATGGCCAACGTGTTCAGCTGCATCTTCCAGCCTGCCAGGAACAGCAGCACCGCCCAAGGGGCCATTCAGATTGAACTACATTTCAGGTAGCAGGTCCAGACCCTTCTCTGCCTTTCTTTATGGAGACATTCCCTTTTGGGTCAAGTCTTTGTTGGCTTTAGAACATCAAAAAACCAAGGAATGACTAGACAGATAAATAGATAATGGCTTAATCAGTGCAGTGTACTGTATATTAATGTATTATTCCTATAATCTTGCAGTTTCATTTATTGGCCAAAAGATGTCTCTGTTGCCTTTAAAAATAAAGTAGTTAAGAATTGAGCCTCAAAATCAATCTCCTTGTAAGCTATAGACTGTTTTAATTTGTAAAGTGGCTTGGAGAAGGAAGAAATTATGCTGGTTTAAGGAAAAAAATAAAGAGACTTTTGGTCTTTACAAATAATGGAAGGAAGGTGGGTATGACTTGAATTACCCATTTATTCAAGTCTTACTCATTATCCATGTATACATAGTTTTTACCTTTTTGAATTAGGTTATATTTTTCTTTCTGGTATTATGGGAGGCAGTGTTGTATGTAGAAAGAACATATAGTTTGGAATCAGACAGATCTGGACTGAAAACCTTGCTCTCCCATTATCTAGCTGTGTGTCCTCAGACAAGTTGTTTAGCCCTTTTGAGCCTCAACTTCCTCTTATATAAAATAGAAAATTACCTATACCCACCTCATGGGGTAGAGGTAATAAAGTAATTCTGGCATATTGCTTGGCACAGTTGGCAGCTGTCATTGTTATTGCTGATATAATGTGTTGTTTTATGATATACCATTTGCTGATGTTATGGCTGAACATAGACCTTAAAACTGAAAAATTAGGCCTGATCTAAAGAAGTCTTTCAATGAAAACCCAAAAAGGAGACCCTCCTTTCTGTTAGTGCTTCATGTCATCAGACATGTTGTAAGTATAAACCACTAAGTAAAAAGATTGTGAAAAACTTTGTGGTTAAGCAAAAAACAGAACAAAAAGTCATCAGGATTATTCTTACATGTTTCTGTATGCCTGACATTTCAATGTGCTGTTCAGAATTCCCCAGGGTTTAGGTTTTGTTTTGTTTTTCGAGAGAGGTCATGATTTCTCCATATGCCTTTAGGAAGTCTAGCAGAGTAGACATTTACACTTTTTTATGAACTTTAAAATTTCAGGAGTAGGAATCCTAATTGCCTCTTATTGGGCCCTGCCATGAGCCAGGCACTTTAGCTATGCTCAGTGTAATCCTGACAAGTCTGCATAGGGGGTGACTTCTTCCTCATTTTGCAGTTTCCAAGTTAGAAACTTGGAGAAGGGTTAGTTCACTCTTCTAAGGTCACACAGCTCGTAGGTCAAGAAATCAGAGCTCAAACCTGGGTGTGTGATGTTAAAGCCCATGACGTTTCTAACAGTCTTTGGACCTATCAGGTGTCTCGTCATTGGGCTGATTGCAGTCATGTGATAAAATGGTCCCATTTTGCCTTTCATTTGGTTGAAGATGTTTCCTTTGAACAAGAGGCTGGCATCTGTTTGGTCCATCTGGAGAAACATTTCTCTTTTTTTTTTTTGAGACGTAGTCTCATTCTGTCGCCTAGGCTGGAGTGCAGTGGCACGATCTCAGTTCACTGCAACCTCCGCCTCCTGGGTTCAAGTGATTCTCCTGTCTCAGCCTCCTGAGTAGCTGGGACTACAGGCTCCTGCCACCATACCTGGCTAATTTTTGTATTTTTAGTAGAAACGGGGTTTTACCATATTGGCCAGGCTGGTCTCAAACTCCTGACCTTGTGATCTGCCCGCCTCAGCCTCCCAGAGTGCTGGGATTACAGGCGTGAGCCACCATGCCCGGCCGGGAAACATTTCTTTTTGAGTTTACTTTATTATTATTGATCTGGCTTCCTAGACTGTCAGGTAGTTGTCTCCTTCTTATCATATTTTTAATATATAGGGAGCCTGGAAATATTTGTGTATTATAGGTGTATAATTGGAGTCAAATAATAAAGGCTCACCTTGGCTCTTGCTAACAGAAATACTATTGTTAGCGAGAGGAGTGAAGTGTTCTTTTGATGGGAATTTTTGAACGCCTTTCGTGTCTGAAGAAGAATTACTCTTCTGTTGGGATCTTGTGTGTCAAATATAAATCACTTCACAGTGTTTAAAGGCTTGAAATATTTTCCAGAAAAGGGATCCAACACACTGTGACTTTCCAGTTAAATACAGAACTCTGACAATCTATGTTCAGAATGGGGTGGAAAAATTTTACTGAGGGCAACATTTTTTCTCCATTACAAAAGAGTAGAGTGTTTCTGTGAAAAATGCTGTGTCTGTAAGAAGGAGCCGTGCATCATGATGCCCTTTTACTAGAGGCAGTGAGCCAGGTTTAGGGGAAATGAGGAGCAGAGAAACCAGCCTTAGAAATATTTCCAAGTTAGGTTTTCCCACATAGGAATACCTTTTAGGTCAGGGAACCAGGTACATGTAGTAGCTACAACCCCAGAGTCTCTTTTGGGCTTACGGAACCAAGTTCAACCCAGAAAACCCCATTTAAGTGCTCCAGCCCCTGTTTCTCTTGTCCTACTCATCTGAGGCCTATCCATTAGTAGGCCGGGCCTGCTGATGTACTAATAGGGCCTGGATGAAGCCCCTGACTGCATCATGGTTTGAGGTCAGGCCTGAGAGTCCTCGCTGGGTTTTCACATCAAATGTAGACTTTGGAGTAATGGCAACTTGTCCCCCCACCCCCACCCCAACTCTACCTCTAGGTTACTTAGGGGACATTTATCCCTGGTAAATGTCATCTTACTTGTTCTTCTTGGGCCAAAAGATGTGGGCTGTCAGGTCAATTTCAGCTAGAGAAGCAGTCTAGTACTAGTGTGTGTAAATTTGGTATTATTTATAAAGAAGTGATCCTAGATGTCAAAGAAGGAGTGCCTCACTGATCTTCTTGAAATAGCCCATAGGGAAAGAAAGTGACATTTATCAAATGCCTGCTATGTGCTTGGTGCTTTATTTCTTATCATATTAATATTCTTCATTTTATAAGTGGGGAAACAGGCTGAGAGAAGGTAGGCGACTTTCATAAGATAAGACAGCTCGTAAATGGCAGTATTTAAGTTTGCGTCTCTGACTTCAAAGCCTGTGCTCTTTACCGTACCAGAATTTCTTGACCTTAGCACTATTGACGTTTTGGGTCAGATAATTCCTTATATGGGGCTGTCCTGTACATTGTGGGATAGTTAACAGCATCCCTGGCCTCTACCTATACTAGATAGCAATAGCAACCCCCTCTAGTTGCAATTGCAATTGAAATGTGAATAAAAAATGTCTCCAAGGGCCAGGTGCAGTGGTCCACACCTGTAATCCCAGCACTTTGGTAAGCTGAGGCAGGAGGATCACTTGATCCCAGGAGTTTGAAGTTACAGTGAGCTATGATCGTGCCACTGCATTCCAGTCTGGGCAACAGAGTGTGACCCTGTCTCTAAAAAAAAAAAAAAAAAAAAAAAAAGAAAATAATGTCTTCAGGGGAGCAAAACCATCTGATTGAGAACCACTGAGCTATATTATCTATGCTGCTTTCTTATAAAATGTTCCTTGTTGTTTAAAAATATAATGAACTTATTACACTGAATGTGTTATTAAACCAGTAATACACTGAATATGTTATTCAACCAGTGTTCAAAGTTTACTGATACTCAAAGCAGGCAGTTTGGAAAATACTGGAATACCACCTGCCAAAACCGAGCAGTACATTTGCAGGTTATTGAAATAACCAAGTTTCTTTTTTCCAATTTATTTTCTCCTGTCTTCTTTTTATAGATCTACCAAGGATTCCTCCTGCTTTACAGTAGTTCTCAACAATCTCCGTGTGTTTCTCATATTTGACTGGCTACTGTTAGTCCATGATTTTCTCCACACTCCCAGTGATATTAAGAAACGAAATCATGTTACTCCTTCTCGCCATCGTAACTCTAGCAGCGAATCTGCTATAGTTCCCAAAACTGTGAAGAGTGGAGTAGTTACCAAGCGGTCTTCCCTTCCTGTGTCCAATGAAAGGCACCTGGAGGTCAAGGTCAATGTAACAGGTGATTATATGTCGGTGTGATTCATTGGTGTTTACTTTGGATGTTAGGCTCAATATCTGCCTTACAGGATGATTGCTCTTTTGCCTCCCATTTTTCACATGAGCACTTACACATTTGCCTCTTTTACAGACCTGCAAGCATCAGAGGTCTTGGCCTCCATTTTCAGGTGGGAGCTGCCTGGCCCACGGAAGGCTGCAGGGTCGCTTGTCCCTGTCCCCTGCCTGCCTAGTGCTTGTGCCTGGCCCAAGCACCCGCCTGGGCAGCGGTCTTTTTTTTCCAGTGTACAGTCTGTCTGCAATTTGCCGTTTGATCTTTAGGGCCCTAACAGATGTGCTTTATGGAGTTTAGGCAAGTTTCGTATGTGAAAACCTCAGTTTTGAAGATAAGTAAGTGAGGAGATTTTTATTTTCATTACAAAAAGAATATTTTTCTTTGTATAGATGGATTTACTATGGCTTTTGTTGACTAGCAAACTCATCTAGTGCATCTATATGTATTTGTGTATTTATTATTATGTTTCTGATACCTGTACCTGCTTCTCAATGATTTTGATGAAGCTGGCTGGCACAATGCGTTTTACATGAGTTCAGTTACAAGCTTGATCTATATATGGTTTTTGATAAAAACATAGTTTAAAGCAGAGTGAATTTACTGTTAAATATATATAAATAAGTTGAAAACTTACTGATTTCAAAAATCTCGATATAAATTGGTCTGTGTTCTTTGTAAACAGTCTTGTAAATAGCTACTTAGATGCATAGTGCCTGACCAGCATTAGTACCTGAGTCTTCTTCCTGGAATTTTCAATCAGGTCATCACTTAGAGAAAGGATGATTTTGTGAACTTCTGAATATCTCCTAGGCCTCCCAGGAGGACTGGGGTGCAGTTTCTCTATCTAGTTTAGAAATATTCTAAAGAGAGAAATCACATCCCAGTCTTTCCTGCTGCTGCAGAGCTCTGTTGGTTCAGCTGCATGTGGCCAGATGCAGAGTATTGGTTCAGGATGACAGTGTTAGTAAATGTCAGCAGACATTTTGGAGAAAAATCTTACTGGTTCATGTTGTTGCCTGGTGGAAATGCGGTGCCTCGTTTGCAACAGCCTGGTGTTTTCCAGCTTTCCAGCTCTGGCTTGATTGACGATATTGTCCTTTCCAGGTACGGAGTTTGTGGTCGTTGAAGATGTGTCCTGCTTTGACACCAATGCCATTATTCTGAAAGGCACCACAGTGCTCACCTATAAGCCCCGGTTTGTTGATCGCCCCTTTTCAGGAAGTTTGTTTGGCATCGAGGTAAGAAGTCTATGTGTTGATCACGGCACTGCGTGTTGGCTCACGAGAAAAGCGTCTGGAAGAGAATTTTACCTCTTAAACTTTCATTAGGGAAAGTAATTCATGAAATTGGAAAACCCTTGCCCTCTTCTCCTCTTTGTTTTCTCCCCAAATCTACCTGGCTATTCTAATACATGAATTCAGTCTCCCGGTGTTAGGCTATAAATATGCAGAGGGCATTTGCCTCTTTCTCTTACACCCTTTCTTCCTCAAGAAGTTCAAGGAGACCTTTCCAGTCCCCACTGCCCTGTCAGGCACCTTGTTGTGCCCTCTCGTTCTGCAGACCTCGTCCATGAAGGTGAGGCCGTGGGTCTCATTTCCCCTGCATCCCTCTCCTCACCTGGAGTGCAGCCCTGTGAAGAGCTAGGGCTTTGGGAAGGGAAACCTATTTATACAAAGTGCTAAGGATCTTATATGTTATCCTTTCAGGAATACCCGATCCATAAAAGGGCAGCTCTGCAGAGTCCTGCCTGGCTGAAAGGAGCGCATGGATAATAGTGGTGCTTTAGGCTCTCATGTCATCTCGTGAAGAAGATAATTTGTGCTGGAGTGGCCTTTGTAGCTCGAAAATGTCATTATGCAATATTAGGCTAAAAGTGCTTTGTGTCTTGTTAAGCCATGGGGTGTGGAGACAGAAGGGGAACCGTGGCAGATTCTTGTTTCTGTCAGATGTTTGTACTTGTCTCATCTCAGCTCACATTCCCCATGCCATACTGTTAGGATATTTGGTCAGGGTTCCTTTTGCTTTACGATTGACCTTTTCATGCCCTTTTCTTTCCAGTGGTATTGCTCAAAGTTTGAAGGAATAAAACTTATTTTCACTGTTAGGAGTATATGGTTTATGGTTTTGAGACAAACATAGTGGAATAAGGCCTGTAGGGACTCTACTTCTTGACCGCTTGTTTCTCTCTTATAAAGAAACCTCCGTTTGAGAGGAAGGATTTGCATGCTGGTGTGATGTGATCATGAAATTGCAATTCATCTGCCTTCCAAGCCGCCGCAATACTAGCTTTGAATGGAGAATGTTGCCGATTGATTAATGAACTGTCAGGTGCAATTGGGTTTTGTGTAGCAGAAACCCCTGAAGGAAAAAGGAAAATGAAACTTTTCTACTCTGAAGTCTTAGGACAACTACATGGCAAAATATTTGAGATCACTGGAAACTCCTTTTGGTCCTGCCTTTGAGGCAGCACAATTGGATCTGAATTTTAAGACCAGCTTGATAAATCATCGGGGGAGAATTTATAAAGTATGAATTTTGAATATGGCAAAGGACCTTGGTGTCATATGTTTTTCACAGCACTAGGATAGGTCCCAAAAAGGTGGTGGAGGGGGTGAAGAGGGTAAGAAGGACCCAAATGATTGCTCTTTTCTTTCCTCTGTGCTCTTCCTGAGCATGCAAAATTATTTGGTCCTAGAACTGAAGTCCTTTCTCCCTCTCTCCCTTCTTTCTCTCTCCCAGTGAATGTATTTATTTTTTAACCTTTTATTATAGAACATTTCAAACATATACAAAGTAAACAGAATAATATAATGAACTCCATATATACCTATCACCCAGCTTTAATAATATATTTATTTTTAATTATGAAGCTATGGGGAGGGAAAATAATCATATATGATTTCTGATAGGTTATTTTGGTGTGTTTCTTTCCTTAAAGTTGGGGAGTAACATTATTTTGGGTTGTATTTTCACATAGTCTGTGTTGTAACTGTCTTCTTAAAATCCATATGGTCTTTTTTGTCATTTTTAAATGGCCGCAAATACTCCATTGAGTAGATGTGATATAACCTTGGCTGCTCTTAATTTTTTTTAACTATTAAATAATGGTTTAGTGAATTTTTTTTTTTTTTTTTTTTTGCTAGTTCCTAGAGAGAAGTAGGATTACTGGATCGAAGGGTGTGAGATTTGTAAGGCTTTCGGGATGTATTGCTAAACTGCCTTTTCCTCTGGGTGAACCACTGCCTGTGCTCTTAGCAGCGGTGGGGGGCCTCACTCTTCACAGCATTTATTTCAGCAGTTGTTATGGGTCTTATGATAACACATGGCTGACTGCTTCTGAGATAGCCTCTTTGTGCTGGTAGTTGGACCCTTCCTAAATCAGACAGTAATTCTCGCCATATCGCATTTCATTCTCTAGGTGTTTTCATGCCGACTAGGGAATGAGCATGATACAGCTCTTTCAATTGTGGATCCCGTACAAATTCAAGTGGAGTTGGTGGGGAATTCTTCTTATCAAAATAGTTCAGGATTGATGGATGCATTCAATAGTGAAGATTTCCCACCTGTCCTGGAGGTAATGATGCAAAATCTGTGCAATACGTTGATATGCTCTCAAACACTGCCCTATGCAGGCACTCTTACTTACTCTGAGCCCAACAACCTCTTCTTTTGTTTTGTTTTGTTTTGTTTTTTGAGATGGAGTCTTGCTCTGTTGCCCAGGCTGGAGTGCAGTGGTGCGATCTCGGCTCACTGCAAGCTCCGCCTCCTGGGTTCATGCCATTCTCCTGCCTCAGCCTCCTGAGTAGCTGGGACTACAGGCGCCCACCACCACACCCAGCTAATTTTTTGTATTTTTAGTAGAGACAGGGATGGTCTCGATCTGACCTCGTGATCTGCCCGCCTCGGCCTCCCAAAGTGCTGGGATTACAGGCATGAGCCACCACGCCCAGCCATCAATAACCTCTTAGTTACTTCAGCAAATACAAAACAAATATGGCATTGTTTCTGTCCTAGAAGATCCTACAGTCTTGGGGAGGATAAAAGTCCTGAGTTGTCTCATATAATCTTGAAGTTCTATAGATGCTTATAGAAAGCAGAACTCAGCATAGGTAGGAATATGAATCTTGAGTAAGACAAAAAATAGGAATTACATCTGTAAGAGATATGGATGCAAAACCAATGCAGCTTTAAAAAATTGCTACCTTTTTTTACATTTTGTTAGATTCAGTTACAAGCCCTGGATATCAGACTCTCCTATAATGATGTTCAGCTGTTTCTTGCCATTGCAAAATCCATCCCAGAGCAAGCTAATGCTGCAGTGCCAGACTCAGTGGCCCTGGAGTCAGACTCCATTGGCACTTACCTTCCAGGTGCATCTCGCGTTGGAGAGGAAATCAGAGAAGGGACAAGACACACCTTAGATCCTGTCTTGGGTAGGTGTTTAACTATAAAACCCACTCAGTCTTGCTAATAACGCTTCTTCTTTTTGACTCTTAAAATTTTCTTTTGCACAATTAAATTGTAGAGTTTAATTGTATGTCGTAGGTTAAGTATGACTGTAAGTCCTAAGTATGACTCTCTCATTTTTTAAAATTTAAAAACAAACAAAACATCCCTAACCAACTACTCCACTATTTTTCCTCTTTCAGTTTTTTCCAGAGTTACCTGGATAATGCCAAAGTTGAGTTTTAAGCTTTGAGAGTTCTCCTCTGAAGTTATATGAGTAACACTAAGTTTTATTTTTAAGCTTTTATTATTAATTTATTGGTTTATTTTGAGACAGGGTCTTGCTCTGTCACCCAGGTTGGAGAGCAGTGGTGTGATCATAGCTTATTGCAGTCTCAAACTCCTGGGCCCAAGCTATCTTCCCTCCTCACCCTCCTGAGTAGCTGGGAGGGACTATAGGTGTGTGCCATCATGCCTCACTAATTTTTAACATTTTTTTGTAGAGACGGGGTCTTGCTATTTTGCCCAGGCTGGTCTTGAGTTCCTGGTCTCAAGTAGTCCCCCTGCCTTAGCCTCCCAAAGTATTGGGATTACTGGTGTGAGCCACTGTGCCCACTTCTAATTTTAAGCTGTTTAAAACACAGTCAGGGGGAAATGTAGGGGTCAGATGGTGGAATGAAGGGGCCAGATGCGAAATAGACCTTCCCCCCCACCCCAATTCCTGGCCAAGACACCACTTTAAAAACACAGTCAATATGAGGAAAAGACTCAAAGATTTCAGGGTACACTTGATAGAATTCTCCAATTAGGAGTCCAGTTTTGCTTAGAGAAATGAAATATTTTAGTCACGGGTTTTTAAATTTCTTTTCTTTTTTTCTAAAATTAGTTTGTAGATTAATTTACATAAAATTATTTATGAAAATTTTATGCTATTTGTTTCCTAGAGTTACAGCTGGCTAGGCTGCAGGAGCTGGGATTCAGCATGGATGATTGTCGCAAAGCTCTTTTGGTGTGTCAAGGTAATTTGAACGGGGTTCTGTTACCCATTGTTTATCTTGATGATATGCTTCCTTCACATTTCCTCTCTTACTTCCACAAGGCGACTTAGAGAGCTGAGTGTGTTTGGAGGACCCTTTATGTGTCTTCTCTGGACTGCATATCATCTTAGGTCAGTAATAATAACGTCACCCAGGCTGGAGTGTAGTGGTGCCACCTCAGCTCACTGCAACCTCCACCTCCCTAGTTCAAGCCATTCTCCTGCCTCAGCCTCCTGAGTACCTGGGGTTTTAGGCATGCGTCACCACACCTAGGTAATTTTTGTATTTTTAGTAGAGACGGGGTTTCACCATGTTGGCCAGACTGGTCTCGAACTCCTGACTTCAAGTGATCTGCCCGCTTTGGCCTCCCAAAATGCTGGGATGACAGGCAGCAGTCTTTAGTAGTGGATAAGAATTTGGGTTCTGAGGCCGGATGCGGTGGCTCATGCCTATAATCCCAACACTCTGGGAGCAGAGGCAGATGGATTGCCTGAGGTCAGGAGTTCAAGACCAGCCTGACCAACATGGCGAAACCCCGTCTCTACTAAAAATACAAAATTAGCTGGCATGGTGGCTTTTGCCTGTAATCCAGCTACTCAGGAGGCTGAGGCAGGAGAATCGCTTGAACCTGGGAGGCGGAGGTTACAGTGAGCCAAGATCATGCCCCTGCACTATAGCCTAGGCAACAGAGTGAGACTCTGTCTCAAAAAGAAAAAGGGACTCTGGAGCTGGCTGACTGGGTTCAGATCCTTACTCTCTGCCACTACCTATTAATGACTTTGGGAAGTGGCTTTAACCTCTGTGAACCAGTGCTTCCTTATCTGTAGAAAGAAGATAAGAGGCTGCCTCCCTCAGAGATTTGAAGTAAGTAAATGACTATATGCAAAGCACTAAGAAAGTGCTAGCACACAGTAAGTGCTCTATAAATGTTAACCACTGTTACTAGTGGTTATGCTAATGGTGGTGATATTGATAATTATGACCATTTATTGAAGTCCTGTATGCCTGTCTTTGTGTTTTCTTTTTGCATCCTCTTCACAGCCCTTGGAGGCAGACATTATTATTCCCACTTGAAATGAGGAAACCAGCTCAGATTGGTTAGGTAAAACTTCTTAAGTAAACTTGTTTGAGGTCACATCTTAGTCCCCTACGATGGACTTAAAGCCAGGTCTACCTGCCTCCTAAGTCTGTGTTCTTTCTACTCCATCTCACTTCCTTTCCATCTCCATGTTTCCGTTTCTCTTCAAAAAGAGAAGTACAGCACAGGCTGCATTTCCTTTCATCTTTTTTTTCCCCTTTTTTTAAGAGACAAGGTCTCACTCTGTTGCCCAGGCTGGAATGCAATCATAGCTGTGGTGCAGTCATAGCTCACTGCAGCCTCCAACTCCTGGGCTCAAGCAATCCTCCTGCCTCAGCCTCCTTTCCAGTCTTTACACTTGTGTGCACTTTCTCTCTTTCTACTTCTCTTTTTTTTTTCTTTGAGACAGAGCCTCCCTGTCTTGCCCAGGCTGGAGCGCAGTGGCGCGATCTTGGCTCACTGCAACCTCCGCCTCCCAGGTTCAAGTGATACTCCTGCCTCAGCCTTCTGAGTAGCTGGGATTACAGGTGCCCGCCACCATGCCCAGCTAATTTTTGTATTTTTAGTAGAGACAGGATTTCCCTTTTTTGTACAGGCTGGTATTGAACTCCTGACCTCGTGATCCACCTGCCTCGGCCTCCCAAAGTGCTGAGATTACAGGCATGAGCCACTGTACCTGGCCTCTTTCTCCTTCTCTACCTACTGTGGACAGTATATCCAACACACACACGTACACATTACATTTTTAATGTACTGATAGATTCTGTTGCCAATACAATTTTATAGTCTTTTAAAAATATTTTATTGAATTATGATTGTAATTCTGTTATGATATACTCAATATATCAGCAGCATCTTCCCACATCATTGAAATTATTTATCAACACTGATCTTTTTACATTGACTCTAAGGATATATTATAATTTACTTAGTCATTCTTTACTTGTTATTCAATATTATACACACTTCTATATAGTAAACATTTTTTGGTGTGAACTTTTGTCTATGTCTTTTAAGTATATCCTTGGTAGAGTGATTTATATTTTAAATACCAGACCAAGGGGTATAGATATATTTTTCAGGCTCTTTACTTGATTTCTTTCTTTTTTTTTAATTTTTCTTTTTTAAAAACTTTTTTGGGGCTCTTGAATCGACAAATCTTTTTCTAAAAAAATTGTATCTGGGTTATTCCAGCCAATTTATGTGTGAAAAGGCTTGTTTCATGACATACTGGTTTACATTAACTTACCTTTTGGATTCTGAAAAAAATGAAGGTAGACCTAGTTCTCATGTGTTCTTGGTTTTGTTTTACCCAGTCATTAGTTTTTGGTTTAATTAATTTTATACCCCTTAATGTTTACTTTTCCTATGCTTTTTACTCTTTCTTTAACAATTCGAGCACCTTTTTTTTTTTTTTTTTAAAGTTCTGAGAACCTTTTGGATTTTTTTTTTTTTTTTAAATTTTAGATACTGGGTTTTGCTCTGTTGCCCAGGCTGGAGTGTAGTGGTGGCGCAATGATCAGGGCTCACTCTAGCCTCAAACTCCTCAAATGATCCTCCCACCTAAGCCTCCTGAGTAGCTGGGACTACAGGATGCACCACCATACCTGGCTAATTTTTAAATTTTTTGTAGAGATGGGGTCTTGCTATGTTGCCCAGGCTCATCTCAAATTCCTGACCTAAAGTGATCCCTTGCCTAAACCTCCCAAAGCATTGGGCTTATAAGCATTAGCCACTGTGCTCGGCCTCTGTTTGGTAATTTTTTTTTTTTTTTTGAGGCAGAGTTTTGCCCTTGTTGCCCAAGCTGGAGTGCAATGGTGCAATCTTGGCTCCCTGCAACCTCCGCCTCCCGGGTGCAAGCGATTCTCCTGTCTCAGCCTCCCAAGTATCTGGGATTACAGGCACATGCCACCACGCCCAGCTAATTTTTGTTATTTTTAGTAGAGACGGGGTTTCACCATGTTGGTCAGGATGGTCTTAATCTCCTGACTTCATGATCTGTCCGCCTTGGCCTCCCAAAGTGCTGGGATTACAGGTGTGAGCCACTGCACCTGATCGGTAATTTTTATTTCTTTAGTAGATAAAACTTAATTCCATCAGTAATTAATATGATAATAGCAACTAATGTTTATCTGTAATGTAGATAATAGCAAATAATGTTTATTACACGCCAGGCTTCACTCTGAGAACTTTCCATGTACTCATTCGTCCCTCTTCCTGTCAGTCCTTTTAAGTGGGTGCTGTGGGGCACAAAGAGATCAAATAACTTGCCCAAGAGCCAGCAGCTGGTAAGGGCAGAACAGGACCTGAAGCCAGGCCATCTTGCTCTGGAGCCCATGCCCTCAGTCACTTACACTGTCCCTGGTACTGGCCTCTGGTGACTTACAAGTATGGGGTGGCATTGCTTCTCTTTTCTTTTTTTGGGAGGAGGGGGACTTTAGCAACCGGATTGTATTCAAGAGGCGATTAGTAACGGTTATATATTACACCCATGCAGTTCTCGCATTGCTCTCTGTTCTCAAGGCATTTGCGATTGATTGAGAAGACACATTATACACAAAGTAAGATATTTGAGAACAATTACAAAACAGCACATCAATATATTTGCAAAACTACATAGTGAAGATGAAGTACTTAGGTACCAAGTGGCGCCGTGTCTGGATCCTCTCCTGTCCTCTTCTCTCCTCTCCTTCAACAGATGGCATGGTAGAGAGGGATGGCTTCCTGGAGGCATTTTGGGCCAGATCATGAAAGGTGTGGTAAATTTGAGTGGAAGGTGTGCAACAAAATGTTTGCTTAAAAGCAGGATTATTATTATGCTGGGATTCCCTTCCACCCCCCACCCCCACCACCCCCACCCTCCTTTTTTATTAAGTCCAAGAATACTTCTGGGATCAAGGCTCTCTTGGCTTCCCAGTAGGTCTCTAGAGAATTTTATTTCTCTATTTCCTCTGTGAGTGGCTAGGGTAGCTGTGGAAGCTGGTAGAACTGATCACTTCTTAATTTCTTTGAAGGCCAATTGAAAAAGGCAGCAAGTTGGTTGTTTAAGAATGCGGAACCTCTGAAGTCTCTTTCCTTGGCCTCCACCAGCCGAGATAGCCCAGGGGCTGTGGCAGCGCCATTGATCTCTGGCGTGGAGATCAAAGCTGAGAGTGTGTGCATCTGTTTCATCGATGACTGCATGGATTGTGATGTTCCTCTCGCTGAACTCACCTTTTCCCGTGAGTGTCGTCCTGGTTTTCAGATTCATCTTGAATATTTTCAGCCATTGCTGAATTATATGGGGCCTTTTTCTTTTTTTGTCATTCATACTCTATTTAGTCATTTGGGTGAAATTTAGATAATAGTTTTACATATGTTTTTCATTATGTATATTTTAAAGAAACTTTTATTTGCCATATGTGGCCTTCAGCCTATAGCTTGGGAATAGGAATGGTCTTTGAGAAAATTTCCATTGTATTAACATCTCTAGCTAAATAATTCCTGATCTCTCCATTTTTCTTATCTTTTTATGTATCTAAAGATTGTAGTGAATACTGCTAGGCATTTAACAGATAAGCTCAGACAATAATGGTTCTGTTGTATTATCTCTTGAAAATCAAAATCAAGAATCTTACTAGAAAGTGCACTTCTGAGTCTCCACCACAGGGCCGTGTAAGGGGTAAAACGCTATTTATGTGTGAGCTGTCCTTCGCTAGAGTGGGGACCAAAGTAGGAGTACTCTATCCTTTTTTTTTTTTTTACCTCAAAGGGGAGGTCTTGTTTTGTTGCCCAAGGTTGGTCTCAAACTCATGGGCTCAAGCAGTTCTCCTGCTTCCCGAGTGGCTAGGATTAAAGTGGCCCACCATCACTTCTGG
The DNA here is from genome assembly GCF_028885625.2 of Pongo pygmaeus. NCBI lineage: Eukaryota > Metazoa > Chordata > Mammalia > Primates > Hominidae > Pongo > Pongo pygmaeus. Next base: position 218,890,997 of record NC_072373.2, on the reverse strand, counting down.
TGGGAGTACTTGATCCTTAAGTGCATCACTGCAAGCAACGTGAAGTTGAGGTCTTTTTTTTTTTTTTTGAGACGGAGTTTCACTCTTGTTGCCCAGGCTGGAGTGCAGTGGTGCAATCTCGGCTCACCACAATCTCTGCCTCCCGGGTTCAAGCGATTCTTCTGCTTCAGTTCCCTGAGTAGCTGGGATTACAGGCATGTGCCACCAGGCCCGGCTAATTTTGTATTTTTAGTAGAGACAGGGTTTCTCCATGTTGGTCAGGCCGGTCTCGAACTCCCGACCTCAGGGATCTGCCTGCCTCAGCCTCCCAAAGTGCTGGGATTATAAGCATGAGCCACTGCGCCCGGCGAGGTTGAGGTTTTGAGGAGAGTAAATGAAAATCTCACTACTCTGTTTAGTTTTAACTTTCCATTGTTTCGATCTTGCCAGCCTCTTCTTCCTTCAAGTAAAGTTTGCTTCTGGGGCTTGAATCTGGCCTGTTGCACATTACAGAGCTTGCCCTTTCCCTGAGCTTCTAGGGCACCACCAGGGCTACTTGGTTAAAAGTGACAACTGGAATTTTGACTGTTTCCATGAATATCTTTTCTGCAGAGACTAATTAGTTGATTTCTTATTTTTCTATGGCAATCTTAACATTTTGAGCTAATATTTATCAGAACATGACTTCTCTAATCAGTCTGCCCTCTTGTCATTATTCAGGTAGAATGTCTTTTTTTTATTTTTTATTTTTATTTTTTGAGACGGAGTCTCACTTTGTTGCCAGGCTGGAGTGCAGTGGCGCTATCTTGGCTCACTGCAACCTCCGCCTCCCGGGTTCAAGCAATTCTCCTGCCTCAGCCTCCCAAATAACTGGGATTACAGGTGCCCGCTACCACGCCCGGCCAATTTTTGTATTTGTAGTAGAAATGGGGTTTCACCATGTTGGCCAGGATGTTCTCAATCTCCTGACCTCATGATCTGCCCACCTTGGCCTCTCAAAGTGCTGGGATTTACAGGCATGAGCCACCGTACCTGGCCAGAAATATCTTTTATGTTCCCACAGGCTTCAGGTACACCTGGGTGCCAGGGCTGGCACTGTGGGAAGGTAAATGAGGTACTTGCCTCAGGCACAGAATTTAAGAGGGTGCCAAAAAACTCAGTCATTGAGATAAATAATATCTCAGTGCCATATTTTTAAAAATTGATGCACAAAAATACATGATGAACAAAATATCAGAATGTTGTGTGCTCTCCTTTGCGAGTATTAGCTCTAACATTTCTTTAATGTCATTTATCGGCAAAAGGCAGTTTTGGCCTTACTGCCGCTGCAGTAAGGTTTGCTTTCATTGCAGGTCTGAATTTTCTTCAGCGTGTAAGAACTAGCCCTGAAGGCTATGCCCACTTCACCCTTTCTGGAGATTATTATAACCGTGCTCTTTCAGGTCAGTATAAAGCATATGTTATCATGGGATTTAAAAAATAAATTTAAATGTTTGCCTGGACCTATTGCTACGTAAATTTTACATGAAGGAAAGGGCAGGGGTGGGGTGGGACAGGGAAAGATGAAAAGCAAGTAGACTGCATAAACACAGAAAATAAGGATTTTCTGTTGTGCTAAAAACATATCTGATATGTTGCAACTAAAAAGATGTTTTCAGCTGGACGTGGTGGCTCACACCTGTAATCCCAGCACTTTGGGAGGCTGAGGAGGGCAGATCACCTGAGGTCAGGAGTTCGAGACCAGCCTGGCCAATATGGCAAAACCCTGTCTCTACTAAAAATACGAAAACTAGCTGGGCATGGTGGTGGGCGCCTGTAGTCCCAGCTACTTGGGAGGCTGAGGCAGGAGAATCAGTTGAACCTGGCAGGCGGAGGTTGCAGTGAGCTGAGATCACACCAGTGCGCTCCAGCCTGCATGACAGAGCAAGGCTCCGTCTCAAAAAAAATTAAAAAAGTGATGTTTTTATAGTTAATTTTTTTTGATCCTGCAGTTTGGCTCATTCTAGAATATGCCATTGCTCAATAGTAAATGATCATTTATTTGGCTCTGAGAGTAGCTAAATTTCAAGGGAGATGTATGCCCACAAGCTTTTTTTTTTTTTGGGGGACCGAGTCTCACTCTTGTCATCCAGGCTGGAGTGCAGTGGCATGATCTCGGCTCACTGCACCTTCTGCCTCCAAGTTCAAGTGATTCCCCTGCCTCAACCTCCCGAGTAGCTGGGATTACAGGCGCTTTCCACCATGCCCAGCTAATGTTTTGTATTTTTAGTAGAGATGGGGTTTCACCACGTTGGCCAGGCTGGTCTCGAACTCCTGACCTCACTTGATCCACCTGCCTCAGCCTCCCAAAGTGCTGGGATTACAGGCGTGAGCCACTGCGCCCAGCCAAGCATTTTAAACCTCTAGTCCCTTCATTCCCCACTGGGTTCGTTTGTTTTATTAGAATCTACTGAGTCAGTGACACTATATATTCTGCCCTACCTACTCCCTAAAAACAACAAAAACAAACAAAAAACCACTGCTGATCAGAGCAGGCTATTTTTTGGGAGACGTAAACCTCAATAATATCGCAAGCATTTTCAGGTTTCTTTCTTCCCATTTGAAAGACCAAGGTAAGAGCCTATAACATACAGGTTGAAATTCAGAAGCCATAATATATTAGGGCCAAGTGGTTTGAGCAGTGAACTTTGCCTTAGGAGAGCTGAAAGAAGGTCTCATCGGAACTGGTAGTAGGCATGGACAGAATAAGCAGAGTAGTGCTGGGCAGTCCAAGGTGTAAACCTCCGACGACCTGCTCCCTTTAATTTCAGTAAGAAATTAAGCCTCGATTTGTTGTGCTGCTGCTGAGTGTTCTAGAGTATTTATCACATTTAATTTTATGTTAGTTAACATTTTCCCTCTGTACCAGACTCACTTAAAGCTAACACCCTTATTTCTTCATTGTTCAAAATGTTTCACTTTAGAATGTAATCCCAGCACTTTGGGAGGCCGAGGTGGGCAGATCATGAGGTCAGGAGATTGAGACCATCCTGGCTAACACGATGAAACCCCGTCTCTACTAAAAAAAAAAATACAAAAAATTAGCCGAGCGTGGTGGTGGGCACCTGTAGTCCCAGCTACTCAGGAGGCTGAGGCAGGAGAATGGCGTGAACCCAGGAGGTGGAGATTGCAGTGAGCCAAGATTGTGCCACTGCACTCCAGCCTAGGCGACAGAGCGAGACTCCGTCTTAAAAAAAAAAAAAATAGAGTAATGGCCCAAGTCTTTCTAGTTGAGAGAAACTCTTGCGTGTGGGAGCTATTTTTCTGAGAATCATTTGTTTTCTTAGGCCAAATATTGCTTACTTTTAAAGTTGTATGAACACATTCAGGTCACTAAATGTCAAATGGTATAAGGAGACTAATGTACCTACTGTGTGTTACATACTGATTTGGATTTGTTCAATGGCTGATTGTGTGAGTCTATTTAAAGATCTGTTAAAAATTAATTGGCTTTGAAAAGTTGAGTCTTTTAAGTCACAGTGATGTACCATTTTTCACACCCAACAGATCAGCAAAAATTAAGTGGGACACTACTAATTATTGGAAGATATAAGCCATAGTCCCTGCTATTAGAACTATACAGTACTACCGCTACTGGGTAAAACAATTTGGCATGACCTGCTAAATTTGAGCGTAAGCATACTCAACAACCCAGCAATGTGTTGCTCCTAGGTCTGTACCGTAGAGACTGTCTTGCCTGTGTGAACTGCAGATGTATATAAGGCTGCTTATAGTAGTATTCCAATAGCAATAAAACTGGAATCAAGTGAATGTCTTTCAGAAGTAGAATGGATAAATAAATTATATATTCATTATAATGCATGTTAATATTCAGTAGTGAAAACAATGTACCACGGTGACCTGCATCAATGTGATGTAGCAGTATGCTCAACAGTATGCTCAAAGACATATTGGTGAGCAAGAATAGAAACTTGAAAAAGAATGCGCATGGGGATTCCATTTATGTAAAGATCACAAACAGGACAGTCTAATATGTTTTTAAGAAAGGTATATATGCTTGGTAAAATTATAAAGACGAGCAAGGAAATGATTAACTAAAAATTCAAGTGAATGGTCACCTGGAGTTGGGTGGGAGAGGGTTGGTGGGAAGGAGGGGAATGAGATGGTAGGGAATGGCCCTTGGGGACTTCAAAGAAACTTGTAATTTTCTATTTCTTAAGTTGAATAGTGAGTACACGAGTGTTTGTGGTATTATTTTATATGTTGTTTATATAGTCTTTGTGCATATTTTAAGAAAAAGTTAATGAGCCTTCATATGTACCTATTTATTCAACCAATGTATTTGTCCTGTAACCAGGAGAATCAAATTTAATAGCTATTTAAGACACTTTATTATTTTTCCAATCTTAGTCTGAGACTTCTTTTTCCATCTTGAGTGTCTCAACACATCCTGCCTGTTCTTTAGTGGAAGAGGGCACATACACTGCCTGCCCTCCTTCCTGCCACCTCTGGAAGACCATTGTGGGGGTACATATATGCCTTTCCACTTGTGTCTTCTAGACAACGCAGACATCTGTAGGGTGACCTGTAGCTAAAGGTGGTTGGTGCTTTTGTTGTGAAATTGAATTGGAAGTAGAAAGCTATTAAGCTCCAGTTTGTCCTTCTGAACATTTGCAAGCAGTGTTCCCCTATAAACTCTTGATATCTGCTGAACAGATGTCTTATTTCCTGTGTTCTTTTAGGCTGGGAGCCATTTATTGAGCCTTGGCCATGCTCTGTATCCTGGCAACAGCAGGCAGCTAGTCGTCTCCATCCTCCTCGACTGAAGCTAGAAGCCAAGGCCAAACCTCGTTTGGATATCAATATCACTTCTGTGCTAATTGGTGAGTAGAAAGTTGTCTTTCATAGACTGATACCTTTCTGTATCTAAGTTCTGAGTCTGGAAGACTATTAATCCTAGTTTAGCAAATACCTGGGCCTGTACCAGGCATCACTTCTTCATCCTGACTGCTTTCCTGATCAACCCTAATGGCCTCTTCATTCTCAACCTGTTTCTCCAGCGTTGGCATCCCATAATGATGCTATCAGTGGTTAAGCAAGAACTTAGATTACTTGGGAAACATAAATGGCCGCGATGGACTTTCTCCTCATAATGCGTGGTCACTAGAGTTTATTAAATGTCCTGGAAGTGAGTTTAGATTAACTTTGCTCAAGCTATTCATGGACTAATTCTTAAAAGATGTGATTTTGACCATATCTTTATAGTAGAATAAGTTGCCTTTGTTGTTTCCCATTATCGTTTTGACCTAACTCTGAAAATGACTTGCTTAAGGGTTGCCAGGTTAGTGGTGTGTTATCTAAAAGTGTCTTTGGCAACACTGAAATGTACATCTCTGGATTCAATGTCATGAATAAAAACTGCTGTATTGTTACAGTTCTGCCATCTAAAAGGGAAGCAATATAATCATACAATCAAGTAGTGTGTACCTTCACTGTGAAAACTCACATTCATTGTTTGATTTATTGATCTACTTGATCTGATTTTGGAATTACTATACTTTATCTTTGAGCGATAACACATACTATTGCAAATTGTGAACTTTCTTTGGTGTGTATGTTGGATTGAGGCTGTTAGAATATCCACTTCCTTACGCATGTCAGAGTAGGATGGAAAGAATGTATTGTGAAATGAGACCATAAGTTTGTTGACCCCCCAAATTTAAAACCACTGTTTTATATGATCAGATTTCATCCACTAATTTGCCTAGTTGTTAATATCACCTAGATAATAGTAAGTTGACCCTGTGATCTCTCTAAACTGTATTGTTTTGACTCCTACATTGTTTCTCACAACATCTCTTACTCTAGAAGGTTAGAGAAAGTTTGTGGTAGTCTTTTGAAAAGCTGCAGTAAACAAGAGCTTGCCTAAAAGGTTCTTATTGGTGTTTCTGATGAGCACAGTATATGTCTCTTAAGAATATCTTCTGGCCGTGCACATTGGCTCATGCCTGTTATCCCAGTTCTTCGAGAAGCCATGATGAGAAGCTCATTTGAGGCCAAAAGTTCCAGACCAGCCTAGGCAAAATTGTGAGACCTTGTCTCTACAAAAATAAACAATTAGCTGGGCATAGTGGCGTGCGCCTGTAGTCCTAGCTACTCAGGAGGCTGAGGTGGAAGGATTACTTGAGTGCAGGAGTTCAAAGTTACAGTGAGCTATGATTGTGCCAGTGTACTCCAGCCTTGGAGACAGAGCAAGACCCTGTCTGTAAGAAACCAACCAACCAAACAAAAAATCTTCCAAAAGGCATTCTCGTCAGTGGTAAAATTTGTTTTGTTTTTTCGCCTTCAATTCCTTATTCCAAATACTATACTGAAATCCAGAAACGTAGCTGTGACCTCCTGTGTTTAAATAAATATTACTTCTGTAGCCAAGTGTTGTAATTGAAAACCAGAAACCAATAATTCTTCTTCCAAAAGTATAACGTCTTAATTAGTATAAAAGATCTTCATCTAGGTGTGGTGCACTGTAATTATTTTTGTTAACCTGCTATCCTCATTGTAATTCTCTCACAGAAGTAAAACTACTTGTGGAGAATTGTCCGCTGAATTTCAGCCTCTGGAGTGCAGTGGCATGATCTCAGCTCACTGCAACCTCCACCTCCCAGGTTCAAGCGATTGTCCTGCCTCAGCCTACTGAGTAGCTGGGACTACAGGTGCACGCCACCACGTCTACATAAGTTTTGTATTTTTAGTAGAGGTGGGGTTTTGCAATGTGGGCCAGGCTGGCCTCAAACTCTTGGACTCAAGTGATCCGCCTGCCTCAGCCTCCCAAAGTGCTGAGATTACAGGTGTGAGCCACCGCGCCCGGCCTCCATATAAATTTTAGATTCAGCTTTTAAAATTCCACAAAATGCCCTATGGGTATTTTGATGGGGATTTTATTGAATCTATAGATTGGTTTGAAGAGAATCCACATCTTTAATGTCTTTCACATTATGATAGGGTTTTGTGGCGATAGTTGTCTGTTCATGGTAATCTCTTTGAATGGAGCGTGAGGCTCTCCAGGGCACAGACTTTCTCGGAATCTAGCACAGGCCAGGCATGTAATGAGACACTCAATAAAAGCTTGTTTTGCTGAATTGAAATTATTTGACTTGAACCCTCCATCTTTTTTAGTTCTCTTAATATCTCTGGGGGATTCTTTCTAGACCAGTATGTAAGTACCAAGGAATCGTGGATGGCAGATTACTGTAAAGATGACAAAGAAATAGAGTCAGCTAAATCAGAAGACTGGATGGGCTCTTCGGTGGATCCTCCATGTTTTGGACAAAGTAAGAGTTTTCACTACATGTATTTAACTAAATCACTTTTGACCTACAAAGCAATGCTTCACTGAGAAATTCAAATGGAACCATCATTCTGCGTGGAAAAACCTACAGGAAATTCTGACTATCTTCTATAGTTCTGTTTTAGTCTTTGCAGGAGACAGTTTTCTGGCATGAACTACTGAACTTATAAATGTGGGCTGTAATTCCACCTTTGCGGGGGAGAAAAGATCTGCAACACGTAATTCCTAAATCCTGGTAATAATGCATATGAACTGGTGCACCTGAGAATGCATCAGGATCAGCTGTGGTTTGTGTTTTACTCTGCAAAACATTGGTTTTCTAATTGATTGGATTTTTTTGACCAGATTTTTTAAAGCATCTAAAATGGTCTTCTAAATCTAGAGATAGAGGGTTTGGACATATTCTTGAAAAAAGGGCTAGCAGGAGCCCATGTGGAAAAAGTTGTTAAAAAGGGAGCCCTGTGCTGTTTATAAAGTATAAAAGAATTGAATGCCCTGCCTCTTGAAGAAAGAGGAGTCAGCTTGCCTCTCTATTGATGATGCTTTCTTTCCTTATTTAATGCCTCGCCAGCTCTGTTTTCCTCAGAGCTGGGGAGATGGTGATGGACAACTGCATGGTCTTAGTTGTTCCACAAGCCATTGTCATCCAAATTCAACTCAGCTCCAACTCTTACAATGTGGTTTCTTTGGGGAGTCTTGGCTGGACTTCACATAGCTCATGAATACTTAAATATTCCATCTGGTCTGCAAACGTGTCATGGGAAGATGGGTGTTCTTAGACTATGAAGTAATTGTACTGGTTCATCTCTCCTCAGGGTGTATAAGTGGACTTTCTGTCTGCCTTGTACTTCTAGAAAGAGACACAAAGAAATGTCAGCTGTGCTTGTTCTCTGTTTTCCCAGGCTGTTGCTTCTGAGTCTCAAGGTCATTACTTAGGAGCCAGGGCTTTTCAGATATTGTCAGCTTTGATTTTGGCTCCTCCTCCAACCTTCCCAATTTGTGTGTCAAGAAAATGTAACATAGTCTACCCAGAAGACTCTAAATAATCTTTGTAATATGTCCAAGAGAGTGTGTTTCTAAAACATTATTCATGCACGGGCATCTTTAATTCAGAGTGAAACTCTAGCAAGGCCTAGTCTGCAAGATTCTGATGAAAGATTTTCTTGTCCCTCTCTTTCTTCTTTCCTTCTTCCCTCCCTGCCTCCCTTTCTTCCTTCCTTTATAAAATATTTGTGCTTCTCTCTTTCTCTATAGTTAAAAGGCTTCCTCATCTATATTAAATGCCGGTGCTGAGTTAAAGCTTGATTTTTATTTATTTAAAGATTTTTATGATTACTTAGGCTTATAAAAGTGTAGTCTATCTTTTTAATAAGACATAACTTGAATATGCATAGATTTCCAAACCTCTTTTCTTATTGGAAATTCCTGGATGGTAGTATAATACATTCCAGGATTGTATTCTTTTAGCAGGCCTACTAAAATGATCATTGGGAATTTATTTTGAAAGTGAGTAGGGTTTAACCTTGTTGAACTAATCATAAACTTTCAGGTCTTATTCAAGAATAGTAAGTCATATTCCCCCAAAAGTTATACTTTTTATTCAGACCGGCCTTAAAACGAGCCCTTGGGAATAGCCCTTAACATGAAATTTAGCCTAAGGGACCTGCTGCTTTCTCACTGTTTCTTTATCAGGGGAAAGAAAATACCAGCCTCCTTTTGACAAAATTGTTGGCTTTGTTCAGTCAGGGCTGAGATTTTGCAGGTAAACCTGGGTGATGTGGCACTTCATTGAATTTATTAGTTTTGTATTCCAAGGACATTTTATGAAAATATCAAATATTCTGAAAACTTCCATGGTTGATTTAGAATTTAAATAAACACTATGAGACAACTCCTCAGTAGAGATTGTTTAAATTTGGAACACATACTGACTCTTCGCCTGAATTTTTGAGATCCCCTGAGACTGGCATTTTACTTCTGTGTTTTACCAGTTGGAATGGAGCAACCTTCACTAAAATCTGTGCTGATGGATTTTTGTAACTTTTTAATGCCATTTAAGAACATAACACCTTTAAATTAAAAATCTTCAAAAGGCTTGTCATTCTGTTCAAGAGAAGGTTCAATACATATTCTTCTAATTCAGGAAAAAAAAAAAAAGCATGCTACTTTGATCCAGCCTCCACAATAAAAACTAGCATAAAAATGTGTTCACTTTGTCAAGTACATTTGTAGCACTTAGTAATCACTGATGGGAATGACCCTGTACTTGCATGATGCTTGCTATTTTTGTAATGTTCTCTATTTGTGCTTATTGTTTGGAAGCGAGTCTTCTGATTTCACTGTATTTATTCTTAGCCTCTAACTTTGTCTCTCCTGTCTACCAGGCCTCCCCCTTGTCTACCTTAGAACTAGGAGTACAGCCAGTCTGACTAACCTAGAGCACCAGATCTATGCTAGAGGTACAGTATAGCCAAGCAAGGGCTTGCTTTATTTTCCTGTTTTAAGAACTGCCTTGTACATCAATTTTTCTTTTTAATGAGTGGGAGTTGAATTGGGGGTATTCCATGTCATGAGTACTTTAGTAATAGGAAAGAATATTTCCAGCTGATGAACAGAGTGGTGCATATTATCAGCTGATTCTTATATTGTTTCCCTTCCATCTCCCCTAACTTTGGTGGAAATGGAATAAACTCCACAGTGTATGATGCAGAAATATGTTAATACAATGTCAATTAGAGGTGATTTCTCATATTGCAGAGCAAGTGGATTGAGGAACACCATGCTTCATCAAGCAGTGGTGCCGCAAGTCTTAAGTTTATAAAATACCCACTGAAAATTCTCATGGGAATGCACGGGGCTCTGGAACAGGCACTATAATAATAGGGATAGCACAAAAAAAAAAAAAAATTCTCAGTAAATAATTGCTTAGACACAAACCTTAATTTCTTTGGATGTCAATTTTTGTGTTTAGGAGATAAAAAAGAAAATTTTCTTTATTTCTATCTCTGATCTTTGAAAGTTTCTTGAGAAATTCACTGGTAAGTGAATATGGTAGAAAACACCATAATCATTGAGGAATTGGAGTCCCAAGATGTTCATTTTTTGTTTTAGGGAGTGCGATTTAATCTGAATGATTTATTTGTGTACATGGCAAATTCCAGATTATTTGTCATGATTTTTTTAAATAGAAAGAGGCCACAGGAACTCTCTCTACCAGGAATATAGAACAGGGATGTTAATACTCAGGGTACATTGCCCTGGGTTTTTTTTTCTGGACAATTTTACCAGGGTGGATGTTTGAGGGAGGGCTCACAAAGAAAGCCCAGAGCTGAATCTTAATTTATTCATGTATTCCTGCTTCTAAGCTTTCTATATGTTACTTAATCTTTCAGGCTTAGCCAAGCATTATTCCTATTTAGCTGATAAGGACAGTGAAGTTCAGAGACACTAGGTGATTTGCCTTTATTCACTTGACCTGCTAGTAGCAAACCTAGTATTTTAATCTGCTTCTTATGATTTACAAACCAGGTCCTTTCTGATGGACTGAGCTGCTTACATAGCATGACAACCTACACTGTTTATAATGGCAAAATTACTGTGTGAAATAAGTCCAAAGGGGTAGAAATTTCCTTAGCTGGAGCTCTTTGAAGCTGAACTTGGATACGGGTAGCTTTAGACTCTCTCTCAGCCCATGAAGAAATTGGGTTTGGTCACTAGAGGCAGATTTTCTGAGGCCATTAGGGAATAATGTTCTCTTTGATGGACTGGGAACTTTTGTCTCTGGTGCTGTGCCAAAGGCAAGTACATAGTTTATTTGGACCCTGGTGCAGAGATGTCAGATTTGTTGCCTGATGTTGGGCTTGGATTTGCGTGCATGCTGTGTATTTTTATCCTCAGAGAAATGGGTTACTGAAGCCTGTGCCGTTATGTCTCATCAATGCAAGAAGCTTGGAGACCTAAGCATTGTGCCTACCCATGCTATTTAACTCCAAAGCAGTATACTTGTGAATATATTTGTATGGATTCGCAGCACTTTATTCTGTATAACAAACTGATCAAAGCCATCTGCCACCTGTTCTTTTTAAATCTAATTTGCAAATGGAAACTTACAGTCTGGCTCACAGTGGGATATGAAAGCACATCTGGCTTCTTTTTCTCCTGGGCCCTTTATCTGCTGTAATAAAAGCAGCTCTCTCATTGCACTCATAGAAGAGGGAGGTGCCTTTCAAAGTGCCACAATAAATACCGTTTACCCTGCAGACAGCTCTTAAATTTTTTACTCCCCCTCTGCTCTTGTCAGCAGCCTTACAGCTACTCCTTAATTTTCTACTTGATGAGCACTAATTTTTTTTTTTTTTTTAAAGCAAACTTTGGGAGCTAAGTAAGGCCATTGGGGTGAGAAATGGGCATATTCCTAGTGGAGATTATCTTTAGACGTATTTGGGGTATCTCTAAATGACTGACCACAAAATTGTGGGAATACCCTGGAGACTGCTCATTTGTTTAGCAGATTACTATATCTTAGACTCCCCTGAACCATCGTCATTATCAAAATAGAACTTGCCTTGACCCAAAATTGCTTGGTTTGCATTGTTTACAGTACTAACCTCTCAAAACTTTAAAAGAGGTAAGAGAAAAAAGGAAGTGATTGCTTTTTAAAAGGCAGTGACAATTACCGACTGTTATGATACAGTCCCAGCCTCAGTCTGGAGGTTGCAGAAGGCAGGACATGTTGCGGTTTGTCTTCTCGATTTTGTTGACAGAAGATGTCCTGTAGGATGAATTCAGTTTTGCCTTAGTGTTCTCTGCAGTTAGCATTTGCAGCTTCCTCTAGATGTCATTTTCTCCCAGCTGCAGAGCATGTGGGTCATGATCTTTCTCACGCTGTCTTCCTACTTTAATGCTAGACACATAAGAAGATTGAGCCACACCTCCCTTTTTTTTGTTGGTTGTGTACGTGTGTTGTGAACATGTCAACCAGGAGGCTTTCTCACACTGGCTGCTGCTGCTGCCTCCCTATTTGTGTGGCCAGTGGAGGAGACAGGCCTTTGGTTAGAGGAGCTGCTGCCCTTCCTTTCGGTACTCTGTGTTCCATGTGGAACCACATAGCACGGGCAGTGGTACCTGCAGAGGGATCTGTCTGCCAAAGCAGCTGGGGCACCAGAAAGCCTGCTTTGGGTTTCTTACAACCTTTATAGTCAGGTCACCGCTCTTTAGAATTTGGTTACTTACAGTTTTGTGTTGATTGTTGTTTCTCTCCACATTCCCTGATTAGAAGCTTTTTGTGCAATGAAGCCATATTTTATGTTCCTTTTATGGCTTCCATGGTACCCACCTCATAATAGATGGTGGTGGTATCTATGTTTAAAAAATGGGCTAACAATTTTGTTTGAAAAGCTTTGAGATGGTATACTTCTGACTTTCCAGGGAGACAAAAACAACTATTAGTATAAAAGAATAGGAAAGAATGTTTTTATTGTATTTTGTTACAAAATGCATACTGAGACTGTAGGGTAACTTATATAAAGGGAGGCTTCCTTAAGGTAAAGGCTTTTTGGACAAAGTTTAAATAAGTACATATGATATATCTTGCTACATTTTAGGTTACCCACTTAGAATATAGTTCTTGGGAGCACTGGGGAGGTCCATTTTTATTTCTTTCGTGATTCCCACCAAGTTAGGTCCTGATGCCTTCTTCTGAGAGATAAGGCCTGTAAGAGTTGTGGAAGAATTGGGGGCTCGGAATAGTCAGGCAGGGACCAAATTCTCCCATAGCAGCCAGCAAGTACGTGGAGCTTCCATTTGTCCTGTTCCTTCTTTCTTGCTTCCACCTTCAGCCCCTTTGCACAAGAGACAAATTTGGGCACTGTCTCTAGGTAGGGGGAGGGTCTCTGCCATGCAGATAGAGGCGTCTGCTCACAGCCTTCTTCTGTTTGTCGTAGCAGAGGTGAAAACCCCCAAGCGCCGGCAGCCATTTGTCCCCTTTGCTCTGAGGAACCACACGGGGTGCACTTTGTGGTTTGCCACCCTGACCACCACACCCACCAGGTAAGCAGTCAGTTTATATCACCCCGAGTCATCTCTGCCACCAAAGCCTTCTTGTGCCAGCCGAGTAGAGCAAGGTGGGCCCCCTCTTGAGGCTCTTGGGATGATATTTGAATGAATAACTTGCTGTCTTGCTGAGATTTATGATGGAGGTTCTGGTTTTGTAGAGAATCTATAGTCAGAGAAGCAGGTCCTGAGTCTAATTATGATCTTGTTTTTGGTATACCTTATGTTTTAAAGCCAAGCAAATTAAGGATGTGAGTAGGAAGTTTGAAAAAGCCATTCTATCTTTTCTCCTCGATCTCTACCTTCTTCCCCGTTTTAAACAAGCTATGTATGGTTATCACACCAAATGTTTTGCCATTTTATTCCAAGACTGCTTTGAAAACATCCCCATTTTCCCTCTATCCCTAAAGAATTCTTTCATACCTAAAACGCACTTCACCCCAGATGGAATTGGGTGGAGTTTGAAGAACAAAGGAGACTTTACCTAAGCCAGGCGAGAACCTTTTCTAAGAACTTTCTGCCTGTTTAGATCTTGTCTCAGCCTTCCAAGTACATGGTGATCGTTCCAGCTTAGGTCGTGAAGTGCATGGCACGAGTAACAGAATCCATTGATTTGAAATCACATTTCTCTGACCTCCCCCAAGTACGAGACTGCTCTAGAAGAGAAGCTTTTTTGTTTTAACAGTGTAGGTCTGTTAAATTCTAACTAGTCACTTAAATGCCACTTGAAAAAGTCATGCCATAATTCACATGTACCAGATTCTACTGCTTGAGGTAAGTGGCTACAGAGTGACAGCTTTCAGCTGTTTCTAAAATTTCAAATAAGTTGTGATTCAGCACGAAGATAGCTATAGTTAGCGACCCTCAAGGTCATTCTTTGTAGCTAGGTCATGCAGCCTTTTATTGCTGGGAATTGAGTTGTGAGAAAGTTCTGCTCTTCTGCACGGGGCTCCTGTGAGAGGGAGCTAGGAAGAAACAGGGACAGGCTGATGTCATCTGATTTGGTTCCAGAGCCGCACTGTCTCACAGCGGGAGTCCAGGGGTAGTTCCAGAAGGGAATGGAACATTTCTCGATGATACTCACAATGTTAGTGAATGGCGAGAAGTCCTTACAGGTGAAGAGATTCCCTTTGAATTTGAAGCAAGAGGAAAGTTAAGACACAGGTAAAGTATGGTTTATTCTTTTCTTTAAAAAAAAAAAAGGTGGATGTAAGTGAGGGTCCCTAGTGTTTTGCCTTTTCACTTTCCTTATAAATGATTTTATTTTATTTTATTTTATTTTTATTATTTTATTTTATTTTATTTTATCTTATCTTATTTTATCTTATTTTATTTTATTTTATTTTTGAGACAGGGTCTTCTTGCTCTGTTGCCCAGGCTGGAGTGCAGTGGCACGATCTCAGCTCACTGCAGCCTCTGCCTCCTGGGTTCAAGCAACTCTCCTGCTTCAGCCTCCTGAGTAGCTGGGATTACAGGGATGCTCCACTACACCCGGCTAATTTTTTTATTTTTAGTAGAGATGGGGTTTCATCATGTTGGCCGGCTGGTCTCGAAATCCTGACCTCAAGTGATCCGCCTCGGCTTCCCAAAGTGCTGGGATTACAGGTGTGAGCCACCACACCTGGCCCCTTATTAATGATTTTAATGTCTTCTTTTTAAAAGATATTTCATAAATCAGTGTTTCCTTTTATTATTTTGTTTTATTTTATTTTTGTAGAGATGAGGTCTCACTGTGTTGCCCAGGCTGGTCTCAAACTCCTGGGCTCAAGCAGTTCTCTCACCTCGGCCTCCCAAAGTGCTGGGATTACAGGCATGAGCCACTGCACCCAGCCTCCTTTTAAAAAAAAGACTTTGCTGCCATCTTGGAAATACATGTCTTTTCATTAACTATCCATTTATTTGACATATGAGGTGATAACCTGTGTGTTTCACAGAATTTGGTGGAAACATAGACATATAACCCTCAAGTTTATTGCATCTTGGCCTGATTTTCATGATGGATTGGTGATATGGTATTCTTAAAAGATTCTCAAAGCATGTTGATTTCAATTTTAATTTACATATATGCCATGTAGTACTTTTAGTAAGCAGATAGTTTCAGGACTCAAAGCTAATAATAAGACAAATTCTGATTCTAAAAAGAACTGATCTGGGGAGACTGCTAGCTGATGCATTCCTGAAGTACCCATACTAAAAACTGGAATGAATGTGAGAAAATGTTCTATCTGACTACTGAGAGATCATAAAATATCCAGTAAAGTGTTGTATTATTTACAAGTATTTTTCTATGCACAGGCTAGCCAGTGGATATGAATAGGTTAAGACAGCATTTGAATAGGTTAAGATTTAGTATTTGAGCCTCATATTTGTTTTCAAGCTGAGCTGAAATTGAAGAGATTGGCTTTAGCTTTCTGTAATCATGTGCTTTTTGTGGTGCTTTCAGTTACTGAGTGTAAACTTGCTCCCAAGTCAAGCAGGTTTCCTTTTGCATAGCTTTGATACCCGGACACATTATTCCCAAGAAGCAAGAGTTCTGAACATGTGGGTCTCCAGGGATTTTATAGGGGGAAAAAAAAGTCACTATGCTGGGCACACATGTACTTGGAAGCCACTTTAGCTTCCAGGTATGAGCAGTGAGCATTTTCCTGTTGGTCCTCACAGTTCTTGGAGAAGCTAACTACAGAACTGTTGGGAACATTTCTGGATAAGCCCATCCTCTGTCATATCAGAAAGGGTTTGACCTCTTTGTCATTTCCGTTTTTGTTTCCGTATTTCATAATCCATTTCAAGTCCCACTATTCTGCTTGAATTCTTCAAAATAAATGCCTTTTCTGGCTTTTTCCCCTTTTGGCACACTGCACCCCACTCCATGCCTCCCTCTCCACTTCCTGTCAGCCTCAAATCCAGTTCCCCATTTCACTTCTGGCTTGAATTAGGCAAAATCTAAAATAGAATTAAATGTGCAATTTCCTCCTGTTCCTCCTGTTCTGCCCACTGCCTTCTGCTCCAGTTTCAGTCGAGCACAGGAGCCCTGAAATGAGCGCTGTGCCTCTCCTGCCCTGTCTATAGTCACGTAGGGCTGGAGCCAAACAACCGCATGTGGTTCTGAGTGAAGTAGGATTTCAACAAAGGAACCAAGAATAATTTTTTATGCATTTCCAAGAGTATGGTTATATGATTAAATCGCTACTGCATTTTTACCACCCCAGTGACATCATTATATAGGTTGGGGTGAGGGTTGGTGGGGGAAAGACCTTGGCTCGTGTTCAGGATTTGCGTGGTTTGTACAATGGAGGATAAATGCCACTCTTACTCAGTCAAGCTTTACAGATCTTGCAGTTTGTGTTGTAAGTGTAAAACCCAGTTAAACTGTGCTCCTGATTTCCCTTGCATTAGGTAATCTCCAAAAGGTTTAGCCAACTGGGTTTTTACATCGTTATATACTAAATCAGATTTGTGTCTTTGCTTGCACTTTTCATCCCTTCTGGAGATTGTGCTTAATATCTTTTTCTTTGTTCTGCCTGACAGACACACCCATGACCTCCGGATTCATCAACTGCAAGTGAGAGTAAATGGCTGGGAGCAAGTGAGCCCAGTGTCTGTGGACAAAGTCGGGACCTTTTTTCGATATGCAGCACCAGATAAAAATTCATCTTCCTCTACGGTGTGTGACTGTCAGGAAGTCAGATGGTTAAGCCTGTAATAAGCTTACTCTAATGAAACTTTCTTGTTCTTTCTTTCCCCTAATTCTAGGACTTACTGGGTCAGTCATAGGCATTGGTAATCAATATGTAGATAAGCCAGCCAATGGTTAGTTTCAGTAGAAAAACAAGATTTAAAATCAGCAGTAACACGTTTCCTCACCTCTGTAGGTCCATTTCATGCTAGCTGGCCTGACTGGTAGTTTACTAGTCTGCTGAACCTGAGTCTTGTCTTTATTTCACATATTGTTATGCTGTCCATATACACTGTCTTTTTAATATTTCTTATAATGCAGCACCTTGATCCTTTTACTCTGTGTCTCCAAATCTTTCTCTGTGGCACAAAGAGAGATGTCCACTGTCGTTTATTTTCTGATCACACATGCTCTCACATACCCTTCCCCCAATTTCATTCCTGCCTGTAGTCCTAGTGGTTGGAGGGACAGCCCAGGAAATGATGCAGGTAGCATCCCTGACTTGTACATGCAGGTGGAGGCTGACATCCTGGCTGACATAGCTGCCATGGGTGCTCTTGCCCCATCCTCCTTCATACTTCATGGGATACTTGCACTTATTTTTGGGTAGCCAGTAGTGAGGTGGAAATGCAGACTTGCAGAGATATTGCAACTTTCTTCATGAAAAATATTCTTAGAGAACACTGTTGCACAAGTGTTCATTTTTACTGTTGCTCTTGTGCCTCAAGTTTCTTAGAAAACAAAAGCAAAAACAAAACCTTTTCAGGATTACTTTTCAGCCTAAGTTTATGTCTGGTAATGAAAGGACCAGTTCCCTCATAGGCACCTTTCTTACTGCATTGATGTGTTGGGGAGAAATTTGGCATACGTTGAATGGTTATAAAATGAATATTGTTTTTTCCATATCTTTAAGAGATGTTTTATCTTCATAGTAGACTATACTTTACTTGAAAGTATTTACAAGCACCACCCTTTGAAGAAAATTATGTTGTCATTGAATTTAATGATGCTAATTATCTTAAGTCTGTGCTGACTCTAACTTTTGAAATCTTTTTCAGATTGGCAGCCCAAGCAGCAGAACGAATATTATACATCCCCAGGTTTATGTAAGTATGATTTTCCTGTTGTCATTGTGTTTATTGCGTATATACACTGCACCTGAATCATGTGGATATACATTTCTTAATGATCAGAGAAGCTTTATGACATATATGAGATTGGAATTTATCTCTGCCCTTTTCTATTAATGATTACCTTCCTTTTCCAAAAACTTGCAAGAAAATGTTTTCACCTAGCTGGGTGTGTGAGACTAAGTATTACAGGGAAGGAGAAGAAAAGGCAAATGTTTGGTCCAAGGTCTCCTTTTCATTCTAAGTTAAAATAGAAATTAACCCTGGTATGACCATATGTGTTTCATAGTTTTGGGTCCAAAGGTCATGAAAGTAAATAAGAACGAAAAAGTAGCAATTTATTTCCTCTTTGGCTTTTGAAACATCATCACGAAATGACATTAACAAACTTATTCCAGGCTTTTATTTATAATTTCTCCTCCCTGATGATTGTAGGTTTTGAAACAAAATTTCAGGTAGGCCTGAACAATATCAAGGTTTGAAACAACATCAGGATTTCTTTTTTTTTGAGATGGAGTCTCGCTGTGTTGCCCAGGCTGGAGTGCAGTGGTGCCATCTCAGCTCACTGCAACGTCCGCCTCCCGGATTCAAGCAATTCTCTTGCCTCAGCCTCCCGAGTAGCTGGGACTACAGGCGCCTGCCACCACCCCCAGCTAATTTGTTGTATTTTTAGTAGAGATGGGGTTTCACTGTGTTAGCCAGGATGGTCTTGATCTCCTGACCTCCTGATTTGCCTGCCTCGGCCTCCCAGAGTGCTGGATTACAGGCGTGAGCTACTGCACCCAGCCTAGGATTTTAAATAATTGTTACTGGCTTTGACTATTGGGGCCTTTTTAGGGTTGGATCACTGGAAGCTTGAGCTTCGATGATGATTTATGCCTAGGATTGTGTCCTTCTAAAAACACTCTAGAAAATTGTAGTTTGCCTTTTTGTTTGGACTTCCTAGAAGTCTTGGTTCAAAACATGGAGCTCTTCATTTTATTGTTTATTGGATTGACTTTCACTTGCTGTTTGTCTTAATGAGAAAGTTGGCAGAATGAAAAGCTTGAATGTCATGCCATTTGTTTCTCCAGTAAAAAGCATTGTTAATATGTTCTGGATACTCACTCTAAGAGTAGTACTTTCAGAAACTTTTTCTTTGGTGTACCTAACATGGGATTTTTCTACTTTTAAGAAAATTTCCTGTCACATGGTATTAGCACAAAATGTGTGTTGAATGTGTGAATGAACATATGGAAAAATAACGTAATGGCTGTAACCCAAGACAAAAATAAATAATTTCCCTTCATTATGTTGAGTTTCTGAACCTTGGTATCCTTTTTATGAACAAGTGATTATTTTTAAAGTTCTTTAAAATACAGACATTGGTTTTTATATAGGCATGTCAACAAATAATATATGGACCTAAATAATATATTTTATGACATTTAGAAAAAAAGAAGTTATTATTTGTTCCTATGAAAGGCACACCAATGCAGACAATTCTTTCTTTTACACTTTCTGGATTTTACAAAGACAAATGTTAATCTCAGAAGACTTCCTTCTGTTTTTCTGTATTTGGGCAGTACCCAAACCATTGTTTGGATATTAATCTAGGAGGAAAATAACACAGAAGGTAAATCATTTAATGTTTCGCAAAGTCCTACCTCATTATTTCTTATTTTAATTGTGTTGGATGCTCTTTATTTAATTCCCTGCCAATAGAGTAGAAAACAAGCCTTTTTCAGTTTCGTTATAAGGAACTCAGGGGCTTTATGAATCAGGGATAATTTCCAGCAGATACTTCCTTACCAAATTACAGGAAGTTTGGAAAATTGGATAGGTTATTATCACAGTCTCAGGTGAATGTTTTTAATAATGTTTCTAGAGGCTTAGGACTGATTTTTCTTAGTGACACACTTTGTGATATCACATCTGAGTGGATTATCTGTTTTTGCAGAACTTTTTAGAATTTATTTTTTTAATAGTATATATTTATAGGATGTTTACTCCCTTTAAAGCTGAATGGCTTTAGGGTTTTATGACTGATTTCACTGAAGAGCTATAGTAGTAATAAGATGCTTTTAAGGTAGACATCCTGATCGATATTATTGTATTTTATATGTTTTTTCAGAAACATAACTATTTTGTCTTTATCTCTCTTTCACAGTTCTCTTCACTCCCACCAGTGCGGGTGGTCTTTGCAGTGACTATGGAAGGCAGTGCGCGGAAAGTCATCACTGTCCGGTCAGCCCTCATTGTGAGGAACAGACTTGAGACACCAATGGAACTAAGACTGGATAGCCCATCAGCTCCAGACAGTATGTTTTGATTGTCTAGAATATAGTAAATGCTGATAAATATTTCTTGACTGTTGTCAAGTCTCTTTTTCCCCAGTGGTATCTTCCCCAGCAGTCAGTATATATGGTCTGTCTTCTTTTGTCCTGAGATGGTCAGTCTTTGGGGTGGAGGACCATTGCCTGAAAGTATTAACCCTTATTTCTGTGGCAGAGCCAGTGGTGCTTCCTGCTATCATGCCAGGGGATTCGTTTGCTGTGCCTTTACACCTCACTTCTTGGCGGCTACAGGCCCGGCCCAAAGGATTGGGTGTATTTTTCTGTAAGGCTCCCATTCATTGGACCAATGTAGTGAAGACTGCAGAAATTAGTAGCAGTAAACGAGAGTGCCACTCTATGGACACAGAAAAAAGCCGATTTTTCAGGTATGTAGCACCACTGCAGTGGCATGTCACTTTTGCCTTTTTTTTTCTTTTGGAATGACTATTACCATTCTTTCTCTAAAGACCCTTAGAGATTCAGTTATCTTTATTTAAACTCTAAAGTTCTTATTCCTTGAGTTTTAGTTAGAGTTCATGAGAACTCAAGTGCTAACTCTTGGTGGGGTCTGGGGAGGCTTTATTACATGGGAGAGACAGCCAACACAGACGCTATTTACACGTACAAGATTAGAAGTTTGTGTTGTACAACAGCATAAAGAGAGGACATATAGAGACAGGAAGGAAAACAAACAGAAAATAATGAGTTCTCATTCCAAAATTGGAAAGCAAAATCCTGGGATTTTGGAGTTTTTCGAGTGACAGATTTCAAAATAATTTGAAGGTTTATGTACCTAATACTGACTTTCTTGAGAACTTTGACAAAATTGCCTAACCATTTAAACTCCTGTTTTCCCATTATACAGGAGTATGTTACTAGATTCAATGTTGGAAAAAATACTGGATTGCTATGTTACACCCTAACAAATTTAGACTTTCAACTTATTTAATGAGGATTAGCTTTAGTTTCTTTTATAGTGAAGACAGGCATTCATTTAGTCTAAACTTAGAGAAGAGATACAAGAATAGTGTAAAGAATTTCAGTATACTCTTTACCCAGATCTGCAAATTGTTAACAGACTAAAGGAAGAAATACATCAAATATGTAGCTGGAGTTGGTGATTTTAACACTTCCATTTCCGTAATTTATAGAACAAGGAAATCAATAAATATGTAAAAGATTTGAACAGTGTTATCAATGAGCTTGTTCTAATAGACATTTATGTACAGATTATACATTCTTTTCAAGTATAAGTGGAACACTCATCAAGAGAGATCATCTGCTGGGCCATAAAACAAAGATCAATAAACATTAAAGAACTAAAACCATACAGAATGTATTTCCTGATCACAATAGAAGTAAACTAGAAATAAACAACAATAAGATACCTAATCCCAAATATTTAGACATTAAACAATATATTTGTAAATAATCCATGGGTCAAAAAAGAGAAATCACAAAGGAACTTAGAAAATATTTTGAATCAAATGATAATAAAAGGAAGACATGTTAAAATATGGGGCATGCAGCAAAACCAGTTCCGAGGGTGGAAGTTATAGTTTGTAAATCCTCATATTAGAAAATGGGGAAGATCCTTTGGTTAAGTCTCAATTAATTTAAAAAAAGAAAAGAAAATGAAGAATATATAAAATCGCTGATTTAATCTACCTTCAGAAGTTAGTTAAAGAAGAGCAAATTCAAAACAAATAGGAAAAGGAAACAATAAAAATATGGCTGGAAATCAGTGAACTAGAAAATAGAAAATCAACAATGTCAAAATTGACATAAATTTCACAAACTTCTAGCAAGACTTGCTCAAAGAGAAAAGACAGAAAATACAAATTACCAATATAAGGAATGAAAAAAATGAGGCACTATTACAGATCCTATAGACATAAAAAGGATGAAAAGGAGGTAAGAACAATTTTATGCCAATACATTCCACATGTAAATGACACCTTTCTTGAAAAACACAAGTTATCAAAACTGATACAAAGAAGAAATAGAAAATCCAAATAGCCCAGTATCTAAATTAAAAGAACTTTAACTGTTAGAAAAGCCTTTGTCCACAAAGAACACTATAGGCCCATACAACATTACTGGTGAATTCTACCAGACGTTTAAGGAGAAATAATAACAGTTTTACACAAGATCTCTCAGAAAATAGAAGAGGAAAGAACAATTCCGAACTCATTTTATGAGGCCAACATATCCCTAATACCAAAACCTGACATAGCTACTATGTAAAAACTGTGAGCGAGTATTCCCCATGAAGAGGTGCAAATATCATTATTAAAAATTTTTTTTTGTTTTTTTTGAGGTGGAGTTTTGCTCTTGTCACCCAGGCTGGAGTGCAAGGGTGCAGTGTTGGTTCACTGCAACCTCCGCCTCCTGGATTCAAGCGATTCTTCTGCCTCAGCATCCTGAGTAGCTGGGATTACAGGCGCCTGCCACCACGCCCAGCTAATTGTTGTATTTTTAGTAGAGATGAGGTTTCACCAGTTGGCCAGGCTGGTCTCAAACTCCTGACCTCAGGCGATCCACCCACCTTGGCCTCCCGAAGTGCTGGGATTACAGGCGTGAGCCACCGCGCCCAGTCAAGTTTTTCTTTTTTTAATTTAGACAGAGTCTTGCTGTGTCGCCCAGGCTGCAGTGCAGTGGTGTGATCTTGGCTCACTGCAGCCTCCGCCTCCCAGGTTCAAGTGATTCTCCTGCCTCAGCCTCCCGAGTAGCTGGGATTACAGGCACCCACCACCAGAACCGGCTGATTTTTGTATTTTTAGTAGAGATGGGGTTTCACCATGTTGGCCAGGCTGGTCTTGAACTCCTGACCTCAACAATCTGCCCACTTTGGCCTCCCAAAGTGCTGGGATTACAAGTGTGAGCCACTGTGCCCAGCCCTTTGTCAAAATATTATGAAATGCAATCCAGCAAGTGGTTTATCCCAGAAATTTAAGATTAGCTTAATATTTGAAAATCGGTAAATGTAACTCATCATATTAAGAGACTAAAAGAGAGTCAAGTGCAGTGGCTCATGCCTGTAATCCCAGCACTTTGGGAGGCCAAGGTGGGCAGCTCACTTGAGATCAGGAGTTCGAGACCAGCGTGGCCAATATGGTGAAACTCTGTCTCTAGTAAAAACAACAAATTAGCCAGATGTGGTGGTGCACTCCTGTAATCCCAGCTACTCAGGAGGCTGAGGCAGGAGAATGGCTTGAACCCAGGAGGCAGAGGTTGCAGTGAGCCAAGATAGCACTATTGCACTCCAGCCTGGGCAACAAGAGTGAAAGTCAGTCTCAAAAAAAAAAAAAAAAAAAAAATTAAGGACCCAGCAAGGCCACTCTGGGGTATTTACCTAAAAGAAATGAAGATACATGTCCAAAAAAAATACTTGTACAAGAATGTTCATTTAACCCTAAACTGGAAAAAACCAATCGGCTATCAAGCGGATAATGAATAAATTAACAGCGATTTATTCATACCATGGCATACTACTAGGAAGTGAAAAATTATCAAAGAGGATGTATAGAACAACATGGCTGAATCTTGTTGAGATTTTAAGTTTTAGAAGCCAGACATAGGCCGGGTGCGGTGGCTCATGCCTGTAATCCCAGCACTTTGGGAGGCCAAGGCAGGCGGATCACGAGGTCAGGAGATCAAGACCATCCTGGCTAACACGGTGAAACCCCGTCTCTACTAAAAATACAAAAAATTAGCTGGACGTGGTGGCGGTCGCCTGTAGTCCCAGCTACTTGGAAGGCTGAGGCTAGAGAATGGTGTGAACCTGGGAGGCGGAGCTTGCAGTGAGCCGAGACCGCGCCACTGCACTCCAGCCTGGGGGACAGAGCGAGACTCCATCTCAAAAAAAAAAAAAAAAAAAAGAAGCCAGACATGAAGAGTAGTACATACTGCATGATTCCACTTATATGTATGCAGTTCCAGAACAGACACAACTAATCCATAGTGATAAATGTTAGAAAGGGGTTGCCTGAATGATGGAGGAGAATATTGATTGGAATTCCGGACATGAGGGAACTTTCTGGGGTGAGGGAAATGTCCTATAATTTATTTTGGATGGTGTTTATAGAGGTGTGTATAATTGTCAGAGCTCATCAAACTGAACATTTAAAATCTATACATATTATTGTGCATTTATATCTTAGTAAATGTATTTGAATTGAAAACTGCAAATAATTTTACTCATTGAACCATCTTAATGTTATTCTTTCTCCTACTTAGCTAAGGAGAAAAAATTTAAGTTCTTCATTAAGTGTGATGATTTTTACACCATTTTATCTTCATAGGTTTTGTGTGGCTATAAAGAAAGAGAATTATCCAGATTATATGCCCTCAAACATATTTTCTGACAGCGCAAAACAGATTTTCAGACAGCCTGGGCATACCATATATCTCCTGCCAACTGTGGTAATCTGCAACTTGCTACCCTGTGAACTTGATTTTTATGTTAAAGGAATGCCAATTAATGGGACGCTGAAACCTGGCAAGGAGGCAGCTCTCCACACAGCTGATACATCCCAGAACATTGAGCTGGGTAAGAATGTAGTCAGATGATCATTTGTCATGATCCTATGAAAATATCAATGAGTATTTTGTGATTATTTATTTGGTAAGCATCTTGGAGAAATTGGGACACATATAATATCTCAATAAGCCAGCTCAAAGGAATCAGTGCAGTTAAAAAAAATAACCTTTAGCTAGAGGCGGCGGCAGTACATGCCTGTAGTCCCGGCTTCTCAGGAGGCTGAGGCGGGAAGGTTACTTGAGTCTAGAAGTTCGAGGCTTCAGTGATCTATGTTCACGCTACTGCCTACCAGCCTGAGCAACAAAGTAAGACCCTGTCTCTTAAAAAAAAAGAACTTATAGAAAAGGATAAAAAAAAACTTATCAAACCAAAAGGTTTACAGAGGAGGCACTCAACAGAGCCTTTTTTCTTACATTGCTCACATGATGTATGATTGTAGGAAGTCATTTCATCTTTTTAAACTATGCTTTTCCCAAGCAAAATCTTATGCCTCTTCTCTTTTTATTGAAAGTATAAATGTTTGCTAAGCGCTCACTCTATTCCAGGCATACCTGGGCTTTTTCACACATGTAATCTCGTGTAATCCTTATAGAAATAGTTATTTGCCCCATTTTACTGGTGAAGAAATGGGGGTTTGGAATGCATCAAGTAATTTTCAGTTGTAAGGGTTGTTAAAAGGAAAAGTTCAGCCAAATTAAATGAGTTTAACTGAGCAATGAACAATTTGCAAATTGGGCAGCCCCCAGAATCACAGCAGATTCAGAGAGACTCCAGGGATGCCTCGTGGTCAGAACAAATTTATAGGCCAAAAAGGAAGTGACGTACAGAAATCAGAGGTGAAGTACAGAATCAGCTGGATTGGTTACGGGTTGGTGTTTGCCTTATTTGAACACAGTTGGAATACTCAGCAGTGTATGAGTGGGTTGAAGTGTGGCCCCTGGGATTGGCCAAGACTCAGCTGTTGTTACAGGTACATAATCCTAAATCGGGTCTTCAATCTTGTCTACCTATTAAGTTAGCTGGCAGTTCATCCACAAAGATTCATATAGAAGTACGGAGTCCTCAGGCCATATTTAGTTTGCTTTAACAGGGTGAATGAAGTCAAAGTAGAGAATCATTATCATATTTGCAACGCTTGAAACAAAGAGGAATGGTGATCATAGTTAACAATATTGTATGGTGTATTTCATAAGAGCTAGAAGAGAGGATTTTTAGTGTTCTAACTAGAAAGAAACAATGAATGTTTGAGATGATGAAAATGCTAAATACCCTGATTTGATCATTTCACAATGTGTATATGTATTGAGACATCTCACTGTACCCCCAAAATATGTACAGTTATTATTATGTGTTGATTAAAAATTTAATTTTTTTTTTGAGGTGGAGTCTCACTCTGTCACCCAGGGTTAGGATATCAAAATATCTAATTTATATCTAATCATATGGGTTAGGCTATCTAACCCATATGATTATGCAATTTAGGCTCTCTAGTGTGACTTCCAGGCCATCTGGTTTGCTTATATTGATCCCTACCCTAGCTAGAGGGAAAGAGCCATTCTAATGAAGATTTTTGCAGTTAGATACTTAGTTACTGGTTTTCCCAAAAGGAATCCAGTTTACTTTTGCTGTGAGCTATTTTGACAAACTATAGTGAGAACTCTGAAAGTTAATAGTTTGTATCTTCTTTAGGGGTATCACTGGAGAATTTCCCCCTCTGTAAAGAATTGCTCATTCCACCTGGAACCCAAAACTATATGGTGAGGATGCGACTCTATGACGTCAACCGTCGGCAGCTGAACCTCACCATCCGGATTGTGTGTCGAGCAGAAGGATCCTTAAAGATCTTCATTTCTGCTCCATATTGGCTAATTAACAAAACAGGTACATACAGGGGCTGCTCAAGTAGGTCTTTGGCATTAGTCATGGGAATTCAGATTTATTTGCTTAACTAACTAAATGGAGCCAATGCAAATAGATTACTTCAACAGTCTGAACTGCTGAAACGTTCCTGCTTCCATCATAAATGCTTAATCATGCTCAAAACTGTCCTTTTAGGCAAGAAACTGAGCCCACTAAATAGATTCAATTTTCACTCTTTTCCCGCTTGATGATTTTATTCGTTCACCATTTGCATCTCTTTCAGATAGACTGGGTGGTATTGATGTAAACTTTCCTCTCCTTCCTAAAGGGTTGCCACTGATCTTCAGACAGGACAATGCCAAGACAGATGCTGCAGGCCAGTTTGAGGAGCATGAGCTGGCTCGGAGCCTGAGTCCTCTCTTATTCTGCTATGCTGACAAAGAGCAGCCAAACCTGTGAGTACAGTTATTTATGGGAAGGGGAAATAAGCTCCCAGGGAAGGGAAGAAATTAGTAAAGGCTATAATATATCCGTGTAAGTAGAAATATACTGTAGATAACAATCCTGACTTGGCAGGGGAATAGAACCATGACCTAATGGGATTTTTGGGGATCTAATTTCTATGTTATTTGATACTGAAAATAAACCATTTGGTTGGTTTATAATGAAAGCTAGTTTTATTTTACATGCATTGAAGTAGTTTTCCTATTCATAACTCTGCCAACGAAGAGAAAGCCACGTGTTCTCCTTCCTCCTCTGCTGTTTTTCTTCCCCTGTAAACTTTTAGCACAGGCACAGGAGCTGGCATCAGAATGGACATAGACTGGTTCTTTGGTAAAGCCATCAGCCTCATTAATCCAATCCAGGATTTGTATCACATTTGGAAATTCATCCCTTTTACCCTTGAAGTAAAATGTGCCATTTTATGGTCTCAAAGCACTCATTGCATGTTTAAAAGCAGGGACAAAAAACAACTGTGAGGATTAGATGACATGTGCTTTTAATGTATGGTAGGAGCATTAATTCACTTTTGTTCTTGGTTTTGACATTTTGCTTTTTACAGGAGTCTTTTAATAGAGCTCTAATCAAAGATAAATGGGTGTATCCAATAGTGCTAAAATGCCATACCGTGTTATCGGTAGAATTGTGCTGACAGCTTAACAGAAAGTCTTCTGGAGTACCACACTTCAGTGGGTACTGATGTGTTTACAAGGGAAGATTGGAGTGTAGATTAGTGTTTGAGGCGTGGAAAGAGGATTGATGAGAGTTCTGGATATTGTAGGGGATGCAGCCAGCCTCTTGGCATGTGCAGCGAGCCCAGTCTCATTCTTTTCCTGAAATGATTTGGACAGTGTTAGATTTAGGATTTGACGTGTGTCACACAGTGTGTTTTATCTGTGAATTGCACAGTTCCCAGAGCATTTCACATAGACCATCTCACTGGATTCTTCCCACCATCCCAATGGTTTAGGCAGGGCAGGAAATATTGTTATATTTTAAGATGAGGAAACAGGCTCAGAGAGATTGCTACCTGCCCAAGTTTACATCGCTTGTTAGTGGTAGAGCTGGAACACACATTCAGGAATTATGTTGCCCAAATCCATGACAGGACACTGGCCAACTAAACAGTGCTTTGCTGTTGTAATAGTATCAGTCCGGCTGGGTGTGGTGGCTCACGCCTGTAATCCCAGCACTTTGGGAGACCGAGGCACATCCCAAGGTCAGGGGTTTGGGACCAGCCTGGCCAACATGGTGAAACCCCGTCTCTACTAAAAATACAAAAATTAGCCAGGTGTGGTGGCACATGCCTATAGTCCCGGCTACTCGGGAGGCTGAGGCAAGACAATCACTTGAACCTGGGAGGCAGAGGTTGCAGTGAGCCTAGACTGCACTATTGCATTCCAGCCTGGGTGACAGAGCAAGATTCCGTCTCAAAAAAAAAAAAAAAAAGTATCAGCCCTTAGAAGTAACGCATCATACCTGCATCTTCTGTACATATGCTTCTTGTGCTTTTTAAAATGAGCCCTTGAAACAGCAGAGTCAGCAAAGGATTAGTTTGACTTGAATCCTTGATTTTTAGGGGAATATTAGAAATTGCACCATTTTCCTCATGTGTTATATTCATAGAATCCTAATGTTTTCTCCTATAGCATTTAGTTGTAGATGTCCATAAATTTCACACAGTGTTGTACTGTGGCTGCCTCTAAGATACAGCTTTAACCACTAATGAATTTTCTCACTGTGCTAGGGAATCACATGAGAGTGAGGAAGAGAGTCAATGGTAGAGATGGAATTTGGGTGATAACTGTATTAGTGTTTCCCAGTTAGAACAGGCAGATAAGACTTTCTTGTGGATGAATATCTACATCTTTGCTTTTCTGCCCCACAGCTGCACGATGAGAATCGGAAGGGGGATTCATCCAGAAGGCATGCCGGGCTGGTGTCAGGGCTTCTCCCTGGATGGTGGTAGTGGTGTCCGAGCTTTGAAAGTCATCCAGCAAGGAAACCGCCCAGGGCTGATCTATAACATTGGTGGGTTACATTTGGGGCAGCGGGACAATCAGAACCATTGGCTGATGACCTCAGGCTTGGAGGAATGAGCTGGCCATGCATTTTGGCCTGACTACAAGTACTGATTTTCTTATTTGGCATTGGGTCAGGTATCTGTTCTCTGAATGCTACACTGATATCAACACAGACCTATTCTCCTGGGGATCTGAGGAGCCACCTAAACACTGCCCTTTTGAGGTCTGTGGCTCTGTTTAATTTCAGACTCACCTGTGTCAGGAAAGTATCAGTTTGGCTTGAATCCTTGTTTTTCAGGGGAATAATAGGAACACTTAGCATGCCTTTCATCCTCCAAGTATTCCCACGCATTCATTAAAATTTGCAAGCCCTAAGAGGGTAAGAAACATTGTTCTCCTTGAAACTGAAGGAGAGAGGTTAAGTGACCTGCCTAGATGCAAAGGGGAAATCTGGGTCAGAAGTAGGATTAGGATTGGGGGATACAAATAAAATGCACTTGGTGGTTGTAGTAATTAAAGCAATCTCCAAACTCACTTTGCTTATGGAGATGGGAAGGGTGGAAAGGGGAGGGGAGGATACTGTACCCATATGTCTCATAGCCACTTGAGAACACTCAAAAGATTCTCTAAAGGGTTAAGATAATTTGATTGAAATATGAATCAAGGTGAAAATTGTAGCAGCACATCCTTTCAGTATATAATTTCCCAGCATCTCAAAGCAATGTTTAGTTTTGAACATTGGAACACCATCTACGACTGCGTGGTCCTGTAGAACTTTCTGTGATGATGGAAATGTTCTGTTTTGCACTATCTAGTAGTAGCCACTAGCCACTAGCCACATGTGGCTGCTGAGCCCTGGAGAGCACATTAGTGAGAAGTAAGGCAAGTATGGCTGAGGAATTGAATTTTTCTTTTTATTTAATTTTAATGAATTTAGGTTTAAATAGCCACATATGGCTACTGGCACCGTATTGGACAGTATGCACATAGTAGTCATAGTTCCTTCCTAGACCAAGGAAAAACTGATGTGATATCATTTACATATTTATCCTGAGTCCCATGGAGAATCAAAGATATGTTTAGATGTCTGAGGATTTATTAATAAAAGAATCTTTCAAGTATAGTTTCCTTTTTGGATTTTTAATCATAGGTTTGTATTCATTCTCCCTTGACATGTGAACTGTTTTCTTAAAGTTGACATTAAGATTTTTAAAAGAAATAAACTTTATTTGATCTTGCAGCACAAGATAGTTATTTTAACTTTTTCTCACTTTTGTTTGCTCCACCCCTTGAATAGGCAAAGGCTGCTTCATGCTGAGTTTGGCTTTCTGCTGGAGTATTTTGCCCTTGATGTATTTTGCAAAGCAAGATATCACAGGTTGACTGGAAGCTGTAGTTGGGACAAATTGGGGTGGGAGGAGCTTGTTCCTTTTAAAGCAGCTAGCACTAAGAACCACAGAAGTCTTGCAGAGGCCAGTTGAGCAAACTGATCAGACATATGCAGTGATTACCCATATAAGTTGTTATGCTAGGAGCATTCACTAAAGCTCGTGGCATATGTTTTGAGGGCTAAGACTGTGATTTAAGTTTTGTTGATCCACCTAGGGAAGGCATAGAGGGAGTGGGCTAAGATAGGACTTTATAATTCTTGAGGGTCATGAACTTTTGCCATATATTCCCACAAGGGAATTTGTGGAATCTCCTACTTGAATATTTGGAAGAATAGGATAGATAACCAACTCCCTTTCGGGAAAGTTTAAAGCATAGTCCAAACTGAAAAGCCGGGGACAGGCTTGCCAGGTAGCCTCACACGGATCTCCAAAAAGAACGATTTTGTGCCTGTTGATCTTATCAGCTTATTGATTTATCAGGGGTTTCCCAGGGCAATATAAGATGTGAAGGGGGAAAGAAGCCCACCTTTTTCCAAAGATTGAATGTCTGTATTGTCCAGAGTACCCTAGACTCTTTTTATAATATTAAATTAGATACATCTTTTATAGTTAGACTTCCTATTAGATATCACCTAACTATGATAATGTTGATTTCTGACAATGAAAGCTTCTCTGTATGTCACAGAAAGAAGTGATAGGGTATAGCTCCATATCCCAGTATTACATAGCATTTCTTAGATACAGAGTTTTAGAGAGATTTTTGTGTGTGACTTTTCTCAGTCTTTCAGGTATTTTCAAGGCTTGTGTTAAAGGAACATCAGCATTTTCAAGCCAGTTTAAGTGAATTACGGCATTAACAGATTGGAATATTTATAATTGGGATTGTGTTGAGAAATCTATGACACCCGGTTGTCAAATGCTAAGGTGGAGTTTTCTATTTTAATGGTTCTCTTGATACTTGATGACTGCTGAATGGAGTGGAGTCCTTGTATATGTCTCATCACAATACAAGCAAGCCTGATGAGGGTGCTGCTCCGGAGGCTGACTGCCTGGACTTGAATCCCAGCTATGGCACATACTAGCTGCGTGACATAGAGTCAGTTACTTAGCTTTCCATGCCTTCGTTTCCTCATCTGTAAAATGGAAATAATTAAAATATCTAACTTAGAAGGTTGTTATGAGGATTCAATGTAAAGCCTTTGGGGGAGGGCCTAGCATGTATTAAGAGATCAGTAATTATTATTGTTGTTGTTGTTATTTTTATTATTTCTATGATAAATATTTTTATCAATGGGTGACCAGAGCTCAGCCC
Organism: Pongo pygmaeus; assembly: GCF_028885625.2. NCBI lineage: Eukaryota > Metazoa > Chordata > Mammalia > Primates > Hominidae > Pongo > Pongo pygmaeus. The sequence goes on along the minus strand of NC_072373.2, from coordinate 218,858,867 downwards.
AGTATCTTGAATGTCATTGCTATATTTATTGTCTGAATGAATGAGTGAATAAATTCATCCCACTGAATTTTTTATTTTTAAAAATTGTTATCAGAGTTTTTAAGATAATTCAGTGCTTTTCTATATTTGGAACCAGCTGTCTTGAGATTTCCTTTGGACTGTTTTCTTATTTTTTCCTAATATATAGTAGGTGCTGAAAACATTAATTTTATAAATGAATAAATTATTTTATTTATTTATTTTTTGAGACGGAGTCTCGCACTGTCACCCAGACTAGAGGGTAATGGTGCGATCTTGGCTCATTGCAACCTCCGCCTCCCAAGTTCAAGCAATTCTCTTTCTTGCCCCAGCCTCCCAAGTAGCTGAGACTACAGGTGCCGCCACCACGCCCAGCTGATTTTTGTATTTTTAGTAGAGATGGGGTTTCACCATGTTGGCCAGGCTGGTCTCGAACTCCTGACCTCAAATGACCCACCCATCTCGGCCTCCCAAAGTGCTGGGATTACAGGCGTAAGCCACCACACCTGGCCATGAATAAGTTCTATAATACTTAGCCTTATGTTTGAGCTGGATTCTTGGGCACTGGGCTAAAATAAAATACTAGAGAAGAGTCAGTGAAGTTTAGAACATTACAGAACCCAACTAAGTAATCTGAAATTTCCACTGTATCTGTAAAAGTGGCAGGTTCTCTAGAAGGAAATTTTGTGTCTCAGGTGTAAGCAAAAAAGTATCATGTGAAACTGTTGTGAGTATTCAGCTTCATAAATGGAAACCTAAGGTATATGTGACTGGACACCTATATATTTTAGTTGCTGTTAAATGGTACACACCGTGTGAAGAAACTAGGAATTAAGGGGATGTTGATATTGCCTCTGAACCTTTTTAAGGCCTAAATGGGAATAAGGAGTAATAATACTTTGAGTACAATTGCTGTTTTCATTACATTCCTAGAAGGTTCAGGTGATACAGTTATTTTCTCAGAGAAACTAAGTAACTGTGAAGGTTATTTATTTTTGTCAGACCAAGAGTTTTCTCTCTTCATGGTTAATTCATAAAAGTGGTTCTTGTTATTTGTAGGTATTGATGTCAAGAAAGGCCGAGGTCGATACATTGACACCTGCATGGTCATCTTTGCCCCCCGTTACCTGTTAGATAATAAATCATCTCACAAGCTTGCATTTGCACAGAGGGAATTTGCCAGGGGACAGGTGAGCAGTTTGCTTTTGAAGGATGAGAGTGCCTATTTAATAGCACGAGTTTTAATGTCATCTTCTGTGAAGACTGTACGTTCTGTGATGCGAGTAACTGCTCTGTGCCTTTGGTACCCAGATAGCTCCTGTTAGAGGGTAAGGCTCAGAGTAGGTACTCAGTAACACTTATTGTCATGAATCGACTTGTTGACTAAAGCCTGTGATCCTATGTGTTTTAGGGAACAGCCAATCCCGAAGGTTACATTTCCACCCTTCCTGGTTCCAGTGTGGTGTTCCACTGGCCTCGGAATGACTATGATCAGCTGTTGTGTGTCAGACTGATGGATGTTCCCAATTGTATTTGGTCTGGAGGCTTTGAAGTCAACAAGAATAATTCCTTCCATATCAACATGAGGTAAGTTTGAGACTCTAAATATAGACACAAATGTAGTTTGAGATGTAGTACTGTAATAACAGTTTGAGATGTGGTACTGTAATAACAAGCCTTTTGTAAAATGGGCACAAATATTTCTGGCTCAGACAGAGATCTTAGAACTTGCAAAGTCCAGGGAAGTGTGAGAGGATAATTTGATGGAATAAACTAAAGGAGGTGTTGCCCGTTTTGACCATGGTGTAATTGCTGTTGTCTAATCCAAAGAGTAGCACTGAGCTCATATTTTGATTACCTGCAACTTTGAAAGGTCTGTCTGCATTTAGATGGTAACGCTCATTATAAATATTTTTGTATATTCTGACATATTTATACAAACCCTTCTTTCATTTGATGCTGTTCTAGTAAATCATCTGGCTTTCTACACCTAATGTGGTAACACTCAGTTCTTGTTAAGAAAAATTAACCAGGCCGGGCGCAATGGCTCATGCCTGTAATCCCAGCACTTTGGGAGGCTGACACAGGTGGATCACGAGGTCAAGAGATCGAGACCATCCTGGCCAACATGATGAAACCCCATCTCTGCTAAAAATACAAAAATTAGCTGGGGGTGGTGGTGTGTGGCTGTAGTCTCAGCTACTCAGGAGGCTGAGACAGGAGAATCACCTGAATCCAGGAGGCGGAGGTTGCAGTGAGCTGAGATTATGCCACTGCATTCCAGTCTGGCGACAGTGAGGCTCCATCTCAAAAAAAAAAAAAAAAAATCAGCCTTAACTAGCCCAGGATGATTTAAACTTTCTTCTTGCTTTCATCAAATACTTTAAAAAAATTATTTAAAATATTTTAAATTGTGGTAAAACAGATATAAAATTTACTGTCTTAACCATTTTTAAGTATACAGTTAACTGGTGTAAGTACATTTATATTATTATGGAAATAATCCCCCAAACTCTTTTCATCTTGCGAAACTGAAACTCTGTACCCATTAAACTTAACTCCTCATTCCCATTCCCCTCAGCCCCTGGCCACCATGTTCTACTTTGTGTCTATAAATTTGACTACTCTAGGTACCTCATGTAAGTTTAATCAAACGGTATTTGTCTTTTTGTGACTGGCTTATTTCACTTAGCATAATATTGTCAATGTCCGTATTAATATTTGTGTTTATTCACCTATTAATGGACACTTGGGTTGCTTCCACCTTTGGCTATCATGAACTACTGCGAACATAGGTGTATCCATATCGGTTCAAGACCCTGCTTTCAGTTATTTTGGGTATAGATCCAGATGTGGAATTGTTGGATCACATGATCATTCTGGTTTTAATTTTTTGAGGAACCACCATAGGTTTCCACAGTCATTGCACCATTTTACTTCCCTGACACCAGTGCACAGGGTTCCACTTTCTCCACAACCTCACCAACACTTGTTTTCTTTGTTTTTGACACAAGCCTTAAGTGATAGTCCTGCCTCTGTATAATGGGTATGAGGTGGTATCACACTGTGGTTTAGATTCTTATTTCCTTAATGATTAGTGATGTTGAGCATCTTTTCATGTGCTTTTTGGCCATTTGTATATCTTCATTGGAAAAAATATCTATTCAATTCCTTTGCCAATTTTTGAATTAGGTTGTTTTTGAATTGTAGGAATTCCTATTCTAAGCGTTTTATAGTTTTAGCTCTGACTTCTAGGTCTTTGATTCGTTTTGGGTTAATGTTTGTGTATGGCATAAGGTGAAGGTCCAGCTTCACTTTTTGGTATGTGGATATTTGGTTTTCTCAGCACCATTTATTGAAAAGACTCTCCTTTCCCATTAAATGATCTTGGTACTGTTGTTGAAAATCATTTGACCCTACAGGTGGAAGTTTATTTCTGGGCTGTCTAATCTGTTCCATTGGTCTATATGTCTTTATGCCAGTACCACCCTGTTTTGATTATAGTTGCTTTGTATTAAATTTTGGAATAAGGAAATGTGAGACCTCCAACTTTGTTGTTGTTTTTCAAGGTTGTTTTCTCTATTCAGAGTTCCTTAGATCCATATGAATTTCAAGATGGATTTTGCAAAAAATGCTGTTGGGATGTTGATAGGGATTGCATTAAGTCCATAGGGTTTTGTAGTATTGACATCTTAAAAATTATGTTTTCCAGTCCCTGAACATGGGAAGTCTTTTCAGTTGTGTCTTTAATTTCTCTCATCAGGCCGGGCATGGTGGCTCACGCCTGTAATCCCAGCCCTTTGGGAGGCCTAGGTGGGTGGATCACGAGGTCAGGAGTCAGACCAGCCTGACCAACATGGTGAAACCCCATCTCTACTGAAAATACAAAAATTAGCCAGGCATGGTGGTGTGCACCTATAATCCCAGCTGTTCAGGAGGCTGAGGAAGGAGAATCACTTGAACCCAGGAGGCGGAGGTTGCAGTGACCCGAGATCGTGCCATTGCACTCCAGCCTGGGTAACAGAGTGAGACTCTGTCTCAAAAAAAAAAAAAAAAAAAAAATTTCTTTCATCAAATGCTTTTGAAGTTGAAGAATCTGAAATCAGTGCTATTTCAACATGTTTAGAAGCAAAATTTAATCTTTTATACTTTATGGTCAGCTCTCTATTGAGAACACTATTACAAAGGAACAGAAATATGATAATTTAACAATAGATGTTCCAAAATATTTCTTAAAATAGTGGTTTTGTTTTTGTTTTTGTTTTTGTTGGAAATAGTGGTTTTGTCTTGTTCTGTTGCCCAGGCTTGAGTGCAGTGGTCCAATCATAGTTCACTGTGACTTTGAACACCTAGGCTGAAGTGACCCTCCTGCCTACTGAGGAGCTAGGACTACAGGCATGCACCACCATGCCTGGCTAATTTAAAAAAAAAAAATAGAAAAAAGTAGAGACAAGGTCTCACTGTGTTGCCCAGGCTGGTCTGGAACTTCTGGTCTCAAGTGATCCTCCTGCCCTGGCCTCCCAAAGTGCTAAGATTATAGGCGTGAGCCACCATACCTGGCCCCAAAATAGTATTTATATTTGACTTTTAAATGTATTATCTGATTCAGTAGTGAGCTCTTCTTAATTATACTTTGCCCTGGCCTTTTTTAGTGTGAATTGGATCTGGATATAGTGGTTTTTAGGCTATGTTTTTAGGAGCTGTTGGGTTTTAAGAAGGTGACTCTAGTGCCCAAGGGAGCCTACTGGGTAGGGCTCTAGCAGTCTCATCCCTACCTCAACCAGCGCTTTTGTCTGTTAGCATAATGTGTTCCCCGTAAGATTTTATTTGGGTGAAGGAGTTGGGAGGGAAAAGGGATTCTATAGCTAAAACCACCATTGTTTTGTATATTCCCTGGATAGAGGCAGCCCCTATCCGTTGTGTGAGAATTGGAAGCCAGTTTGGAGGAGGAGGATGATTTGTGTAATTTTTGTTAATCCTTTTAAAATGGTTTTAACGGGCAGTCCTAAACTACTGCGAACAGACCTATGCCATCTATTTCATTTACTTTCCTCACCTTTTCATTTGGAAACAATTTAAACTATAGGAAAGTTACAAAAGTAGTAAATGAATATCCCTATATCTTTTACCTAGATTTACCAGTTTTCAGCATGTTGCTACATGTTGCTTCTCTCTTCACATACATCAACACACATTTTCCTTTCTGAACTATTTGAAAGTAAATTAAAGTCATCATGATACTTAAGCCATAAAAACTTCACTTATCACCTAAAAATAGGGACATTTTTCTAATTAAATGTAATACTATTATCACATACTGATGAAATTTAACCTTGATATGTTTTCTAATAAATAGTTTTCATTGACTGAACGAATGACTAAAATGTCCTTCATAGCAACTCCCTTCCCATTGATCTAGGATTTTTTACTTGCCACGTGTATTCTCGTCTTCTTTAATCTAGAGTAGTCCCGCTTTGCCCATTTTGTCTTTAGTGACATTGACATTTTTGAAGATTCCAAACTAGTTTCTTGTAGAATGTCCTATTTTCTGCATTTGGGCAGTGATTTCCTGTCTGTAGATTTGGGTCAAATATTTTCGATAACTGTACTACCTGTGTGATGCTGTGTGTCTCCCACCGTGTCACATCAGGATGCCTGTGGTGTCTGTTGGTCTCATTATTGGTGGTGATAAGTTGTTCATCACCTGGTTAAGGTGGTGTCCAGCAGGCCTCTTTTTTGTGAAGTTTCCTTTGTTCTTTGTAAATAAGAATAATCCCATTGAGGGAATAATTTAAGACTAAGTGAATATTCTGTTTCCCAAAAAGCTTTCATTCAATGGTTTAATGGTTCTTGAATCACTTATTACATTGGTGGTTGCAATGAAATTTTTTTTTTTTTTTGGAGACGGAGTCTCACTCAGTCGCCCAGGCTGGAGTGCAGTGGCACGATCTCGGCTCCCTGCAAGCTCCGCATCCTGGGTTCACACCATTCTCCTGCCTCAGCCTCCTGAGTAGCTGGTACTACAGGTGCCTGCCACTACGCCTGGCTAATATTTTTGTGTTTTTAGTAGAGACGCGGTTTCACCGTGTTAACCAGGATGGTCTCGATCTCCTGACCTCGTGATCCACCCGTCTTGGCCTCCTGAAGTGCTGGGATTGCAGGTGTGAGCCACCACACCCGGCCGCAATGCAGATTTTTAAAAAATTAATTATTTTATTTTTATTTTTAATTGAGATGAGGTCTCACCACGTTGCCCAGGCTGGTCTCGAACTCCTGGGCTAAAGTGATCCTCCCACCTTGGCCTCCCAAAGTGCTGGGATTACAGGTGTGAGCCACCATGCGTAGCTAGAAATGCTGATTTTTAATTCTCTAATTTCCTGTACATTTATTCGCTGATATTTTTCTGTTAAGGTAAACTTTCCATTCCCTTTAGCGATTTTTCTGTATATAAATGTATATATACACACACACACACACACACACACACACACACATACATACATACACATACATTATATCCATCCATCCTCTTCTTTATAGCAGAATATCAGTGTATAAATGTTGAGGAAATGGGAGAATTAGAAAATCACCATTTTCCAATTTCTACTTTTTTCAGATGATGAAAGAACACACAGTGGGCTGTAAGATCAGTGGTATTGACTGAGGCCCAAACAGTGTTGTGATTGTCAGAAATATGAGAAGTAAGTGGATGGCATCTTGTCTCCTACATTTTATGTAGCCTCTTTTGTTTCCTTGTCCTGCAGGGATACCTTGGGAAAATGCTTCTTCCTACGAGTGGAAATTACTCTCCGAGGAGCTACATATAGGATCTCATTTAGTGACACAGATCAGTTACCTCCTCCTTTCCGAATTGACAACTTTTCTAAGGTATCAAGTGGAGTTGAGAGCCAGTTTGACTGTTTCATGTGTGGGAGGGTGGAGTGTGTACTGCCCTTGACACAATGGTACAATACATTTTCAACTTGGGTTTAAAGGAAGCTATATGGATAGGTTCTTTATATCTGGACAAGCCTAGAAATCCTTACCATTAAGAGGTGTTTTCTGCTGGTTATTTTGATTGCTGGGCAGCCTTCTCCAGGCAGAAGTAATCTTTTAGTCCCCAGATTTATTTATTTTGACTAGAGTGGTTGGTTGACACTGTGTCTTCTGTAGACATCCCGTCCAAACAGAGAAAGACGTCGGCTTGTCAGTGACAATGGGAATGGGCAATTCTGCTGTTGCTTAGTTACAGTGAGCATTTTAATACATTTTTCAAGAAAGTCAATATGGAAATCATTAGATTCTATTTTAATTATGCTTTCAAATAATAGTAGGTCTTTAGATTCTATTTTAATTATGCTTTCAAATAATAGTAGGTCTTATATGTGATGATCTGTAGCCAAATTCCAAAATTCTTATTTTTTTCTGTATTCACAATATATCACAGGGGCTTCGGGCTAGAAAGATGCCACTGGAAGGACAGAATTGCTCCCCTTAGATATTTGACTTGGCAAAGCATTTAAAGCCTTTAATTCAATAGGATATATATATATATGTGTGTGTGTGTGTGTGTGTGTGTGTGTGTGTGTAGCACATGTCCTTTAATTGGTGAGTTTTTTTGGAATGTGTAAGATGATTAGAAACATTGGAAAGGTGAGATGATGAATTTCACTGGGGCTTATTCCCTGTGTAAGATTCATTTAGGAGGGATTTGGAACTTAAACCTAGAAAGCACTGACTCACTTTTCAGTAACCCCCCTCTGAATGGAAGTCCTCTTTGTCCTCTCTGCCATCACTCTAGGTCCCGGTTGTCTTTACTCAGCATGGCGTAGCTGAACCCAGGCTCCGGACTGAAGTGAAGCCCATGACTTCATTGGATTATGCCTGGGACGAACCCACCTTGCCACCTTTTATCACTCTGACTGTTAAAGGGGCAGGGTCCTCCGAGATCAACTGCAACATGAATGATTTCCAGGATAATCGGCAGCTTTATTATGAAAATTTCATTTACATTGCTGCTACATATACATTCTCTGGGTAATTCTTGATTAAATTACTGTTCTTATAAAGCAGAAGGTTCTAATTATTAACAGGTTTTAAATGTTAAGCAGTTTCTTAGGAGACCAAAGTACAAAGGAAGATTCTTTCATTCTTTACCAAATCCTGGGCTCAGTGTCTATCTTAAGAGGTCATGTAATTTAAACTCTTGACTTTTGGCTAGATTAAAATTTATTGAAAGAGTCAAGACCCTTCTTGTGTTAAAGATCTCTCCCCAGAATTCATTCTAGTATTTAAATTTTCTTTTTGCTATTTATTAGTCTGTTTTGCCTGTTTCCTCTTTTGAAACTGACTAATCTTCATCATAATTATTCAAGTCTTCATTCTCACTCTCCTCCCACCATCCCATTGAGAATACTGATTAAGCAGACACCTAAGGGTCTGTGTTAATATTCACCTAAAGCCAAATATAGTAGCTTAATTTCACAGAAATTCCATTGCCTTAGAATTATAATCTTCACTGTTGTTTGACTAGTTGTATTTAGAAAAGTCAGATGAAGAATATTGAGCTTATTTTAATTCTGTTAGATTGCCACGCAGAGATTCAAAACACTGGGCTTTCAGAAAGTAGTCATTCTACCAACATATAAATATAGCTTATTGTTTCTGTGCTGAAATAACAGGGCCAATTTTAAAGTGTATCTGAAGAAATGGAAAATAGCTTAATCTTTAACATTACAAATATAAATCACCTGATGAATAGGGCGTTTAAAGTCACATTCCTTTCCAAAATGTTTGGAACATTTTTGCGTATGAATAAGATTTTTATACATGCCTGGGGCCCAGAAAATAATCTCTGGGTTTTTGCATTATCTCTCTCATCTGTTTAGAGTCCAGATTTCACTAGTAATAATTGAATCTGCAGAGAAGGACCATTCTTCTTTGTCTGTTGACGTTCCCTTTGGTAACGATGGTGCTAGATGTTTATCTTGTTGTAATTGAGTCAATATGTTTGTTTGTTGTTAATTTGTTTTTAAAGATTATGGCACTTAACAGTGGGACATGCTTAAAGTTTAATGCCTGAAAAACCGAATCTAAATCTGGTTGTTAGTCATGTTTTTCTCCTTATGTTCTATAAATTCCAGTAGTTACTAAGCTCTTTAACTGAAGAATCCTAGTGGAGGATTATGGGCTTGATGGGTGGAACCGATATGGAAGACATACAAAGAGAAGCTCCTGGAATCTTGGTGTGCAGAATCTAACAGCAGAATTAGAATAATCTTGCTGTGCTAAGAGGTTGAACCATTTTTTGGAGTATATTAGATACTAATTCTTTGCATTCTTGGAAGGAATAAATGATGAAGAAGAATTTTTTTTTAAAATTTTGTTTTTGAGGTGAAACATAACATAAAAGTATTTTAAAGTGAACAGTTCAGTGGCATTTGGTACATTCATAATGTTGTGGCACCACCACCTCTTCCTAGTTCAGAGCATTTTTATCACCCCAAAAAGAAACCAAAACCTATTGAGCAGTCACTCCCCATTCCTCCCTGTCTCTAGCCGCAGGAAACCACCTATCTGCTTTTGGTCTTTATGGGTCGACCTATTCTGGACATTCAGAGAAATGGAATCATAGGGTGACCTTTTTTGTCTGGATTCTTTCACTTAGCATAATGTTTCTGAGGTTTATACACATTGTAGCATGTGGCAATACTTCATTCTTTTTTTTTTTGTTTTTTTTTGAGACTGAGTTTTGCTCTTGTTTCTCAGGCTGGAGTGCAGTGGTGTGATCTTGGCTCACTGCAACCTCCACCTCCCGGGTTCAAGCGATTCTCCTGCCTCAGCCTCCTGAGTAGTTGGGATTACAGGTGCACGCCACCACGCCTGGCTAATTTTTTTGTATTTTTAGTAGAGATGGGATTTCACCACGTTGGTCAGGCTGTTCTCGAACTCCTGACCTCAGGCGATCCACCCACCTTGGCCTCCCAAAGTGCTGGGATTACAGGCTTGAGCCACCGCTCCTGGCCCATTCTTTTTATGAAAAGTACCCAGTATTTTTTGTGGCTGAATACTATGCTATATACTACATTTTTGTTTATCCAGTTATTTGTTGTTGGACATTTTGTTGTTTCTGCGTTTTGGCTATTGTAAACAGTGTTGCTATGAACATGCCTATACATATATTTGTTTGAGTACTTGTTTTCAATTCTTTTGCTTTATACAGAAGAGTGGAGTTGCTGGGTTCTATTATAATTCTAAGTTTAACTTTTTGAGGAACCGCCATACTGTTTTCCACAGTGGCTAAACGATTGTACATTGCTACCAACAATGTACAGAGGTTCCAGTTTCTCCACATCCTCGCCAACGTGTGTTGGTTTTTGGTTTTGTTTTTATTTTTATTTTTGAGACAAGGTCTCTGTCACCCAGGCTGGTGTGCAGTGGCACAATCTTGGCCTGCTGCATCCTCAACCTCCTGGGATCAAATGGTCCTCCTGCTTCAGCCTCTCTCGTAGCTGGGACTACAGGTGTGCAGCACCACGCCCAGCTAATTAAAAAAAATTTTTTTTTTTGGTAGAGACAGGGTCTCACTATTTTGTCCAGGCTGGTCTCAAACTCCTGGGCCCAAGCTATGTACCTGCCACAGCCTCCCAAAGTGCTAGAATTACACATGTGAGTCACTGTGCCAGGCCTGGTTTTGTTTTGTTTTGTTTTGTTTTAAATGATATCCATCCTACTGGGTATGAAATGGTATCTCATTGTGGCTTTTGATTTGCATCCTTAATAACTAATGATGTTACACGTCTTTTCATGTGCTTATTAGTCATTTGTGTATATTCTTTGGAGAAAGTGTATTCAAATACTGTCCATATTTCAAATGGAATTATTTGCCTTTTTATTGTTGAATTGTCAGAGTTCTTCATATCTGTCAGTCTCTTATCAGATGTATGATTTGCAATTTTTTTCTCCCATTATTTTTGTGAGTTCTCTTTTTACTTTTAGATTGTGTCCTTTCAAGCACAGAAGTTTCTCATTTTGATCACATATAATTTATCTGCTTTGGGAGAAACAAAGATTGCTTGTGCTTTTGGTGTCATGAAGACTAGTTTTTAACGCTGAATTAATCCATTTCCTTTTTTTTTTTTTTTTTTGCTAATAGGGGTTAGTAGAAAGAGGAGAATAATCTAAATAAAACTTCCAAACATCCCTAAGTGTAGCCAGGCTGCAACATTCCATAAAGCTTAGGATTCTTTAGCTTCAGAGAAACGTAACACGATTGAATTGGAGGAAGTTGATTAGAACCCTTTGTTTTCTTTTCATCCTAAAGGGACCTCTGATTTCTTGCCAAGACTTGGGGATGCAATGATGCTGATCATCTGCCTGGCAGAGTAAAGCTAATTTTTGGTCCCTTGAATTGTCTGGCTTGGTTTTGGTTTTTTTTTTTTTTTTTTTTTTTTTTTGCTTTTTTTGGGGGTTGGGGCAGAATCGCATTCTATCACCCAGGCTGGAGTGTAGTGGCGCAGTCTCAGCTCACTGCAACCTCTGCCTCTCGGGTTCAAGCAATTCTCATACCTATGCCTCGTGAGTAACTGGGATTACAGGGACCTGCCTCCATGCCTGGCTAATTTTTGTATTTTTAATAGAGACGGGATTTTGCCATGTTGGTCAGGCTGGTCTCGCACTCCTGGCTTCGAGAGATCCACCTGCCTTGGCCTCCCAAAGTGCTAGGATTACAGGCAGGAGCCGCTGTGCCTGGCCAAATTTTTTGCCTTTTTTTTTGGTGGGTGGGCCTCTAAAGATATATGGTTATACTTTTACATCTGAATTTTAAGTCACTAAAATTATTAAGAGAAGAAAAATGTCAGAGTATGTCTTCTGACAGATGAATCTTGAAACTGTGTGGGGAAAAAATGCAACCCTGATCTTTCTGCTCTTGCATCAGACTTTTTCTTCTATCCTTTAAAAAATTTTCTCTTTAATAAAAGTTTTGGGCATTTGCCTATTAATACTTGAATACATGTGTGAGTATGTGTGTATACCTGTATATATATTTATATGTAATATATATATATTTTAAATTCTAGCTTGCAGGAGGGAACAGGCAGGCCTGTGGCTTCCAACAAGGCCATTACCTGTGCGGAGCTCGTTTTGGATGTCTCGCCCAAGACACAAAGAGTCATTTTAAAAAAGAAGGTAAGAGAGCTTACAATCAGAGTTTAGAATACAAGGTTTTTATCACTGGATGGGACTCAGGATCACCCAGTACAGAGTCCTTATTTCATGATGAGGCCATAGGGACTTGTGTGGAACCCAGGCCTCTTGGCATTTCCAGGTCAGTGTTAGGGCGGATGAGTACCAGATCAGGAGTAAGAAGACTTCTGGAGTGGGATGTGATCACCAGGTGTGATCAGCAGAACGTGACTAATAAATATATGTGGAATTACTAAGGGCTGGGTGACTGTTAAGCAGACAAGAACAAATTTCTAAGATTAACTAGCAATAATTGTAACATTTTATATGACATTTTATAACCTATAGAACATTTTCAGTTATTATTTCACTTGAGAAGGATGACAGCTAGTAAATAGATAATAAAAGAGTTACATTGACATTTAAAATTAGGTAAAAGTGTATAAATTGGCATTAAGAAATGGACCTCTCCTTTTTAGTTGGAAACCAAATGTAGAAAGTTTGACATTTTAGGTTTTTGTTTGGTTTGTTTTTGTTTTTTTACTTTTTATTTGGAAACAATCTCAGATTTCCAGAAAATTGGCAAGAATTTTACCAAAGTGGGGCTGTGATGTTGATTTGTCCCCTTACTGGTGACGTTAACTTATTGCAATTGATTAAGAAGGTGTGTGGTAGCCTTTTCCACTGAGAAGTGAGGCTACTCTTTTTCTTTTTATAATCAGTCAAGATTTTGTGGCGTGGTACTTTGAGACTACATAAACCTCCTATTTGTCATATTTTCTATTTATGTATGCATATGTATATGTGTCATTCAGTATGGGCTGCTGTTTTATTCAGTGTGTTATCTGTTACTGTGTCAGTATGTGTGTGCGTATGTATGTATGTATGTATGTATGTATGTATGTATGTATTTATTTATTTTTGAGATGGAATCTTGCTCTGTTGCCTAGGCTGGAGTGCAATGGCACGATCTCAGCTCACTACAGCCTCTGCCTCCTGGGGTTCAAGCGATTCTCCTGCCTCAGCCTCCCAAGTAGCTGGGACTACAGGAGCCCACCACCACACCCAACTAATTTTTGTATTTTTAGTAGAGATGGGGTTTCGCCATGTTGGCCAGGCTGGTCTTGAACTCCTGACCTCAGGTAATCCGCCTGCCTTGGCCTCCGAAAGTGCTAGGATTACAGGCCTGAGCCACCATGCCTGGCCAGTATTTATTTTGATGCTCAGTTTTTCTTATCTTTGGCCAGTGGGAGCTCCTTTAACCTTCCATGTCCTTTCAACATGTGCCCTCACTTCCTTACTTTCTGACACAGCAAGTTATCCTGGGTTCATCTTAATATTTTTCCCTGCACCATTCCTGGAATTTGCCATTTCTCCAGGGAGCCCTCATCCCTTCTATCAGAGAATGGAATTTAGAAACCTGAGATTCATGAATTAGGTGCACTTGTTGCTATTGTGGTGTTGTGGTTCCCAGGCTCTCTCAGAAGACAGACCTAGGGTTTTTTAATAGATATATGCACAAATATACATATGTGTGTTTTATGTACATATTTATATACTGTACATATTTATTTCTGTGTCTATATATCAAAAACTAGCAGTTCACACCAATATTTCCAATTCAAGTCCAGTATGACAAAGTTCATTCTAATTTTCTCCCTTTCCATATTTGTACTTCTCTTGTCCAGCACTGAGAATATATTTATTGATTTGATCGGTTCCCCTGAATGTAACAATGTAACTCATCCTCCGTCATCACAGTTGTCCCATGTCCTGTATGAACACCCTGGTTTCTTCCCTTGGGCTCTGATCTCCATGTACTGGGCAGCCCTGCCCTCTTCCCACCCTGCCCTTCGCAGGAATGCCCTCATCACCTCCCTCTATGATGCTCCCATTAAACCCCTCCCCAACCTCCCAACTTGGCTTCAGCCCCCTGCTCTGGGCTGCCCCATCACTTAGGTGGATGCCTTTCTTGTTCCACATGCGCTTTAACAATTCCACACTGGGCCACCACAACCCCCATCCCCAACACACACACAAGCCCCATGGAGTTCTGCCTTCCACAGTCCCATCTAAAGATTTTAGGACTAAATTATTAGGGAAGGGAGGAAGGGAACTAGAAGGAGAATGATGCATCTCAGATTTTCAAGTGGAAATTTTGGTAATTTCCAAATTATGATGAGCCTGGACAAATGGGCAGGCAGTAGAGGAATCCCAGTATGGAAACTTGATCTCACCTGGGTATGTCCTGTGTTGATTCCCAATCTGCAGCATCTACAGGATAACCGAGATGCTTTTCCTGTTGTTTCTGGTGCTGTGGAGAGATGTTTTCTCTTACTGTGAACAGAGAAGCAAGCATGTGGGAATTGGAGATGGGAAGCACAGCTGAGCTTCCTCTCTTTTTGCAGACAGAGGAGGCAGGCAGTAGCACACAGCAGAGACAGCATGATGTGTTTTTAGGTTTGAGTTCTGGCTTTGCCACTTAAAGATATATAGTATCTGGTATTTCCCATTTCTCTCAGTTTCATTTTTCAACTGACCTCCCAGGTTTGCTGGAAGGATTAGCTAAGATAATGTACATAAAGTGCTCTGTAAAGAGATGTGATGATAATAACACAACAAACATTTATTGAGGCTCTACCCTCTGCCAGGCATGTACTAATAAGCATGTTACATTTATTACACTTATCACAAAAACTATGAGGCAATTTTTCTCGTTGACAGATGAGGAAATGGAGGCTCTAAGAGATTAAGTAACTTGTCCAAGGTCATTCAGCTTGTAAATTGTGTAGCTGGATCTCAGATCCTGGCATTTTGACTCCAATGTTCATGCTACTTTGTTAGTTTTTACCTTGTAGAATGTAATGAAAAGCTATCTGTCTGGCCGGGGGTAGCATGTAAATGAGTTTGTGGTACCCTGATATGTCTGATGCTCTGGAGGAGTTCCTGCCTAGTGGGAGTGTATGTGATCCTGGCAGATCTAGCTGGAGTATAGGTGTGACTGAAAAGCAATGATACAGATTGTGCTAGAGAGGCAACATAGCAGAGCAGTTAAGCGTGCTGACTCTGGAATCAGGCTGCAGAGATTCAGATGTTGGACCTACCATCTAACTAGTTATTTCACTGTGGGGAAGTTACTTCATCTCACCGAGCCTTAACTTCCTCATCTATGAGGAGGGACGTATGTCACTGGATTGTTTGTAGCAGTAAATGAGTTTTTTTCTTTTTCTTTTTTTTTTGAGATGGAGTTTTGCTCTTGTTGCCCAGGCTAGAGTGCAATGGCGCAATCTTGGCTCACTGCAACCTCTGCCTCCTGGGTTCAAGCGATTCTTCTGCCTCAGTTTCCCGAGTAGCTGGGATTACAGGCATGCGCCACCACGCCCAGCTAATTTTTGTATTTTTAGTAGAGACGGGGTTTCACCATGTTGGCCAGGCTGGTCTTGAACTCCTGACCTCAGGTGATACACCCGCCTCAGCCTCCCAAAGTGCTTGGATTACAGGCGTGAGCCACTACGTCCGGCCTAAATGAGTTGTTTTATGTAAGTCTTATGGACCAATGTCTAGCACATAGTAAGTTCTCAATAAGTATAATGACTTCTAGTATATAATGGATTATATAGACTTTCATGATTAACCTGGAAGCCCAACTGCTGTTTCCAAAATATTTCTAAAGAGAAAATGTGTTTAGAATTACTAGCAATCTGGCTGGGCACGGTAGCTCACGCCTGTAATCCCAGCACTTTGGGAGGCCGAGGCGGGCAGATCACCTGAGGTAGGAGTTTGAGAACAGCCTGGCCAACATGGCAAAACCCTGTCTCTACTAAAAATACAAAAATTAGCCAGGTGTGTTGGTGCATGCCTGTAATCCCAGCTACTCGGGAGGCTGAGGCAGGAGAATTCGCCTGAACCCAGGAGGAGAGATTGTAGTGAGCTGAGATCGCACTATTTCACTCCAACCTGGAGAACAGGAGCGAAACTGTCTCAAAAAAAAAAAAAAAAAAAAAGAATTACTAGCAATCAATTAGCATAACATTTGCATGCAACCAAATTAACACTTGTGATACAATCAATTCATGAAAATTGGACACCATCAATATAGTACGCTTTCCTTATAAACATTTGGGACGGGGAGGAAGACCTCTGGTAAATTCTGATTGAAAGTCAGATATTGAGCATATCGTATAGTCTTTATGTAATTGCACTCTTCTTTAAGGTAAGGGCACCGGACGGTCATCATCTGGAATGGCAGTGATCATGGCAGTATAGCTAGTGTAGGAGGCTGCCCCGCCATTTGTTTCTAATTTCTAAAAAGGAAAAAAATTCGGTTATGAAAATAATACACTTGTTAAAATGCACATTATTTGTAATGTTTGGTTGTTTGGTTCAAGAGGTTAGCATATTTTACCCTAAGAACAACAAAAGATAGATAACCATGAAAGTTTGAATTAAGCATTTATATAATGTGGAAAATGTCTAAATAAACTTCCTATATGAGAACTTATTTAGCCCTAGAGGAAGCTCTTGAAGTGAGGAGCTAGCTGTGGCTGCACGTAATGGCTCTTTCTCTTTTTGCTTGTACCTACTTAACAGGAACCAGGAAAGCGTTCTCAGCTGTGGAGGATGACAGGAACAGGAATGCTGGCCCATGAGGGCTCCTCAGTTCCTCACAATCCCAATAAGCCCTCAGCCGCCCGCTCCACCGAGGGGTCTGCCATCTTGGATATTGCTGGTCTCGCTGCAGTGACTGACAACAGGTAATTTTCTAGGCAACTTTTGATTCAAGCTCATTGCTTTCAAACTCAGACTCAGAGGAAATCTACACCAAAAACCAAGAGTTCTATAAATAAAGTAAAAATGTACATTTTTTTCAATGACAAAAACCTGTCATATTCCCAAATATGAGTATTGGGCTTTCCCTTTAATTTTTTTAAGCTATGATGAAATACCCATGCAGATGTTAAGAAACTTCAAACAATAAAATGGGTATAATGTGAAAAGTGAGTATTTCTTCCACCCAAATTCCAGTCCATCCTTATTCTGAGGAAGTAGTTTCTTTTTTACATCTTTCTAATAACTTTGTTAAATCCTTCAAAAGCAGAAATTAATTATTAAGAGAATAATCAGATGTGTTTTTATGAATAAATCCTTGGATTCAAATTAGCTCTTTAAGTTTGAATAAGTTACTTTGCCTGTGCCTTAGTTTTTCCATAAAAATCAGTGTGTTTTCAGTTAATACCTTATTTCCAGAAAAACTTTAGTTGACTTACAAGTTCAAACAGAAAAGAATTTAGAAATACAACAGAAAAAAGACTGTTGGAAAGATTTTACATATATTTAGCAGCTATTCCTTCCATACTGCATGGTAAGTTGCCGTTTTGAGAAGGCGAGAAGCCATATTACTGTGTGTTATGAAATCTTTAATGTCTTACTTTGTGTCCCCTCTTCATGTTTTTCCATTTTGCTTTATTCCTCTTTTCTTATCAAGAGATACCTAACTGCCCTAGGATTCAAGCTAACCACCCATTCAATTTTAAGGGTGGAGGGCATTAGAAGGAAGAAGAGCAAAGCCATCATCCTCATGTTCCCTTCAGGCGTGAAACAGTTGACTCGGAGGGTTCATGATTCATTGTACATTCCATTTTCCAGATATGAGCCGCTGATGCTGAGAAAGCCTGACCGCAGGCGAAGCACAACTCAGACGTGGAGTTTCCGAGAAGGAAAACTGACCTGTGGGTTACATGGGTTGGTCGTCCAGGTCAGTCATTTTTGATCCCCAATTGCAGCAAGCAGTGGTTGAGCCTTCTTTGAAACAAAGTCTCTACTGAGTTATACATGATGAATTGTTCAATGGGAAAACTAGTTACAGAGCAATACTTATTCTATTCCATTTTAGTTAAAAGGAAGTCAGAGTTTTGTTGTGCATTTGTGTATTTTTTTTTTTTTTTTTGAGGCAGAGTCTTGCTCTGTCGCTCAGGCTGGAGTGCAGTGGCGCAGTCTCGGCTCACTGTAAGCTCCGCCTCCTGGGTTCATGCCATTCTCCTTCCTCAGCCTCCCGAGTACCTAGGACTACAGGTGTCCACCACCACGCCCGGCTAATTTTTTGTATTTTTTAGTAGAGACGGGGTTTCACCCTGTTAGCCAGTATGGTCTCGATCTCCTGACCTCGTGATCCACCCGCCTTGGCCTCCCAAAGTGCTGGGATTACAGGCGTGAGCCACCGCTCCCAGCCCCGCATTTGTGTATGTTTACATGGGAAAAGTTCTTGGAGATGGTATGCAATACATGTGTTAAGAGTGATTGCCCTGGATGATAAGATATGTTTTTCATGGCTTACCTGGACTTTTTCTTTGATGTCATATATTACCTATGTAATTTTAAAAAGAAAAAAATTACCTGTGTCATTTTAAAAGTCCAGCACTAAGTTAGATGAATTAGATTTAGACCTGGGAAGTTAATGGCATAGCTGCGAGTCCTCTGTAAAGGGTTCTGTGACATGGTGAGCATTTGTCAGGCATCTACAT
This sequence comes from Pongo pygmaeus, assembly GCF_028885625.2. Taxonomy (NCBI): domain Eukaryota; kingdom Metazoa; phylum Chordata; class Mammalia; order Primates; family Hominidae; genus Pongo; species Pongo pygmaeus. The sequence continues at coordinate 218,840,142 of NC_072373.2, read as the reverse complement.
GCTCTTGATTCTGTTCATTTTGGCCTAAATAAGCATTGAATTGCTGTAGCAAATGTCAGAATGAAGATTGCTGGACAGTTTCCTCTGTCGTCTCCTCAGCCAGTCTACCTCATGATAAACTCCCAGCTACTTTCTAAGCAAATATGTGTTTGGCAAATTACCAAGGGTTTGGATTTTCTGCCCTTTCTGGCTTCAGGCTGGGAATGAGAACAGGGGTCTGAGAAGTAGGAAGGTGTCTAGGAGGTTTGGACATACAGTAGACTAGCACCTGCAATTGTGTGTGCAGTTCTGTCCAGCCTGGGATTTTACACAAAAGGGAAACAGGAGACTATCAGACCCTTGGTAGAGAACTCTGAGCATAGTTAGATTGTACTCCAGGGCAGTTTGCAAAAACTGTAAGGAGCCTCTGACTGCTTTTGGTGAGATTTATTTTCTTTATCTCTATCGCCCTGAGCTTTTTTCATCAAAGACAAGCTGCTTACTTATATGTAGCACACATCTGGAATGGATTTGTGATTTTCAATTAGCAATACAATTCAAACTTCTAGAGGCAAAGAGGGCTTGTTATAATTGGTGGGTTTCATGTCTGACCCTGACTTCACTTCTAGTTTGTTTCTAAAGCCGATGTAATTCCAATGCTCTTGGAGCATTTTCTTCCTTAAAATCTCTTTTTGGTGTTTGTTGTTTTGTGAATCTATTTCATCATTTCCCTGCTTGTTAGTGATGGTATAATAACAGTATTCAGCAGAGCAGAATGTGTTTTGGTTAGGGAAGTAAGCTTGTTTCAATCTTATTATGCTGAATAAAGTCATTGAAGACATTAAAACATTTTCTGACACTGCTCTTATTAGCTTGTATATGCTCTTTCTTTCTATAAAAAGCTTTCTTTGTGTTGAAACCTGTACTATAAACCCTGCTGAAAGTTTGCTTTTCGTGAGTCAATATTTAAAAGTTAACAAAGGGGATTTAGACACTCTTTGCCATTGTCTTCTCTAGTCTTGTGTTTGCTTTCCCACAGCCATCATCCTGTAGACTCGATTTACTTGGGGCATGTAGCAAGAAGGTGTTTTCCTCCAAAGGCCTTGTTAAAGCAAACTAAATATGGCCTGAGAAGGACTCCGTACTTCTATAATTGAATCCCTGTGGACGAACTGTAACCTAGCGTAATCAGCAGGCAAGATTGAAATCCTTACTTAGGAGTATGTGCCTATAACAATAGCTGAGCCTTGGCCAGTCACAGCAGCCATACTTCCACCACTCATAGATAGCTAAGTGTTCAGACTGTGTTCAAATAAGGCAAATGCCAACCTGTAACCAATCCAGCTGTTTACTTCCAATTTCTGTACATCACTTCCCTTTCTTTGTCTATAAATTTGTTCTGACCACGAGGCATCCCTGGAGTCTCTCTGAATCTGCTGTGATTCTGGAGGCTGCCTGATTTGCGAATTGTTCATTGCTAAATTAAACTGCTTTAAATTTAATTCGGCTGAAGTCAGTCATTCTTTCTCTTTCTTTCTTTCTCTTTCTTTTTCTCTCCTCTCTCTTTCTTTCTCTCTTTCTTTCTTTCTTTCTTTTTCTTTCTTTCTTTCTTTCTTCCCTTTCTTCTCTCTCTTTCTTTCTTTTTCTTTCTTTCTTTCTTTTTCCTTTTCCTTTTCCTCTTTTCTTTTCTTTTCTTTTGACAAAGTCTCGCTCTTGTTGCCCGGGCTGGAGTACAGTGGCACAATCTCGGCTCACTGCAACCTCCGCCTCCCGGGTTCAAGCGATTCTCCTGCCTCAGCCTCCTGAGTAGCTGGGATTACAGGTGCCTGCAACCATGCCTGGCTAATTTTTGTATTTTTAGTAGAGATAGAGTTTCACCATGTTGACCAGGCTGGTCTCAAACTCCTGACCTCAGGTGATTCGCCCGCCTTGGCCTCCCGAAGTGCTGGGATTACAGGCTGAGCCACCTCGCCTGGCTTGAAGTTTTTCTTTTAACAGCCTGAATAACTGAGTATCGGGTGACATTCTCAACTCTGTATTCCATTCTAGAAGAAACACCATCTTTTGAGTATTTGGGTTGGTTGTCCAGCAATAGGCCTGTTTGGGGAGGTTTTCAACTGAAGAATTTTCCTCTTACTGGAAAGCTGAATGATTATAATAATTATTTTCTATTTTCAGCATATTTCAGATTTTTAAGCAAACCCTAGTAAGAATACTCAAAGAAACAGCTAGTTTTGGCTACTTTTTGGAAGTTTATTTTAATGACAAGAAGTTAGTACTAGTAAAAGGCAGAATTAAACTGATCTATGCATGAAATTATCTCTTATTCATAATTACCAAAATTTATGAGCATAACTTTTCATCTTACTCAAGTAATTCTACTGTTTTTCATCATCTGCAAAGCTGAACAAATAGTAAAGGCTTTGTTGCACATTGATCATGACCCTCCAGAGGAGAATGTAAATTTAGGAACTTGTTTGAAATGATGTGTTAAATTGTCAAAGTCAGTGCCTCTGTCTTTTCTCACATGTCTCTACTCCAATGTCTTTTAGGCCAAAGGAGGACTTTCTGGTTTGTTTGATGGAGCTGAAGTTGTTCTTGGTCCTGACACTTCCATGGAGCTTTTGGGGCCGGTTCCACCTGAACAACAATTTGTTAATCAAAAAATGAGACCTGGTTCTGGAATGTTATCCATCAGAGTCATCCCAGATGGACCAACTAGAGCACTCCAGGTGATAATTTGTCCTAAGAGCTGACGTGAAACTCTGTACTTCCCCCACCCCCAATGATTACTCATTTAACAAATACTTATTGAACATGTTTATGCCAGATATGAAGATATGGTATCTTCATCTGTAAAATGGGGATAGGATCTGCCTCACAAAGTTGTTACAAGAACTAAAGTACAACAAAAAGATAAGCATAAAGTATAAGCAAAGTATGTGAATGAAATATGTGGTAATCTAAAAAAGTATAAGATTTAAAAAAGATAATGTTAACAGTGCATATGGATAGTGTTGTTAATTATTATTAATAACACAATATCTTAATAACATTAACAACAAGAAGATATGAGATCCTTAATCGGATAATTAAAATATTGTGTTAATGAGAGTAGGAGTGGAGGGTGTATGGAAAGGATTTGTATTCCCAGATTTAGAGGATGGGGAGCTTCCTAAGAGAAGTAGTACTTCAGCTGAGACCTAGAGGTTAACTGAAAGGAATTAGCCAAATAGAAAGGTACAGGTGGAGGGGCTGTGCCCTCAGTAATAAGCATGTTCATCAACAGGTATTTACTGAGCAGCTACTTGAGCCAGCACAGGTCTAGGTACGGAACATTTACCAGCGAACGAACAAAACTCCCTGCCTTCTTGGAGCTTACATTCTAGTGGGGATGGACGATCATTGACCAATAAACATAGGAAGTAAATGACATACAATGTGGAAGTTGACTAGTGGAGGCCCACAGGTAACAGAGTGATCCTCAGCCCAAGTGGCACACAGAATGTGGTAAGAAAGAAGGCTGGAGATAGAAGCAGGGGCCAGATCATAAAAAGTCTGAGATACATGCTAAAGAATTTGTGATTTTTCTAAGGCAACAGGGAGTCAGGGAATAGCATGATTAGAAAATTGTTTTAGATCACTTCCTCTGGCTGCAATGTAGAGAATCAGAGTGGGGCAAGACTGGAGATAGTGAAAGACCAGGTACGAGGCTCTTTCAGTAATGTAAATGAAAGGTTATGGTGGCCTGAACTGGAAGAAGTGGCAGGGGTGGACATGAGGAGGCTGGAGAGAAATAGATAGAAATGAGAGCTTACTTAGGAGTAGAGTCAGGCAGATTTTGTGACTGAATGTGGGAATGAGGGAGAGGAAGGAGTCAGTAATGGCCTCCAAGGTTCTGATTTGGGCAACTCACAGGATGATAATCCAGATCACTAAGGGATGAACATGGAGCAGACTTGCAGAGGAAGGGAGGAGTTAGGTTTTGGACTTGTTGAGTTAAGGTAACTGTGTGATATCTATGTGAAGATGTCCATAAGTCATTGTAACTATGGCTCTGAAACCCAGGGGAGAGATCTGTGATGGGGATAAGGGTTTATTAGGTCATAGCATAATCAGAACAAAGGAAAAAAAAGATGTTGAAATGTAGCAATGAGCTCTCTGAGATAGTACATCACAATTCACAATACCACTTTTTATTTATTAATTTATTTATTTAGCTATGTCACTGTCTTTCATCTAGGCTGGAGGGCAGTGGCAAAATCATAGCTCACTACAGCCCCGAACTCCTGGGCTCAGGTGATCCTCCCACCTCAGCCTCCTGAATAGCTGGAACTTAAGTGCATGCCACCATGCTTAGCTAATTACTTTTCATTTTTTGTGGAGATAGGGTCTCGCTATGTTGCCCAGGCTGGTCTTGAACTTCTGGGATCAAGCGATCTTCCCACCTTAGCCTCGCAAGTAGCTTGGACTACAGGTGTGCGCCACTGTGCCGGCTCACAATACCACTTTAAAAAGCAATCTTAAGGCAAGAATGAATGCATTGATCTTGAGGTTTGCGTATTTTGACCTGAGCTATAATTTGAGATCATCTGCAGATATCTAACCCCACTACGTGAGGCTCTCAAGGTGTATAGCTTGAGTTTGCCATGCAGACTTAAAACCAAGTTTGCTTCTTTATTACACAAATCTTACCTTAGCAGTGCTTTGGAAACCATTTGCTTCCGTAGGATTGTTGATTATATAATGACTTTTGACCTACACAGTTGTCCTGGGTTAGAATGGGTTTCAATAAGGAAGAGTGAATCATCTTCATGTGGTGTTTTATTTGACTTCAGATAACAGATTTCTGCCACCGGAAAAGCAGCCATTCTTATGAAGTGGATGAACTTCCTGTTACCGAACAAGAGCTGCAGAAATTAAAGAATCCAGATACAGAGCAGGAATTGGAAGTAAGGTCTAAATATTGTAAATTTATTTCTTTGATCATCAGTTTTTTAGAATTTTACTTGGTGGTAGCTTAGACCTTCTGTTTTCTTTCTATCCTGTATGATTCTAAATATGAGTTATGCTTCACAGTGTTTACTGTTTATCAGTGAATGTGTGAATGTATTATATAAATGACAACAAAGTTTATGTGGAATCAGCATGTAGCAAGCATTGCTAAACTATTATTACAATAAAGGAAGCTAAACTGTTTGAATTTCAGTAAGATTTAAGACAAACAATTTTTTGTTTTTTGCTTCAGCCATCTCTGACATCTTCCTTCTGTTTTCTCTGTTTGGGATTGGAGAGTGACAAGTTTGAAAAGGAAGATGAGATGAATGAACATGAAAAAGTATATTTATTTGACATTTATTCAGTGATTTTTGAAAAAATCAAATGCCTATGTGTAAAACACTGTGTTGGATGTTATGGAAGTGTAGTGGATAACAAATTATGAGCTTTCATCCCAAATAAGGTGAAAGATTCCCAAATAATTAGATTTCTATAATGAAATGCAGAATGTCATCGGTCCTTTGATCATCACATACTCTGGAGTTCTCGTTGGGGTGAAGGGTATATCTAGAAAGCAAGGCTTCCAGTGAGATGATGGCATTTGAGCCCTCCAGGTAAATAATAGGACTCCCCTAAGTAGTTTTCACCTGCTGAGAGGTCGGGAGTAGAGGCATGTAAAATGCTTTATTTTCTTATACTCTCCTGGATACTATGAGCTGTGTTTAAAACAATTAGGGTGCCATATTTTGGTTTCCTTTCAGGTGCTTGTGAGGTTAGAAGGTGGAATTGGGTTGTCCTTAATTAATAAAGTCCCAGAAGAACTGGTCTTTGCAAGTCTTACTGGAATCAATGTGCACTATACACAGCTGGCAACCAGTCACATGCTTGAACTCAGCATACAGGATGTACAGGTAAGGGGGAAGTTCCAAAGCTGTTAGTCACCTTGTTTTCGTGCTGATCACTCAACCAGATCTAATGTTTGATGTTCTAAGAACTTTAATGTTTTGGAGGAAATATCTTGTGGCCTTCAAAAAATCATCCTATGAAATAGTTGTTTCTACCTACATTTGTCTCATTAATTTTTCTACATACAGCAGAATTCCGCATATATTAGAGGTAGCTCAGTCAGGGTGGCATGGAGGAAGGTGACCCATGCTTCACCATCTTGCCAATAGAAAAACCAACAGGAAGTCATCTAACCATCATTCAGAGGAATTGAGGTCTGTCATAGGGAGAACAAACTAAAGAACTGGACTTTGCTTTCAGTCAAGATGGAGTAACAGGGACTAAATTTACACTCCCACCTGAAACAACCCCAGAATCCAGATAAATAAGAAGACAATGGTATTGAGACACTGGACATCAAACAATGAAGGACAGTGCTTTGAGAGGTGGGAAACAAAAGAGCTGAGCCGTGTAATTGCCCTTTCTTACCAATTTGAGAAAGTTTCCAGGGAGGGGAGACCAAGCAAGTACCTAGCACAGTGGAGAAGTTGAAAAAACAGAACTGAGAGTCTAGAGAGACCAAGGTATCTATAGTTATAGGATGGTACACTTGGGCATAGAGAGCTGCACAGAAAAACTCTGAAGATCTATAGACAGTCCCTCTTGAGTATTTAGCCAAGTATTAGTCCGTGATGTATGTGAGGAAACTACCCATCTGAAAGGATCAGAGGGAACAGTGCCTGCTGCCCACACAGGGCTGGGAATAGTGCTTGTGCCCACCAGCTGGACGGGAAAAACTAAGAATTTATGAGACATTGGGAAGAGTCTCAGGAAAGCCTTGCCTTCGTGATTAATTAGCCCTAAACTGAGCACTGCTGTAGACCTGCCTAAGACATCATAAAAGGAAGATCCGAAAGAATCAACCTCTTCCCAAGTAAATTAGCCATATCCTTGAATAATCTCAAGAAGATTTATTGGAATACAACAATGTAGCACCCAACAAGGTAAAATTCACAATATCTGACATCCTATCAAAAATTACCAGGTGTGCAAAGGAGTAGGAAAACTTTCTATATAATGAGGAGACTAATTGGTCAAAACTGATCCACAACTGGCACAGATGTTAGAAGTTTTGGAGGACGTTAAAACTGTTAATATAACTATTCTCTGTGTTCAAAAGGTTAAGTGGCAATATGGAAGACATAAAAAAAAACTAAAGCTTGTAGAGATTATAATGTAATGAAAACTACACTGGATGGAATATAGCACACAACATGTGAAGGAAACTATACCAAGGCACATCATAATCAAATTACTCAAAAGCAGTGTTAAAGCAAAGGAACAAGAAAAAAAAGACATGCTATGTGCCAAGGAATAAAGATAAGAATGACAACAGATTGCTTTTTGGGAACAATGGGAGTGGGAAGACAATGAGCAACATCTTTAAAGTACTGAAAGGTATCAGCAGACCTATGCTACAAAAAATGTAAAAGAACATCATCAGGCAGAAGGAAAAAAATAGTATCAGTTTGAAGTCTGTTCTACACAAAGTAATGAATACCAGAAATGATAACTACCTGGGTAAATATATAAGATTATTTTCTTATTTAAAGTAAGAGTGAGATTCTTATCAACAATAGCATAAAGGCTGAAGGGGAGAAATGGAAGTCTATTAGTGTAATCTTATACATGATGTGGTATGATGTCACTTGAATGTAGACGTATAAAGATAAACAGCATGAACTCTTAAAGCAACCACCAAAATAACAAAGAGTAATAACTAATAATTCAACAAAGGAGATAAAATGAAATTAGGCCAGGCGAGGTGGCTCACGCCTGTAATCCCAGCACTTTGGGAAGCTAAGGCAGGTGGATCACTTGAGGTCAGGAGTTCGGGAGCAGCCTGGCCAACACGGTGAAACCCCGTCTCTACTAAAAATACAAAATTAGCCAGGGGTGGTGGCGCACACCTGTAATCCCAGTTACTCAGGAGGCTGAGGCAGGAGAATTGCTTGAACCTAGGAGGTGGAGGTTGCATTGAGCCAAGATTGTGCCACTGCACTCCAGCATGGGTAACAGATGGAGACTCCGTCTCAGGGGAAAAAAAAAGAAATCACAAAAAAATTAATCCAAGAGAAGGCAGAAAACAGAAAGCAGGGAAAGGAATAGATAGGACAAATAAAAAATAAATAGCAAGATGGTAGACTCAAACCTAATGGTATCAATTAACTAAATTTAAATTTTGTAAACACCATAATCAAAAGGCAGAGATTATCAAATTGTATAAAAAAGCAAGAACCAATTATATGTTGCCTACAAGAAACACACATTAAGGATAAAGACACAAATAGGTTAAAAGGAAAGAAGATGAAAAAAGATACAACATGTTGACACTTGTCATAGGAAGTGAGAATGACTAGATTAACATCAGATGGAATAGATTTCCAGGTAAAGAATATTACCGGTGTAGTTGGGGTTCTCTTAGAGGGACAGAACTAAAAGGATATATATATAAGTATTAACTTAGATGATCACAAGTTCCCACAATAGGTTGTCTTCAAGCTGAGGAGCAAGGAGAACCAGTCCAAGTCCCAAAACTGAAGAACTTGGAGTCCGATGTTCAAGGGCAGAAAGCATCCAGCATGGGAGAAAGATGTAGGCTGGGAGGGTAGGCCTGTCTCACGTGTTTCTGCCTGCTTTATATTTGCTGGCAGCTGATTAGATTGCACCCACCAGATTAAGGGTGGATCTGCCTTTCCCAGCCCACTGACTCAAATGTTAATCTTTTTTGGCAACACCCTCACAGACACACCCAGGATCAATACTTTGTATTCTTCAATCCAATCAAGTTGACACTCAGTATTAACCATCACAAGTCCACCCTTTGTCAACTGCCGAGATTTTAAGGTCATAATTACACCTAACATAATACAACTATCCTTTGTACAGCTGGAAACACACCAGTCCCCAACCCAAATACTATTACATAAAGTTAACGATGCTTGAATGCTGATATGAAGTCAATAAATCTATGTCACATGATGAAGGAGAAAGGAAATAAAACGAAGATATTTTCTTAGTACAAGTGTATACATGCACAAACATGTTTTTAACGAAAGAGGAAATACTCATGACAATTGCAGTCCTTGTTTCTGCAGTTGGTCATGTGGTCATAGCTAGTATTGATGACTACCTTCTTCTCCTACCCATTCTGTATTCCCTTTACCTTCAGCAAGCACCTCAGCAGGTCATGGTTTTGTGGGTTTTTTTCCTGGTGGAGTGACCCAAACCTTCCTTCCTGAGGGGTCTGGACCATTTGTAGTCCTGCCTGGATCGGGCTGTTGTAGTTTCCCATTGCCTTAATCACAGGGCGTGGTAATCCTAAGAGAATCCCTAATGGATCTCCTGTACTCCATGCGTAATCTTCCTTACCTCCATTGTGGAGTAGTAGACTGATTTCATCTTGATAGTCTGGGTCAGTCACCCCAGCCAACACTGTAACTCCCTTCTTAGCCTCTTGACTTAAAGTTAGGAGGAGCCCAAAGTGTCCAGGTGGCAATCCGAACTTCCAGTTTAATGGAATTGTTGTTTTTTCTCCTGGTGGCAGTGTTCCTCCCTCCAGAACTAAGACCTCTAGGCCAGGAGAAAGTAATGTTGCAGGAACAGGAAGCAAAAATTTTGCTAGTGGATCATTAGGGGTGGTGGTGAATGGTGCCACTTCCACTTCCACCCATTGATTCCTGGACCTGTGAATCCTGGCCATGGGAGAAACAGTACCATATATTGGATGCTGATTCAGCGCATACATAGCCTCTGGAGAACTTTGCCCCAGCTATTGTCATCTAGTTGGCATCGTAATTGTGATTTCAAAAGGCCATTTCACCATTCTATTAATCCAGCTGCTTCAGGATGATGAGGAACATGGTAAGACCAGTGAATTCCATGAGCATGAGCCCACTGCCGCACTTCTTTAGCCATAAGGTGAGTGCCTTGGTGAGAGGCAGTGCTGTGTGGAATACCATGCCGGTGGATAAGGCATTCCGTGAGTCCACAGATGTAGTCTTGGCAGAAGCATTGCATGCGGGATAGGCAAACCCGTATCTGGAGTAAGCGTCTATTCCAGTGAGGACAAACTCTGCCCTTTCCATGATGGAAGAGGTACAATATAATCAACCTGCCACCAGGTAGCTGGCTGATCACCCAGAAGAATGGTGCCGTATCGAGGGCTCAGTGTTGGTCTCTGCTGCTGGCAAATTGGGCATTCAGCACTGGCCGTAGACAGGTCATCCTTGGTGAGTGGAAGTCCATGTTGCTGAGCCTATGCACAACCTCCATCCCTGCCACCATGGCCACTTTGTTCATAGTCCCAGTGGGCGATGGCAGGAGTGGCTGGGGAAAGAGGCCGAGTGGTGTACACGGAACAGATCATCCTATCTACTTGGTTGTTAAAATCCTACTCTGCTGAGGTCACCCACTGGTGAACACTCACATGGGATGCAAATATCTTCAGTTTTTGACCACTCAGGTCCATCCACGTACCTCTTCCCAAATTTCTTTGTCACCGGTTTTCTAATCATGCTTCTTCCAAGTCCCTGACCATCCATCCAGCCAAACCATTGGCTACCTCCGTTGAATCAGTGTATAATCACACATCTGGCCATTTCTTCTTCCATGCAAAGTGCATGACCAGGTGCACTGCTCGAAGTTCTGCTCACTGGCAAGATTTCCCTTCACTGCTGTCCTTCGGGGATGTCCTAGAAAGGGGCTGTAGTGCTGCAGCTGTCTGCTTTTGGGTGGTGCCTGCATATTGTGCAGAACCATTTGTGAACCAGGCCCTAGTCTTCCCTTCTCTGTCAGCTGATCATAGGGAACTCCGCATGAAGCCATCGGTGCAGGCTGGGGGAGAGCAGGCAGGGTGGCAGGAGTGGGGACCATAGGCATTTGAGCCACTTCCTCATGTAACTTACTTGTGCCTTCAGGACCTGCTCGAGTCCGATCACATACATACCACTTCCATCTGATGATGGAATGCTGCTGTGTATGACCCACTTTATGGCTAGACGGGTGGGTCAGAAAGCACCCAGTTCAGTTTGCAGGTGTGTACCACCACATCCAGCTAATTTTTATATTTTTTGGTAGAGATGGGGTTTCACCACGTTGGCCAGGCTGGTCTCTGACTCCTGACCTCAAGTGATTTGCCCACTTCAGCATTTGTTTTTATTTTTAATTTGTAAATAAAATCTTTCATTTGGGTAGCTGTAAATCTATGTGATCAAACAAAACATTTTATTTTATTGCTTTTTTAAGGCTTGTTAAATGAAGCAGTGGGGATAAACACTTTTACTCCCAAAAGATGTTTTGTGGTTTTTTTAAATATATTTTTTTGAGACAAGAATCTTGCTCTGTCACCCAGGCTGGAGTGCAGTGGTGCTCCCTCGGGTCACTGCAACCTCCTCCTCCTGGGCTCAAGTGATCCTCCCACGTCAGCCTCCCAAGTAGCTGAGAATACAGGTGTGTGCTGCCAAACTCGGCTGATTTTTGTATTTTTTGTGGAGACAAGGATCTCGCCGTGTTGGCCAGGCTGGTCTTCAACTCTTGGACTCGAGCCATCTGCCCGCCTAGGCCTCCCAGGGCCCTGGTATTATAGGTGTGAGCCACTGCATCCAACCCAAAAATGTTATTTTTCTTTTGCCATAAATGACTGTATTAAGATCCTTGGCTGGGCCCGGTGGCTCACACCTGTAGTCTCAGCACTTTGGGAGGCCAAGGTGGGCAGATGGCCTGAGGTCAGGAGTTGGGCCAACATGGTGAAACTCCATCTCTATTAAAAATGCAAAGATTATCCAGGCAGTGGCAGGTGCCTGTGGTCTCAGCTACTTGGGAGGCTGAGACTGGAGAATCGCTTGGGCCTGGGAGGTGGAGGTTGCTGTGAGCCGAGACCACTCCATTACACTCTAGCCTGGGCAACAAGAGCGAGACTCTGTCTCAAAAAAAAAAAAAAAAGTCCTTGATGAAATTTTAAGAAACTCTTGATTAAAATAATATTATTGTATAAATGTTAAAAAAAAAAAACCACACACACACACAATTCAGGATAGGCAGTTCAGGTCGCATGGTGACTTGATGACCTATAGTCAAACCTTCATTTTCCACCAAAGCCCAGTAACAGGCCAAGAGCTGTCTCTCAAAAGGAGAGTAGTTATCTGCAGAAGATGGCAGGGCCTTCCTCCAAAATCCTAGAGGCCTCTCTTGTGATTCACCTATGGGGGCCTGCCAGAGGCTCCAAACAGCATCCCTATCTGCCACTGACACCTCAAGCACCATTGGATCTGCTGGGTCATATGGCCCAGATGGCAGAGCAGCTTGCACAGCAGCCTGGACCTGTTGCAGAGTCTTCTCCCGTTCTGGACCCCACTCAAAACTGGCAGCCTTTCGGGTCACTTAATAAATGGGCTGGAGTTACACACCCCAATGAGGAATGTGTTGCCTCCAAAATCCAAATAGGCCCACTAGGCATTGAGCCTCTTTCTTGGTTGTAGGAGGGACCAAACACAGCAACTCCTTTAACTTAGAAAGAATGTCTTGGCAGGCCACACACCACTAGATCCCTAGAAATTTTGCTGAGGTAGAAGGTCCCTGAATTTTAGTTGGATTTATTTCCCATCCTCTGGCGTGCAAATGTCTCACCAATAAGTCCAGTGTGTTTGCTACTTCTTGCTCACTGGATCCAGTCTGCATAATGTCATCAGTGTAATGGACCAGTGTGATATTTTGCGGAAGCAAAAAGCGATCAAGGTCTCTCCAAATAAGATTAGGACACAAAGCTGGAGAGTTGATATACCCCTGCGGTTAGGACAGTAAAGGTATATTGCTAGCTTTGCCAGCTGAAGGCAAATTGCTTCTGGTAGGTCTTGTGGACAGGAATGGAGAAAAAGCCATTTGCCAAGTCAGTGGCTGCATACCAGGTACCAGGAGATGTGTTAATTTGCTCAAGCAATGAAACCCCACATCTGGTACAGCAGCTGCAATTGGAGTCACCATTTGGTTAAGCTTACAATAATCCACTGTCATTCTCCAAGATCCATCTGTCTTCTGCACGGGCCAAATGGAAGAGTTGAACAAGGATGTGGTGGGAATCACCACCCCTCCATCTTTCAAGTGGCACTAATCTCCACAATCTCTCCAGGGATGTGATACTGTTTTTGGTTTACTATTTTTCTAGGTAGAGGCAGCTCTAAGGGCTTCCATTTGGCCTTTCCCACTGTACTAGCCCTCACCCTACCAGTCAGGGAGCCAATGTGGGGGTTCTGCCAGCTGTTAAGTATATCTGTGCCAATTACGCATTCTGGCACTGAGGACATGACCACAGGATGAGTCTGGGGACCCACTGGACCCACTGTAAGTCAGACCTGAGCTAAAACTCCATTAATTACTTGACCTCCATAAGCCCCTACTTTAACTGGAGGACAACAATGACGTTTTGGGTCCCCCGAAATCAACGTCAGCTCAGAGCCAGTGTCCTGTATCCCCGAAATGTCTGATCCTTTCCCTTTCCCCAATGCACAGTTACCCTGGTAAAAGGCTGAAGGTCTCCTTGGGGAAGGATGGGAGAAAGATTCACTGCATAAATTGTCGGCAATGTAGTGGGGTCCTTCCTCAAGGGAATCCGGCCTCCCCTTCATTCAAGGGGTTCTGGGTGTGTAAACTGGCTCAAGTCTAGAAATTGACTGAGGGGCCATGATTCTCTGTTTTTATAATTCAAACTAGTTTTTTGTCCATTCAACCTAGAAGTTTTCTGCTTGTATAAATTAAGTAGAAATGCAGCAGGCTTCCTATCAATTTCACTTCTAGGAACACCATAATTAATTAGCCAGTGCCAGAGCTCTACATGAGTCAGACTATTCTGATTGCCACTTTGCCTCTGCTGTGCATTATGGTAGCTATGCCCACCTTGTCTTTGACGATTGAGTGCTGCCACTTGGCAACCTGTCACCTCGGGATCCAGTTATCCCCATTGTATTTAAATTTTGTAGCTAATGATTGCTGTTCCCACCATTAGATCTGACATACAGAGAAAAGCAATTACAGGGCTCTTCAAAGATGCAGGTGCTGCCCTTACAAATGTATTCCGCAAGGCACTGGTCAAGGGTATATCTTCTGGACCCTCCCAGCTGGGGTGAGTAGGTCTGAAGTGGCTAATCCACCCCACCATCCCAATCTCCCTAAGCCTTTGGATCCCTTCCTGTACATTAAACCAAAGGAGATCACACATTTCCAGCTCTCTCACAGTGGGCCATCTTCTAATCCGTATTTCAGCTAACCAAGTAAATAAACTATTAGAACCTTTTTTACCTCTCCAAGCTGCAACATTAAAAGCAGAGTGCCTACTTAGTGGGCCCAGATCAATAAAGCCTGATCCAACCTTATGTTCCTTCCACTATTATCCCATACCCTTAATATCCATTCTCATATCTGTTCTCCAGATTTCTGTCTATATAAATTAGAGAACTCAAACAGTTCTTTTCGAGTGTAGCACACCTCCTCATGAGTCACACTCTTGACCTCACATCTAGGGGCCTGCTGGGACTTTAGGTCTAGAAGCAAACAGGGGCGTTGGGGGTGACTCCTGAGGAGAATCAACATTATTTTGCCTGGCAACTGTCTCAAGGGAGGTCATCACTGTTGCCTCAGGCAGCATAGGATTCATCTCCTCAGACAAAGGTGGAAAGCTGATGACAGCATGGGTCGAGGAGGGGATGTTGCCACTACTGGGGTTGGGGAAGCTCTTCCTTCTGGCAAAAAAAGGCTCATCAGAGTTTACAAACTCAGTTTCCCTGAGCTTCATCAGGGTCCTCCCACACATCCCCATTCCAAGTCTCAGGGTCCCATTCTTTTGAAATCAGTGCCCTCACTTTATCAGTAGACACCTGGTGAGGCTGTGCATGCATCTTTCCTTGCAGGTCAGCCACTTCCATGATAAGAGCTTGTGTCTGTTTTTCCACAATTTCAGCTCTTTCTCTGCAGGAGATAAGACTCTCACTTAGGGCAATCTTAGCAGATTTGAGGCTCAGTATCTGCTTCTGAAGCTGGGAGACAGAATCTCTGAGTTCATCATTTTCTTTCATCACTTTGTCCACTGAACTTAGGAGCAACCAACCAGCTTCATTATGTTACTTGGTTTTCTACATATGGTCAAAGGTATTATGTATAGAGTCACTAAAATCCTTGCCTCTCACAAGCGGTGAATCAGGAGTGTCAAATGCATTTATTTTGCATAATTCTCCAAACAGTTCACGCCAAGGACTATCAGTATTCTCCATACTATTAGAAGTAGAGTCCTTAGCATTTTTGGGTCTAATAATATTAAGCAGCCAACTCCAGAAACCCCAAAGCCAATGAAAGAACTCCATCCTTAATATTCTGTTCCTCTAGAACCACTCCTGGTACCAAAATCTGTATTAGTCAGGGTTCTCTTAGAGGGATAGAAGTAATAGGATATATATATATATATATAAAGAATATATGTATATAGTTTATATATATATAAAGAATATATATATAGTTTATATATATATAAAGAATATATATATAGTTTATATATATAAAGAATATATATAGTTTATATATAAATATATAAAGAACTATATATAGTTCTTTGAATATATATATTTATATATAAAGAACTATATATAGTTCTTTGAATATATATATTTATATATAAAGAACTATATATAAATATATATAGTTTATATATATATTTATATATATTTAATACTAAATATATACTAAATAAATACTAAATATAAATATATATATATATAGTTATTTAAGGTCAATAAAATTAATAAGCCTCTAACCAGTCTGAGCAGGAGAAAAAGAGAAGACACAGATTATTAATATCAGGAAAGAAAGAGATGCCAGACAAGCCAAATACTGACAAGTCTGGGGATGGGACTGCTGGGGGAGCTGCAGATTCCTTCTGGCTCCTGGAGTGTCTGCTAGGACTGCTTTGTTTTCAGTGTGACTGTAGGGCCGTTGGTTTTCAGGGCTACTGTGGAGCTGGGGTGGGGGTAAAGAGAATAGGACAAATTAAAATGCCACAGAGCTCCCTGTTCTCACTGAGTTTCAGCTTATTTTCTTGAATAAATGCTCCTTAGATTGTCGCAAGTTTTTTACTAACTTTCGGAGTTCTGAAAAAGTTGACCTTTACAGTTTTTGGCAGAGTACTGTTACTGTGCTATCAAAACAACTTCTATCTGTTTGTAACATCATACTTGGAACGCTTTTCCTTTATAACCTTCATCAAAGTTTAAATATGTTCAGGAAACTAGTTCCTGGTAGACATTTCCAGAAGAAGAATCCAAAGCCCCAGACTGTGGTTCTTTTTCCCAAATGGACAAACTACATCCATACTGGGAGTGTGTGCAAAGTGTCTCCCATGACTGGGACTCCTTATCTCCCTTAACATGTCGTGCAGTTCCATCCAGATTGTCAAGACCAGAACCTCTTTTCAGAAGAAATTTTTCTTTTATTATATATCACGAATAACAGAGAATTCAGGCTAATTGTATCCTGTTTATTTGTGCACAGATAGAAAGTTAATATCTTGCAGCTATTTTTCTTTGTCCTCCTTTTTTCGACCTTACAGAGACAATTCAAGGAACCATTTGCTGTTCATTAGTTTCTTTAACTTTATTCTTTACTTTAAAAAGTTGTTTGTTTGTTTGTTTATTTATTTATTTTGAGACGGAGTCTCACTCTGTCGCCCAGGCTGGAGTGCAGTGGTGCAATCTCTGCTTACTGCAACCTCCGCCTCCCAGATTCAAGTGATCCTCCAGCTTCAGCCTCCCAAATAGATGGGATTACAGGTGCCCGCCACCACACCCAGCAATTTTTGTAGTTTTTAGTAGAGACGGGGTTTCGCCATGTTGGCCAGGCTGGTCTTGAACTCCTGACCTCAGGTGATCTGCACACCTTGACGACCTCGCAGAGTGCTGGGATTACAGGCGTGAGCCACCACATCTGGCCAAAAAGTTGTTTTTTCCTATAATACCTCTTTATGTGGTGTATGCTGCAAATCATAGAAAATAAGCAGGTTTGTATTTTACTGTGGTTGCAGTGCTGCAAGAAGGAATTTTTAAAAATAGAAAATAGAGATCCTCTCCTTAGGGAGCATCGGATCTAATTGGGAGAATAAAACTAGCTAGAGTTAGTAATTCTCAGTTATGACGCCTTGTGTCAGATGTGTTTAGTGAAAGAACAAAGTAGAAGACAATATGGTCGAGCCCTTTATTGCCATTTCATATTTGGATGAGATAGGTAATGATTCATTCATTCAGTCCATTCTTACTGAGCATCAAGTGTGTGCCTGACACTGTACTAGGTTCTGGAGATATGGCTGTGACTTCAAAAATGCAGGCTTTGCTCTTGAGCCAACAGCCTAGAGAGAAAGTCAGCCAATAAATATGCAGGCAAGCAAGCAAATGAATAATGACATTCTGTGATAACTGCTGTAAAGAATAGCTACTTAAGATAAAAGTGCTACTTTAGAAAAAGTGGCTCAGGAAGATCTTCCTGAGGAAACGAGAGCTGAACTGAAACTTGGAGGAATAGAATGAGCAAACCATAGAGATGGTCACTAGAAACCATTTCAGGCAATTCAGAGACCCCCACATTTTAGAAACAATAAGGAGGCTCAGGTGAGGATGGTAGGGAACCTGAAAGAGTGGTGTGTGATGAAGTTGGAGAATTTGGTGCCGGTTCATGCAGGCCTTAGAGGCTGTGGTGAGAAGTCTGGTTTTATCCTAAGGGAAAGGGACACCACTGAAGAGTGTAAAGGAAGGGGATGTATGACTCGATTTATATTTTATTGAAAGATCACTTTGGCTGCTGTATAGAGAATACATCGTATCGTAGGAGGAAGGAATGGAAGTAGGAAAAAACACTCCAAGTCTCTTGCCCTTACCCCTGCCCTGAGAACGAACCGAAGGAAAGCATTTCCGGTTGTACAAAAATGTCTGTTTGGAAATCCCTGCAATACAATGGAGAGGTCAGAGGAGTCGGTGCCAGAAATCTCTGCATTTGTATCCCACCTCTTCCACTTACAAGCTGTGCAAATGAGGGCAAGTAATTTAACTTTTTTTCTTTCTTTCTTTTTTTTTTTTTTTGAGACGGAGTCGCATTCTGTTGCCAACATAATTTAACTTCTTTAAGCTTCTGTCTACTTGTTTGTAAAATGAGGAGGAATAATACCTAGCCTTTAGGGGTTTAGGAAGTGATATGATAGGGGGTGTGTGGAAAGTACCTGCAGATGGTCTCTTAGGGGTACCCAAAAAGATGTTCTCTCCTCTTTCCTCTTCCTGGTGGTGAACTTCGATGTGAGACAGAACAGGAAGATGGCTGCTTCCTGCAAGGAGCCTCTAGACATCCATGCATGTCTGAGTGTGGCAAGTGTCCTCAGTGATGGCACTGATCAGGGCTGCGTAAATAGAGTCAACCCTAATGCCACTGACTTAATTGTTTCATTCCTGAGAAGGGAGTTGACTTTGGTAGAGGAAACTGTTACAATTTGGTAGCCATTTGAGCTCCTGGTTCTCTAATTTAAATTGTCTTGAAGGAATTTGGAGCGAGAGAGAAGCATGGATAGCATAGTGTTTAGGTGTGCTGGCCTTGGGGTCAGACAGACCTGGATTCGAGTTCTAGTTCTGCCACTGACCCTAAGCAAGGGCCTCTCTTCTCAGCTTCTTCATCTTTGATATAACGACAGAGCTCGTGAAGTTGTCATAAGGACTGCAGCAAACCCTTAGTTTAACCACCAGCATTACAGGTATGATGTGACTTGGGATCATGCATATGAAGTGGCTAGCATGGAGCTTCGCACATAGTATCACCTGTTTTATTTTTTTAATTAAATTTTTTTTTTCATTCAGCAGGTCTTGGACTTAAAAAATTACTTTTTTCAAATAGTTGATTTTTTTTTTTTTTTTTGAGACAGAGTCTCTCTGTCGCCCAGGCTGGAGTACAGTGGCGCTATCTCGGCTCACTGCAACCTCTGCCTCCTGGGTTCAAGCGATTCTCCTGCCTCAGCCTCCTGAGTAGCTGGGATTACAGGGGCCCACTACCATGCCCAGCTAATTTTTGTATTTGTAGTAGAGACGGGGTTTCACCATGTTGGCCAGGCTGGCCTCAAACTCCTGACCCTGTGATCCACCCGCCGCAACCTCCCAAAGTGCTGGGATTACAGGTGTGAGCCACCACACCTGGCCAATAGTTGGTTTTTTAACCAATGAATGAAAATTGTATATAGTCGGCTGGGCACGGTGGCTCACGCCTGTAATCCCAGCACTTTGGGAGGCCAAGGTGGGCAGATCACCTGAGATCAGGAGTTCAAGACCAACCTGACCAACATGGAGAAACCCTGTCTTTACTAAAAATATAAAATTAGCTGGGCATAGTGGTGCATACCTGTAATCCCAGCTACTCAGGAGGCTGAGGCAGGAGAATCGCTTGAATCCAGGAGGCAGAGGTTGCAGTGAGCCAAGATTCCGCCACTGCACTTCAGCCTGGGCAACAAGAATGAAACTCTGTCTCAAAACAAACAAACAAACAAACAAAAGTTTATATTCATCGTGTACAACATGATGTTTGGAAATATATTTTTATGTTGTGGAATGGCTAAATTGAGCTAATATATGTATTGCCTCACATACTTATTTTTTTGAGGTGAGAAGACAAAATCTATTCTCTTAGAAAAGCACTCCCCTAATGAAATTTAGCGTCTGTTATTATGACTGCCCTTTTGTGAGCTGCTACTGAGATCGGGAGAAATGACAAGGGTACTTTCTGAGCAACCTGCGCGTTATGAGGCCCCACTCAAGCGTAAAAATGAAAACTGAGCCACTGGTCTGTTTTTGTTTTTGCTTTGCTACCTTTCCGTGGCCGTAGGTGGACAATCAGCTCATTGGTACCACGCAGCCTTTCATGCTCTATGTGACTCCCCTGAGCAATGAGAATGAGGTCATCGAGACCGGCCCAGCTGTGCAAGTCAACGCAGTGAAGTTCCCCAGTAAGAGTGCACTGACCAACATCTACAAGGTGGGCTGGTGGAGGAGGCTGGTGGGTTGATGCCATGCTGGAAAGTTGATTTGTTCTCTCACAGCCAAGTCTCAGAGCAGCAGTGCCGGGTGCTGATGGGAATAGCTCTGCAGGGTTAAGCCACATGTGACATAAGAGATTGTTTGGAGGAATTGACAGGAACTCCTCCTTCTGGCCCTTTGTATTCTCAGTTGTGTTTTCAGTGATCTTGCAGGTGACAGTTTGATAGTACTGAATCCATATGGGCCAGAGTCCATATTCATCAGAGTGAAGTCACTGTAGGAAAGTATAGCATCTTCTAGATAGGTCAGGACCAGGCATGATCCAGATCTATTATTAAAAATAGAATAACCCCAGCTGGGCTCACTGGCTCTCACCTGTAATCTCAGCACTTTGGGAGGCTAAGGCGGGTGGATCTCTTGAGCCCAGGAGTTTGCGACCAGCTTGGGAAACATGGTGAAACCCCATTTCTATAAAAAATACAAAAATTAGCTGGACCTGGTGGCAAGCACCTGTAGTCCCAGCTACTTACTTAGCAGGCTAAGGTGGGAGGTCCTGAGCCTGGGAGTTTGAGGCTACAGCGAGCCGCGATCACGCCACTGTACTCCAGCCTGTGTGATAGAGTGAGATGTGCACCTGCGCACATACACACACACACACACACACACACACACACAGAGAGAGAGAGAGAGAGAATAACCCTAAAATATTGGGAAAGGGCTATGATGGGTCTGACCTTGAGACAGACGTGCTGCTACCTAAGTTACCACACTGTTTACCAAAAGCAGATAGTTACAAATGATAAACTTTCTTTCTTGGAGGGGTCTCCACGCACAAGCTAGCTGTTCCAGCAGCAAACTCTGGAAAAGTGGGAGCCGACCAGGGGTTGCTTCCCGTATTTCTGGTCCTTTATCACCAGTGCTGATGGGACCAAGCCTGCCTTTAGCCCTCAGATCCACAAGCCCAGCCATGCTGCTCCTTAAATTAGCTGCCATCCATCTGAGCACACACCATAAAGTTCATCCACCACAGTGCATCTGAGGCTGGAATCCTGACTAATGAGGCCCAGATTGCCTGGGAACCAAACAATAGAATGGCAAACCATCTATTAAACATCTTTTGGAGTTTTTAGTTAATCATAACAATATAAAGAGAGAGAACCCAGAAATAACTTGGCATTGTAGTTATAAAGCCACATGGTTAATGAAAGCATACTATGTCATTGAGGCCTTCTTAATAGCACAGATGAATGTTCCTTCTGGTGTTCACACTTTAAACCAGAATTTCTTTATCTCTAGCATCTGATGATCACAGCTCAGAGATTCACAGTGCAAATTGAGGAGAAGCTGCTCCTCAAGCTGCTAAGTTTCTTTGGCTACGATCAAGCAGAATCAGGTAATGTTGAATGTTCTATGTCTGTGTTTGGGAATTGGTCCAAAGATGGTATTTTTGAGTCTGTTTGTAAAAATAGGTAGCCCCTTGGTGTCTGATAGGCTCCCTTTCCACATCTCAGCCTGAGCTAGGAAGCTAAGGCTTGTGTTTCAGTTGTGCTTTTTCAAAGTATTACTTGTCTGAGTTATCTCTGTGAACTAAAGGAGCCATTCAGAGGGTCTTCTGGAATCCTGGAGTATCCGGTGGTACACCTTTGGGAAGCAGTATACTATTCCTCTTTGCTTTGCATTTTTTTGATTCATCTGCTCTAGGATGACAGAAATGATGTTAGTCATTTAGCAAACCACTTTGTTTCCTAACCTTTGTTTATTAAACACACTCCAGGCCAAGAATCAGAAATCCCTTTGGCAGTTCCTTTGGTTTAGTTGAGAAAATAAAATTGGCTAGCCTCAATTCATTAACTTTTGACATCCAAACCCTTGTGCCTTTCTGTAATTACAAAGGTTTCTACTTATTTACTCTCTTCTTTGTAGAAGGGAGTAAGATAAGCTATTGAAAAGCCCAGGTTTCCAGCAGCGCTACAGAAATAATTGAGCTGTTGCTTCTTTTCAATTCCTCATCACAGCCTTTCCTTCCGCTCTTAGATGGGCTTTTCATGGCTGTGTATACAGCTTAGAAAAAAGTCAATAATACTCAGTCTTTTGAAGCCTAAACTAAATATTGAGCCTGAAGAAATGATAAGAAAGAGGCTTTTATGTTTATATGCCCATATTGGTTTGAGAAAAAAATCACTGGGAATGTGTGTACACATGTACATACATAGACACAATGCAAGAAAAATATTTTTGTTCTTTTTATCCCAGATTTAGAATTTAAGCTTTAAGAGTATTTGGGATCAAGAGCAAGATCCTGTCTGTTTAATGCTGTGTTTTCCACTTTGGGTTAGAACGCCAGTGTTTATTTGTGTTCAGACAGCCACTTGGGAGCCTGCCTGCCAGGTATCCATTCTGTTTTGGTACCTTCCTGGGAAGTTTTACTTTAAATTTGATTCGACATGCTTTTCTTGTAAATTTTCTTATAAGTTGCTGTAATAAATTTCTCCTCAAGCATGGATTTAGACTTTTGTAAAATCCTTGCCTGCCTTTCATTGAAGTGGGAGCTGACTAAGGGGTTGCTTCCCATATTTTTGGTATGTTGTCACCAGTGCTGATGGGATGGGACAGAGGCAGCATGCAGCCCTCAGATCCACAAGCCCAGTCCTGCTGCTCCTTAAAGTACCTGCCATCCTGTCTGTAGCTGTTTCCGCTTCTCAGCATAAATGGGCAGGTCTCTGTTGCAGTATCATTTTTCTGTAAGTAGCACTGATAATAGCTTACAACATAAATGTGTTTGATAAGTAGGTATGTGCAAGCTCTCTGGTTTTATTTCCAAGGCACGTGAAGCCAAGGCAAAATATGCTGCCCAGTTGGATGTGCATACAGCATCAAGTGCAAAGAGCACATTGCTGTGTTGTAGCCCATGCTACTACTTTTATTTCATGAGATGGCAAGTAAAAAAATCTGCCTTGATTGTCCTATTTAAATGAATGTCCACCATTTGGGAGACAGGGTGCTGCTTGTAGTGATATTACGTCTTTACAGCCCGCAGCCTGATTCTTTTTCAGGCATTTATGTTTCACTCAGATTCATGAATTGGTGATACTCATTTTGATTCAGTTACACTGCACTCCAAGACCTTATTTGGATATGATCCTAGGAAAATAAATTTAGATAATCTGGGTCATTGATAATAACATTGCTAACAAATACACCTGTGTCCTTTGGCTTTTCCATCTGGATGATTTTTTCCAAAGATGACATCTGTTGGATGGTATGGAGGCACAAGTTAACGTGCTAATCTTTTTTGATAAACAACATAAAACAGATCTACTCTCACAAAGAATGGCATCAGAATACTATACATGTCACCGTAACCTCACAAACTAAATTGAGAGTGATAGATGGTTTCCTTTTTTTGATGATTTTTTTTCAATGTGAATACAAGTGTTTGGATCATGAGACTAAGAAATTCTTTTTTGTTTTTTTAATTCTTCCTTTGTACCAGAGGTGGAAAAATATGATGAAAACCTCCATGAAAAGACAGCTGAGCAAGGTGGAACACCAATTCGATACTACTTTGAAAATCTAAAAATCAGCATTCCTCAGATCAAGCTAAGTGTGTTCACCTCCAACAAGCTCCCATTGGATCTTAAGGTGAGCTGCTATTTGGGTAAATTTTTTTAGATGATCTTTCCTTGGAAAAGAATGAGTGTGTTTACTATTTGTTGTTTGTTGTTGTTTTGTGTGTGTGTGTGTGCTTTTTTTTTTTGTCCCTCATCATCATTCATAGCAGACATTTTATTTTTACAGATTTCCTTTTTCAGAAGGTTTATTGACTTACGTGTATTTGTCTTTTTTTAAAAAAAAAAAAAACTTAAATATGACATTGCCAAAGATCTAGGAGTAGCTCAAGAGATTCACAGATAATTCTGTAAAACCCATTTGCTCTCTGTTTAGCTCCTGGCTTACCTCAGTGAGATAAAAGCCTTTTTCCTAAAGTTGTGTCCAGGATCAAGAGAAAAAGCAAAGTCAAGACAGCCCGAGGCCTGCTCACCTTCCTACTTCTTTCTTCCTAAGTATCCACCTCTTTTTGAATGATTGTCACTAGGATTGTCTACTAGGAGTGTTTAACGTAGACTCAGCCCACTTACCCACTGGGATGTGTCCTCCTCTACCACCACATCAGGATGAAACCCTTAGACCATCTTGATGACTACTTACTGGACACAGCCTGAACACCATCTTCATTTTCAGCAATAAAGTTTATCTTCGTTGAGGAAGAAAGCTGGGATTCAAATCCAAGCCTGTCTGACTCTAAAGTCTATTTTTTTTTTCACTATACTATGCTTCCCCATAGAACATAAGGAACCAGAGAATTTTAGACCTGTGAGTCCTCAGTGATGTACTTGCTTGGTAGACAGGGAAATTGAAGTTCAAAGTGTTTTGTTAGTCAAGCCTGTGTGGCTAGGAAGTGATAGGAGCAGGAATGGATCCAGGGGTGTTAGAAAGTCTTTCCTTAGTTTGAGTCAAAGTCAGTCCCCTGCAGCTTGGACCCATTCATTCTGGTTTTTCATTCTGTTGCACTTAAAGATGATACTCAAGACCTCCATCTTCCTACTAACCACCAGTCGAGGACTCTTCTCACTGCCCCATGCTGCCTCCTCTAAAATGCTACAAGATAGTCATCTTTTTGCGCAGGAACAGCTAGAGATATGAGCAGATAAGAAGTAAGTCTAGGGTCCTAACTTAGATGCCCGCAGGAGCTGTGCTGGCGATGCAGTGAGTGGAGCTGCACACCGGGGTGGTGTCGTGTCTGCCCGACCAGGAGTGCCTGCTCCATCTGAAGGGGCCGCCACAACCCGCTCCAGCCGCTTGTTGTCATGGGGGAATGTGAACCTGGTGTTTCCAGATCTTCAGATTTTTAAAGAGAAGCCGGAAATCTGGATTTTTATGTGGAATCTCCTGGTTTTTAAACATTGGCAACCAATTCAAGTTTTTTGTTTTTTTTAAACCTTGTGGGCCTAACAAAACACATGTGTGGGCCTCATGTGGCCATGTCTGCCAACTCACAGCTTCTAAAATCGACACACAGGTAATGAGACAGTAGTCTGGTCAACATCAGATCACATTTGGGTAAGGGTAGGGCAAGGGTGACAGCATTGGGGTGGCAAACTGGGGCCGAGCTGCAGGGAGTGCTGGTGGGGACCTGGAGCAGGAATGGCTCTTGCAGCCATCTCCGGAAGAGTGCAGCGTGCCCTTCACTCACTGCCCTGTCTGTTTCATTCGCTTTAATTTCATGTTTCCCAGGAGATTAAAGATACTTATAGTTAGCATGGGAGTGAGGGGAAAACCATGGGAAAACCACTATCTTGCTAATATCCACAAGTATCCACTTGACTTGTGTGACCTTTGGAATGGGTTTGTTTGATAAAGTATATATTCACCCAGAGCACTTGGCACTTGCCCAGCAAACCAATGTGAAGCATTTCCTGAGGGTTGAAGACTTCTTGTTTTTAAAATCATCTTACTAAGAAACACAGACACCTCACTATTCCCTTCAAATTGCTCCCAGCAGAAAACTCCCCAGACTGAGAAAAGCAGTCTGATTTTCTGCAGTTGAAGTAGCTACAGCCCCCGCCCCCCCCCAGTTACCTGATGGTTGTGCGTGCGCTCGGCATACAATCAACGAAATCATTTCAGTTGAATGTTTCATCTGGCACTGAACTGAAGGAACATTTTCAGGGCATTTTTCAAATCATTGTGAAACAATTACATGGAGCAGCCATGTGATGAGGTGTGTGGGGGGCACGCCGAGTATAGTAAGTTAATGTTTCCAGCAGGGTGCGGGGAATTGGGACTAAAGAGTTAAATTCTCAGCTTGTGGGAGTCACATTTTACTGTGTCTTGAGTCTCCTAGTGGAGTCTGGGACTCATAAAATAATGTCATTTATTCAAAGAGTTTTCTAACAGAGTAATATGCCTTTATTAGTAGCTCTTAGAAAGGGTACTATGCTCTTTTAGATGAATATATAATGGCTAAAAGTATGTGCTTAGAAAATGGAGTCCTGTCCCTGAACAGGAGTCACGAGAGCCTGACTAAAAGGTAAACCACGTCTTTGGTATTGAAGGAATAATTATCTTGATTCTCCTGACTCCAGGCCAGAAGTGACTGTCAGAAATCTCAGAGGGAAGTCTCTTCAGGTTTACACTGAGGGTACATTGTTGCCAGATATAGTGTCTGTTCAAAAGGACTGAAAGCAGTTTCACATCTGCTATCTCAATTGGATTCCTTACTCTGCGATGGAAGAATGGGGAGATAATAGTCCCATTTCACAAATGCAGAGACCAAAGCACAGCATTCCTGCCTGACTCCCCATTCTCTCCATTCTCCCAAGTTTGCGTGTTAGAAAGTGGCAGAGTGATATTGAAAATGCCAGGTAGTTTATACGTGTTTTTGGCTTTTTTTAAAGATCAAAAGAGGCCAGGAGCCTTTAAAAGGTTTCATGAGGTGGCCTACAGCAGTCCTTTTTCCATTTAGAGCATTGGGGTATTACAAAAGAAGGGCTTTAATTGAGCAATCTAGTTTGGAAGAAAACCCACATTTTAATGGTCAGAGTGAGAGGGTGGGGGTTAGGGGGAGTTTCGAACAAAGACACTATTTAAAAAGCCTAAAACTGTCTTCTCAAAGGCTTGAAATAATTTGTTGGGAAACTTCAGACCCTTTACTTTTTTCCTTCCCTCCCTAAATAAAAACCAGATTTGTTAAAAGGAAAAAAGATCCAGTATTGTTAATTGTATTTCAGAAAGTGCCAGAGAGGGAAATATCCCTGTAGTTTTAAACATTGTCCCAAGAGGGAAATAGGCAAATACCCTGCTTCACATAAACAGTCTCTATGTACCATAAATAAACCTTTAAAGAATGAATTCCAGACAGTTTTGTTTAGTGCAGGATAAACTAAGAAAGGAAAGGACATGGCCGAGGGAACAGCTTGGGATCTGAGACCTTATGGTATATAGACAGGTATTTCTTCTTTCAACTCGATGAAGTTTCTGGAAGACTTCAGCAGTTTTCGTGTGGGGAGGTAGAAATAGACAGTTTCCTATTTTTATTAGGAGCTTATGAACACAGGATTGCCTTCTCCAAAATCCATTTTATAACAGGAAACTGTCTGCTGCTTGAGTAAATAAGCATCAACTTTGTATACTACTTACTGTATTTGATTAGTCGTTTAGTTACTACAAGAATAAGCCCTGTTTGGCTCGTTCCCTCATCTCATCGACTTTGACTGACCAGATTAACCTGAAGGTGGCAGAATAATTCATACCACTGGGCTATATCTCAGCTTTTTCAAATGTGGAGTCCCAAAAGCAGTAAATGACTAGGTAAGGATAACTTTTACTTAAGGGCCAGAATATTTCCTCGATTCAGACCAAGCACCTTAGTCATTCAGAAAGATAGTAGTGTCTATGATGAAGGTTTTGACATTTCAGTAGAGGTTTCAAAGTCTTTGCTACTTTGTGTGGTTCTTCTTTAATATTTGGTTGCAAGGACGAAGTTGGGGTATAAAAGCTTTTTACCTTAAGCCTTTGTTTTGATCTCATTTTCTCTTCTCTGAGAATAAAGTAACGCTCAAAGTAGTATTGGCAAAACAGAGTGCTGAACTGATTGTCAGTACCCTGTTTTCCCAGCGTGTTTATTTTATGGCTCTAAGCAAAGCAGTTGAGCTTACTGAACGTTCACTCAGTTTCTCCGCCAGTGAAATGAGGAAAATAAGGCCTGCTCACGTACTTTATCATCACTCACCATGAGGTGGGGTGAGGCATGGGTGAATGAATAGCAGAACATTTTTCAGGAGAAATAATATCCTCTATTCTGGCTTTCAAGCTTTCTACCTAATAGGTAGTTGCTATTGTGAAAATGCACATATTCAAGTCTAAAATCAGGTAGCTAGCCATATGACTTTAGGCCATCCACTTAACATTTCTTGTTTTATTTTTACCAAAGAGAGAGAGAGAGGGAGAGTTAGGCTGAATTAACTTGATGTTGGACTTTTTTGGGGGGTGGGGAAGACAGAGTCTCACTCTGTCACTCAGGCTGAAGTGCAGTGGCACGATCACAGCTTACTGCAGCCTCAACCTCCTGGGCTCAGGTGATCCTCTCACCTCAGCATCCCAGGTAGCTGGGACTATAGGTGCGTGCTACCATGCCTGGCTAATTTTTGTATTTTTTTGTAGAGACAGAGTTTTACCATGTTGCCCAGGCTGGTCTCAAACTCCTGGGCTCAAGTTATCTGCCCACCTCAGCCTCCCAAAGTGCTGGGATTACAGGCATGAGCCGCTGGGCCCAGCTCAACTTGAAGTTGCTATTAATCTCTAAAATATTCTGAAATTACTTAGCAAGAGGTTATCAGTGACTTCCCAAGGCACCAAATCCAGTGACCTTGCTCTCTAGCCTTATCTTTGTAGCATCCTCTGCCATTTTGACACTGCTGACTTCCCTGTTCCTGACATCTGTCCTTTCTGGTTCTCCTCTTGCTCTGTTGCTTCTCTGCCTATTTCTGTTTTCTTTTATTCTACTTCTTCTTTTCCTGATCTGTATGTTAAAGGTCCAGATTTTTCTCTGTGAACTGTCTGGTTATGTCACTTGTCTATTTTTCTGTCAGGTCTTTTATCTCTTCTAATTTTAGAAGCTCTTTCTAAAAGTTATGTCTTTGGTGAAAGTTGCAAGTATTTTTTCTTCAGCTTTTTGTCTTTTTACTTTGCTTTTGGCGTGTGTGTGTGTGTTTGTGTTTAATTATACAAGAGCTGTTTATTTTTATGTTGTCAAATTTATTAGTCTTTTGCTGTTTCGAATCTAATTTTTTTTTGAAAACTACATGTTCAGAGAAATTCTCTAGTAACAAACTGTAGAAATGATCCCTGAAAGTATAGTCTTGAATCTGAATTTTGAGTCACAAAAAAGTTTTCCCTTCTCCCTGGTTTTAAAAAATTTCACCCTTTCTTCCATTATATGATTTAATTTCAATTAAATTTATTCTTGCTCCAAAATAATTCAAGGCAGTCTCAGAAGACACATGCAAAAAGATTATAGGTAAGAAAACAGAATAGAAATGTCATTAAGTTGCATATGAAATTTTAATATATAATAAAGAGACTTTAATTCAGTGGGGAGTATATAGACTTTTCAATAGTGCTATTATACTAAATCACAATAGAAAAAATATAAAATTAGATTTATTCTTGACACTTTATGTAAGGATAAATTCCAAGTGAATCAGAGATTTACTGGTAATATTAGCATGAAAAAGTATTTTTATATTCAGTAAGGAAGAGTATTTGGCATGCCTTGTAAACACCTTGAAATATCAATCATTTTAAATAAAGATATAATCAGAAAATAGACCCATATCCAGAGATTGTTAACCAGCTTATAGCACACCCAGGCTAGTTGAGAACTTCAAGAAAAGACAGATGGTGGGGGCGGGGATGGGGAGTGTCCATGTGAAGCCATTGGAAAGCTACCGAAACAGCCAGGACTGGAGAGTTCAAGATTTATGAGAGGAGAGAAACTCAGTAAGGTGAGCCCAACATTTATTTTGCTTTTATTCTTGAGACTTTTTCTGATTTGTAAGCAGTGTGGGGAGAAAGGTGAAGAAGCCAAGCAGAAAGCAGCTGCCAACAGGCAGAGAATGCAAGTAAAGCTTTTGGCAGTCTCATGGGGCTAGCAAAGCAAAACTTAGACTTCATTGCTACTAAGAGAGCTGGTAATTGAAGGGCTAATATCTTACAGAGAAGGGACAGGCAGAAAACAAACACCAATAATCTGAGGTACTTTCTTTCTTGAGATATTTGATGTTTTCTAAGTGACACAGTCTGAGAGAACTCAAGCAAAAAGTGGCAGCTAAGAGGCTCAAGAACTTAAACAGTCTTTTCAGCAGTTTTGTGGTACTAGGGAGATTAAAAGTGGAGGAATGGCATTGGTTTTCATTGAGACTGCTAAAGGACTACACCAGGCCTCATAAGGACTGAAACACGCCAGAACTTAGATAAAGACTGAAACACAGCCTTGAGAAAACCCAAACCCTGGTTGATTTAGGCATTATGCTTCTTACTCTAACTGCCTGCCAGAAGCTAAAAACTCATCCAAAGTCTCTGTAAGTTTTCATACAAAATGTTGTATTCAGTCACAAATTACCAGGCCAAGATGAGATGAGACCAAGAGAAAAAACAAACACTAGAAACAGAACCATAGATAAATTGGATGTTGGTATTTTTAGACAGAGAATTTAAAATACTATGAATGTATCTAAGAAGTTTACCAGAAAACTATAATTTTTTTAAAAAAATTATTAAATAATGGAAAATTATAGACCAGCACTTTTTTATGAATATAGAAGAAAGAAATCTGAACAAAATATTAGTAAATCAAAAACAGAAATATGTAAGAAGGCTAATATAACCAAATTGGGTTTTTTCCTGGAATGCACGTTCAGTTTCACATTTGCAGATAAATTTGGTATTTTACCACATCAACACGATAAAATAGAATATGATTATTTAAAAATGCATAAAAGCCGTTTGACAAAGTTTAACATCCATCTACAGTAAAAATTCAACAAGCTAAAAATAGAAGATAACTACTTTAATCTGTTTAGGTCTATTTATTAAAAAGCTACAACAAACATCATACTAATTGGTGAGATAGTAAAAGCTTTTTCTTGAGATGAAGGAAAGATACCCATTATCACCACTTCTTTCACCGTTACACGGGAGTTCAGCCAGTAAAATGAGTCAAGGATGATCTTTTTGAAAAAGAAGTAAAAGGTATAGGAGTTGGAAAGGAAAATAAAAACTTCGTTATTTGTAGAAAACATGATCGTTTACTAGAAAATCTAAAAGTATTTTCAGATAAGTTATTAGAATAAGTAAATTTAGTAAGGTCACTAGAGACGGTATAGAAAACAGTTGTATTTCTACATGTCAGCAATAATAACAGAGAAAAGAAAAATTTGGAGGCTATTAAGAAAACAGGTCTGGGTGTGGTGGCTCACACCTGTAATCTCAGCACTTTGGGAGGCCTAGGTAGGAGGATCACTTGAGCCCAGGAGTTCAGGACCAGCCTGGGCATCATAGGGAGACCCTGTCTCTACAAAAATGGAAGGAAGGAAGGAAGGAAGGAGGGAGGGATAGAGAGAAGGGGGGAGGAGGAGAGAGAGATGAGAGGGAAGAGGAGGGAGGGAGGGAGAGAAAGAAAACATTAAATACTGTATCATTATCTATTTTGTGTAACAGATGACTCCAAAATGTAGTGGTTTGAAACAACCACCATCTTATTTGTTTACAATTCTGTGGGTTAATAATTTGGACTAGACCTAGCTGGGTGTTTCTTCTGCTGGTCTCACCAGTGGTTGTTCATATGGCTGCAGTCACCTGGCAGTTAAACGAGACTAAATGGTATGAGATGACCTCAGTCCCATGTCCAGCGGATTGGTGCTGGCTGTCAGAAGAACCCCTTTCCACATGGTCTCCCATCTTCAAGGAAGCTACTCCCAGCTTCTTCACATGGTGGAAGCATCAAAACAGGCAGTGCAGAAGCTCCAAGCTCTCTTGAGGCCTAGGCTCAAAGGTCACACATTATTATATCTCTCGCATCCTGTTGGCTGAAGCAAATCACAAGGCTAGTGAAGATTCAGACGGAGGGAACATAGACTTCACCACTTGACAGAAGATGCAAATAATATGTGGTCATTTTAAATCTACCACAGGTATCTAAGAATAAACCCAACAAAAGACATATAAGACCTCTACACAGAAAACAATTAAACATTATTGTGAAAAATTAAAGACCCACATAGATGAAGGGACATACCATGTCAATAAGTTGGAAGATTCAGTAAAGTTGTCGTTGCTTCTCAAATTGATCTGTAGATTCAGTACAGTCCTGATGAAAATTCCAGCAGTTTTTTTGGAAGCAAATTGACAAGCTGATTCTAAAATTTCTCTGCAGTTGAAAAGCGCAAAGAGCAGCTAAGGTAACCCTGGAGAAAAAGTACAAAGTTGGGGAGAGCTTACCCTATTCGATTTCAGAAATTATTACAAGACTACAGTAATTAAGACAGTGTGGCATTAATAGAAAGCAGAGCAAAGTGAAACAGAAGAGAGAATCCAGAAATGGATGTATAATACCATCACGTGACTTTTGACAGCATTTATGCCATACTGCAGTAGTGGAACGGATGACCTTTTCAATAAATATTATTTAGTCCAATATTTATCAGAAAAAAATGAATCTTGGCCACTCCCTCCTACCATACATAAAAATAAATTCTAGGTGGAGCATAGATTTTAAGTGTGAAGAGTAAAACAATAAAACTTGTATAAGTAAACATGGGAATATCTTTATGACCTTGGTGTAGACAATAATTTCTTAACCAGGACACAGAAAGCTCTTACCATATCAGAAAATATTGATAAGGCAGATTTCCTTAAAATTAAGACTGTCTGATCATTAAAAGACACCATTTAAAGAGTAATAAGACAAGTCACAGAATGAAAGAAGATATTTGCAACACATCTGTTCAACAGAGGACTTGGTATACAGGATATATAAGAACTCTTACAAAGCAGTAAGAAATAAAAAACAGGAACTCACTACAAAAATGAGCAAAAGACTTCAATAAGCACTTCACAAAAAGATACCCAAATGGCTTATGCATTTAAAAGTTGCTTAATCTCACTTCTCAACTGAAAAGAGACTACGCTGAGGTACCATTACACACCCATCAGTTTATCTGTCAAAACTATACTGAGATACCATTACACGCTGTTCAGATTTTCTGGGTGTTTTTTTGTTTGTTTGTTTGGGTTTTTTTTGTTTGTTTGTTTTTGGTCATTGTTTAAGTGACAGGGTCAGCCACGGTAATCCCAGCAATTTGGGAGGCTGAGATGGGTGGATCACTTGAGGCCAGGAGTTGAGCAACAAAGCGAGACCCTGTCTCTCCAAAAAAAAAAAAAAAAAAAAAAATTAGCTGGGCGTGGTGGTATGTACCTGTAGGGGGAGGCTGAGGCAGGAGGATCACTTGAGCCCAGGAGGTCCAGGCTGCAGTGAGCCAGGATCCCGCCACTGTACTCCAGCCTGGGCAACAGAGACTTTGTTTTCTGTTTTGGAGAAAGAAAGAGTGAGGCAGGGTCTTACCCTGTCACCCAGGCTAAGCACAGTGGCATGATCTCAGCTTAGTGTGGCCTTGACCTTCAAAGTCCAAGTGATCCTCCTCCTCCAGCCTCCTGAATGGCTGAGACTACAGGTGCACGCCACCATGCCCAGTTAATTTGTAAGCTTTTTGTAGAGACAAGGTCTTACTTCTTCACCCAGGCTGGTCTTGAACTTCTGGCCTCAAGCGATCCTCCCACCTCAGCTTCCCAAAGTGCTGGGATTACAGGCATGAGCCACCGCTCTTGGCCAGAATATCTTTTTTTCTTTTTTAAACGATCTATACCAAGTGTTGATGAGGATGTAGAATAACAAGGGATCTTGTAGACTGCTGAATGGTGCAAAAACTGCTTTGACCACTTTGGAAAACTGTTTGGCAGAATATATTAAGATTGTGCATGTACATTCTTTATGACCCAGTTCCACTCCCAGGTATATGTCCAAGAAAAATGCATAAATGTGCCCCAAAAGACATATCTAGGCAGGGAACAGTGGCTCACAGCTGTAATCGCAGCACTTTGGGATGCCAAGGCAGGCGGATTGCTTGAGCCCAGGTGTTCGAGACCAGCCTGGGCAATATGGTGAAAACCCTTCTCTACAAAAAATACAAAAATTAGCTGGGCATGGTAGTTTGCACATGTAGCCTCACCTGCTAAGGAGGCTGAGGTGGGAAGATCGCATGAGCCCAGGAGGTCAAGGCCGCAGTGAGCTGTGATTGTGCCACTGCATTCCAGCCAGGACAACAGAGTGAGATCCTGTTATCTAGTCTGCCATAGACATGTCTAGTGTTGTTTATAGCAGCATTATTCATAATAGCAAAAAGCCTGAAACAACCCAACTTTTGAACTTTTCATCAATAATGGTGGTTAAATACATTGTTTTATTCGTGCAATGGAGTATTATATGGCAATGGACGTTAACAAACTACAGCTATATGCAACAGTCTAGGAAACTCCCATATGTAATGTTGTCTATGAGAAGCCACCTACAACAAAGTGCATACTGATGATTCCATTTATATGCAGTTTAAAGCAAAAGAACTTACCTGTGGTGATAGATGTCATCATTGTGGTTGTCTTTGGGGAAGAAGGAGGGAGGAGGGAGTGGGAGCGTGCTCATGGTGAGTGGGCTGCTTCCAAGATGGGGATAACAGTCTGCTTTCTGATCTGATGGTGGTTACATTATTGTGTTCACTTTGGGAAAAATCATTTGGGTTTTGAACTATACATTTGATTAGTATACTTTTCTGTGTGTGTGGTATATATCAGCCAAAAAGTAAAACATGACAAACAGATACAAAACAGACTAAAAGGAATTATGACACAAACTGATAGTGTTTATTTCTGTGTGATATATGTGACTTGGGTGATATATGTCGACTATATATGTATTTTTCCCTAGTATTTTACTTTTATAGTTATAGGGAAAATCCTTGTTTATAAACATCAAAACCTGACCCTTATCCGAAAGTTAACATGACTTGTAGCTTTAATGGAATCTAGAATTATAGTATCACAGAAAGCCATCATATGACTTAAGTATCTTAAGTATGTCATTTCCTTTCTTCCCTAATTAGGCCCTAAAAAGCACCTTGGGATTTCCTTTGATACGGTTTGAAGACGCTGTGATTAATCTAGATCCATTCACTCGGGTACATCCCTATGAGACCAAGGAGTTCATCATCAATGATATCCTCAAACATTTCCAGGAGGTGAGGCTTGGAGAAGTACTCATTGGCTGGAGCATAAGCAGAATGTTTGTTTTAGTTGTTTGGGAATTTTGGTTACTAAGACATTACTATTGAGAACCCAATTAAACATTTCAACTCTGTTGTGTTACGGGTCAGGTCGCTTCCCAAGAAGCCCGTATATGTCATGAAAATCCTGAGATAGTATATTTGACCTGGGAGCTGTTAGTTTCATCCCTCAGAGCTAGTCTGAGGGGTTCCTGCTAGATTAGTCATGACTCTTAATGGTTTAGTTGATGCTTTAATAATAACAAAATAATGTTTTTATTTACCAGGCATGGGCCTTTTTTCAGCAACTATACCCATGTTCTTAGAGTCTATGGGATCCTGCACTTGGGTTGAACTTGAAATTTTTTAAATCACCTTGGACATTTTCCATTTTGTATTTATTATCCAGACTGCAAAGATCAAAAAGTAAAGGCAAGGCATATTCTTCAATGAATAGATAGGTCAAGATCATATCAAATTTAGTAGCTTTCAAAGTTAAAATATATTTTATTCTCACTTCCTTTTCTCCATTCCCCGTTTCCTTTTTTGACTGTCCTGATTGGTGATATTTCCACCTAACTAAGGAAAGTGATACAGCAGATATCACTGGAACTTGGGATCAGGCAATTGGAAGTATAGAAATAGTGGAGGGGGCCAATCATGGTGGCTCACACCTGTAATCTGAGTACTTGGTGGGAGGCCAAGGCAGGAGGATCACTTGAGCTCAGGAGTTCAAGATCAGCCTAGGCAACATATTGAGACCCCATCTCTACAAAATATAGAAAAAAAAGGTTAGCTGGTTGTAGAGGTCTTGCCTGTAGTCCCAGCTACTTGGGAGGCTGAGATAGGAGGACTGCTTGAGCCCAGGAGGTCGAGGCTGCAGTGAGCCACGGTGATGCCACCTCACCTCAGCCTGTGTGACTGAGACCCTGCTTCAAAGAAAGAAAGAAACAGTGGAGGTTTGCTTGATAAGTCTCTCCATGCCTTCTTCAGGCCCCCCACCCACACCACAGCTTATGAGAGGAGCTGCAAATCTACCTCTCTTCCTCACTTTCCTTTTATAATTCTCCCTGCTGGTGATTACTTCTCTATTTGTAGGCATGATGAAAAGGAGAGTATGATGTATATAGTAGCAAATACTCATAAGAATGCTTCCTGTTTCATAGCTATTTTTATTCTTCTAACTGGCTTGGAAGAGTATGTGTATTGGGATACGTGTATTGGGAGAAGCTTAGGTGGTGCTCCTGAAAGGACAGGAGATTATTTTGCAGTTGATGAAGATTAAAAGCTAATTACTTGTAGTAATGAGAATGGAGGACAAAATAGATTTCTAACCTTTTTGCTTGGGACACTGGTATCTGCAAATATAAGTAGATGCTGATTGGACTTTTCTCTTCTTGTTTCATTTGGCAGGAACTCCTCAGCCAGGCAGCTCGAATCCTGGGATCAGTGGATTTTCTTGGCAATCCTATGGGGCTTTTGAATGATGTTTCTGAAGGGGTTACTGGACTGATAAAATATGGAAATGTCGGGGGCCTCATCAGAAATGTTACACACGGAGTATCAAACTCTGCTGCCAAGGTAAGGAAATAGAGGTGAAACTCCATTATAATTAACCTCATGAGTCCTCTACAGTACTACAATTTCTTTTATAGTTAATAGGCTGTGAGAAGTTATATTCATGGCTTTTGCTTCATTGCCCACATGCCTTGTCTTTTCCTCACCGCCAATCACCTGCCACCAGGTGCACTGAGTCCACCTCTGAAATACCTCTTCCTCCTTCCTCTCCATTGCCACTGCCTTAGTCCAGGCATTGCATATCTCTTACCTGGGTCACTGCAATAGCCCCCAACACCCTGGACCTTTCACGATGACCCCTACACCTTTCACTGTGCCACCAGAATGAACTCACTGGATCGTGCCATTCTCCTGCCTAAGATCTACCAGTTATTACCCACAGTTTACAGGGAAAGTTCAAGCTGAAGTACAGCCTTCTATAATGACACAACCTTTTAAGCCGCCTGAAACCAGCAGCAGACGGACAGTGATGTCATTCTCCAGTATCTTGCATCTAGTTGACTGGTTTGTTCACTGACATCTTAATTCGTGGACATTTTCTTAGTTCACTCTGTATTTTCTGGCAGGAGTTGATTATATGCGAAGCTGGAAAAGGTGAAGCGAGTTGAAGGTAGTTGCTATTTGACATACAGCCCTCTAAAGAGCTCTGCTTTTTTGCTCTTCCTTTCATCTCAACACACTTTTCTTGTAGAGACTGGCTTTTTCATGAATGAACTCATTTGGAGGAAACACCTGTGCTCTCTGCTTATTTACTGTGGAGAGAGCATTTTTGTAGTGAGATCATAGGTGTACTTGCGCCACAGGCTGATATGACATAAAAGTAGCTTTACCAAAGAGATCTTTGTGGCACCATGTAGAAATGTATCTTGAAGAGGAGGTAAGAGAGTAGAGTTGAATAGCATTTCTCTGTGGTATGGTGTTCTCGTTAATAATGTGTGAAAGCTGAGAATTTATTCTTTTTTCCCCAAACTATTTTCTAGGGATGATAGATTGGTCAGATCAGTTCTGTAGGATTATCGAACCAGACCAAAGTGTACTGTTTGGCTTGTGGTTCAAAATAAGCAACAGTCTTTTCTTTTTCTTTTTTCTTTTTTTTCTTTTTCGAGACAGAGTCTTGGTCTGTCGCCCAGACTGGAGTGCAATGGTGCAATCTCTGCTCACTGCAACCTCTGCCTCCCGAGTTCAAGCAATTCTCCTGCCTCAGCCTCCCAAGTAGCTGGGATTACAGGCGCCTGCCACCACACCCAGTTGATTTTTTGTATTTTTTAGTAGAGACGGAGTTTTGCCATTTGGCCAGGCTGGTCTCAAACTCCTTACCTCAAGTGATCCACCGACCTCGGCCTTCCAAAGTGCTGGGATTACAGGTGTGAGCCACTGCACCCAGACAGCAACAGTCTTTTAGAAAGACTTTCCCACTCATGGTTTAAAAGCAGTGAGACTCAGGTTCAAAGTCTGAACTAGCGTGTACTTTTCTGCCTTGAATCCTTTCTCACACTCCCATGTTCCCTTACCCCTCATGCATCATAAACCCTCATAGTGGTAACACAGATCCCTCACTCTTCTTGCTTTAGCTCTTGGACTTGATATAAATGAATGAACTTAAATATTTAGTTGTAAATGCCCAGTTAACATATTTTATTAAATTTTATTAACTTTATTGAATTCTAATTGACATAAGAAAGTCTTCTTGGTTTTATAATTTCTTTCTTTGTTTTTGTACCCTGGGCTTTACCATAATTTTAAAAGTGAAGATGCTTATGGTGTAACAATAAGACTTCCTCACTGTGGACTAGAAATGCACCTACTTTACAGGTTTATTGTGAGAACAAAATAAGGTAGGACGTTACAAAAATTTTGAATTTTCTTCACAGAGTGAAGAAGATAAATAGGTCATTACTTTGACTGTAGTATTTGCATCAAGACTTGAGTCACCAGGAAGCCACTAGTGCTCTGGAAATGAAAACCAATCTATTATGAACTACAGAGAAGGAGGGTCGGGGACACTGAGAGTAGGAGAGTCAAACCCCATCTGGGCCAGTTTGACTCTTAGGAACCTCCATAGTTCACTGGGTTAAGAATGAAGAAGCTGTTCACGTGCCTGTGACATCTCAACAGGAGAGACCTCCTAGGAGTTTCTCCAGGGTCTCCTGGCAACATCCTAGTGAAAGGATTGGCCCTTTATTGTCCTTGGTTTGTGGAAGTCTCGTTTGTTTCCTGGTTTTTCTGTTTTCCCTGAAAAACTGTTTTTGAAGCTTGAGGGTCAGCATGAGATTATAACTTAGGCAGAAAGAAAGGGCAGTGTCCTCCCTACCCCCATCCTCATCCTGGATCTATATGAAGGCCTGGGGGCAGTGACAATACATTTGATTGGGTATCATGCTTTGTATGTTGCCAGATTTATATAAGGGTATTGCTTTCCAGGGAACGAGTCCTCTTGTATGGGAACTTCCCTTCCTGTGGGGTTGGGTTCCTTCATATAGTTGTCTTGCCTTTAATAAGCTACTAGTATTGGAGCCACAGGCTGCACCTGAGGGGATTGCTATGTAATTTACAGGCATAGATTGTGTATTAGTCCATTCTTGCTTTGCTCTAAAAAAATACCTGAGACTGGGTAATTTATAAGAAAAGAGGTTTAATTGACTCACGGTTGTGCAGGCTGTACAGGAGGCATGACGCCAGCATCTGCTTCTGGCGAAGTCTTAGGAAGCTTCCAATCATGGTGGAAGGTGAAGCAGGTGTCTCACATGGCAGGAGTGGGAGCAAGGGAGAGAGGGGGAGGTGCTACATACTTTTCAACAGCCAGATCTCACGAGAACTTGCTCAATATCATGAACACCAAGGGGATGGTACTAATCCATTCATAAGAAATCCACCCTTGTAATCCACATACCTCCCACCAGGTCCCAGCTCCAACATTGGGGATTATCATTCAACATGAGATTTGAGGGACAAACACCATACTATATCACATTGCTTAACATCAGGGATACATTTTGAGAATCATTTTACTAGGTGATTTCATTGTTGTGCGAACATCATAGAGTATACTTACACAAACCTAGATGGAATACAGCCTATTCCACACCTCGGCTATCTGGATAGCCTATTGCTCCTAGGCTGCAAAACTGTACGGCATGTTAAAGATATCTAAACCTAGAAAAGGTAGAGTAAAAGTATGGTATTATAATCTTATGGGTGGATTGTCATATATGCAGCCCATAGTTGACCAAAATGTTGTTTGGCACATGACTGTATTTTGATACCAGCAATCTTAGGTGTGTTTATAGAGATGTAAAAACTAGTTATATCTCTAAGATGAGAAAGCAAATAAACACAAAATTACCACTTCTTATAGGAAATGGTAGATCTAAATGGGTCTATCAGTTGAATACCCATTCAGGTCATCTGTGATTCTGCACGTATGTGGTTGGACTAAAGATATGCATTTTCTTGTAGTTTTGTGGGTTGAAATCAACCTTTAAAGTTGTTTTAGGGGAATATTTTGTTTGTTTCTCTTTCTGGTGTTTGTACTTTCTCAAACACCAGAGGAGTTTGAGGAAGTACAAATGACCACAAGAATCAACTGTTGGCCTGTGTCAATTATTGCTTTAAAGGGTGCCTGAGTTCCAGTGATTAAAAAAGGGTCAGAGGGGACAGAACCGCACCTCACTGAGCCTCTGCCAGTGCACTGCACTTTACTGCAAAGACCAGAGGGCTTTAGCCTGGTTGAATGGGCTTTGAGTGTAGTGGAGAAGTTCATAAACCTCTTAAATTAATTGTAAATATTGTATAAATGTGCATTTTTCTGGGATGAGGGTCCAATGTTTCTTTTGTATCATCAGGGAAAGATTCTTGCCTCCGAAGATTGTAAGCCATTATTATAGACATAGGCTTGTACATTGAGGGGAGCTTGGGGCTGGTAGTCAGGATGCCAGCACTTTAATTGTATTTCTACCTTTAAATAATCTTTTCCTCTGTTAAGAGATTTGTTTTTAACATTTATGAAAAGATGATGGTAACTCCCCCTGTCACACTGGCCTGAGGAGCAAAAGAGATGAAGTATATGAAACCCAGTGAGGAGTTAAAAGGAATTCATTCTGTCACATAAGAAGATAATAGACCTGTAGATTTTAGTCATCTGTGGATAGATGCACAAATTTTAAATTTCAGGTCTATAGTGTATCCACTTGTGGAATTTCTCATTTCTTTTTTCTCCCCCCAGAGCGTTCCTGCAAAAGGAACGTCTCATTTCATCTCTGTTGTTTAATTTATTTAATATTGGCTTCAAGGAAATATAAATAGGACATAACCTATGCCCTTTT
Source organism: Pongo pygmaeus (assembly GCF_028885625.2). NCBI lineage: Eukaryota > Metazoa > Chordata > Mammalia > Primates > Hominidae > Pongo > Pongo pygmaeus. Next base: position 218,799,291 of record NC_072373.2, on the reverse strand, counting down.
ATCTCAGTTATTTCTCTTTGCCTTTCTTTCTCATCTCCCAACCCTAGAAATCAGCATATGGATTCAAATCTGAGATTTAAGTCTTAGCCACCAAATTGTGAGCATCTAACCCTTGACTCCTCTGCCTGGGTCTTGGCAAGATGACTCTAGCCCTTAGCGGAACTTCAAAGATCTGATTCCATTCCTGAGGTCATGGCAAGGCAATCGCTTCTGGAAGGACTTCTCTGAATGTGATTTATTTAAGAAAATGACAGCATTTCATATTCCAAACCCATATCAGAGGAGAAAGTTTCTTTCTGCAGCGTGAGATGCAAAAAGTATACTTTCTTCCAGTTGTGTGTCATGTGAATATCTGCAAGAGCCTCTAACGTCTTTTAAAGGCAGAGAACTGGGAAGGCCCCCTGTTGATGAAATTTCCTCTCTTATAGACTCTAGCTTCATTTGTACCTTCCTTCTTGTGTGATATTTTCACATACATAGCTATCCTCAACAAAATAAATAAAGTACTTCTTAAATTAATAAAATCTCAGATATTAACAAGACAGCAAATGATCCCACTGTCTTTTCTGCCCCTGTAGAAACTGTGTTTGCTCTGCACAGCTGTTATCTGGTCTTCCTAAGGGAAGAAAGCCAACAGCATACTTAATTTCTTCCAGCAAAGGAGAGAGGCACTTTCAGTCATCACTAATGAAATCTCTGCTCATTCTGTCCTACTTGCCATCCCCCTTTTTTTGAGACAGTCTCACTCTATCACCCAGGCTAGAGTGCAGTGGTGCAATCTTGGCTCACTGAACTCTCTGCCCTCCTGGGTTCAAGCGATCCTCCCACCTCAGCCTCCAGAGTAGCTGAGATTACAAGCATGTGCCACCATGCTCGACGAATTTGTATTTTTAGTAGAGATGGGGTTTCACCATGTTGGCCAGGCTGGTCTTGAACACCTGACCTCAAGTGATCTGCCCTCCTTGGCCTCCCAAAGTGCTGAGATTACACACTTGAGCCACTGCGCCCAGCCTCATCCCCCTCATTATGTCTTTATCAAGTCAGTATAGGATGCTTTTGATTCTGGGTACCTTTTTGATCCCATGTTTGTTTTGATTCTGTGTTTATGAATACAGATATTTTCATAATTTGTCATGTTCTTTACAAATTATTTTCATAGTGGTTATTTGCTGTTCATATAAATTAGAATTCATAGTTCATTGTTTGCTACATGTTAATTTTACTAATAACTTTTATAGTTGTATGGTAGTTTTCTATTTTTCTCTTCTGCTTTGTGGTATTTATTTCTACCAGGCCCAAATTTCCCAGCTCAAATTCTGCAGATCAAATTTTTGTCAAGGAGATGTGAGTTTTCTGCCAGTTTTTAGTTAATGCATTTTATTCTATGTTGTTTTAGCCATTGTTTCATTGTCTTAAATCAGTTTTGTTTTTTATGAATTTGACAAAGATCTAATTTTTTAGGTGATTTCTTGGCGCAAACAGCATTAGTGGGAAAAGGTGAAATACTGCACTTCATTGTGGAATACATACTAATATATAAACATTTGTTGAGCACCTCCTGTTGGTTAGGCTTGGTGGGAGACCCTTTATATACATTGTCTTCTGTATGTTACGCTCTATTCTGCCAATCAGGAAACTGGGAGTTAGAGAAGTTAATTCTTCAAGATCACACAGCTAGAGGTGACAGGGGTGGATCTGAATCCAAGTCCGGCTAATTTTGAAGGTTTTTTTTTTTTTTTTTTTTCTTACAGGATGTTTTTCCTTTGTGTTTGTAAGGCATTCTTCTAGGCACTGCAGAGAATATGAAACATTAATTACTGCTGACTTCCCACCAGAAGCCTCTTATTTGACGTCACTGTGTAGCTGGTCAGTGACCACTATCATAGCATTCTTGGCACAAAGCAGGCCCTCAGGAAGTGCTGGTGCCCACCGTCATTCTTGTGTTAGGTTGTTTGTGGCTGTCACCATCTTCTTTATAGGCAATAAGAACCTTGGCAATTGCAACCATGGTTTTACTCATGTGATATCATTTGATCATCAGAATTACCTGGTCAGTAGTTAGATGGGCATTTTTAGCCCCATTATGTAAATGAAGAAACTGAGGCCCAGATTGGTCAGGTGACTTTCCCGAGATCAGCCAGGTCACTACAGAGCTGAGACCTGGCTCTTCTATACTGGCATCTCAGTTCTCATTTTTAATTGGACTTTTGAGATATCACTTAACTACAAGATTTATTCTAGACATGCCTCTATATGTTAAACAAATAAACCAAAAAAATAAAAAGCAAACCAAACAAAAAGCCCTACCTAGTCCCACAGAGAACTTCGATAACTTTTAGGAAAACTGTCTGAAGATAAATACAAGCAAGTTGAGACCGAGAAAACGAGAAATTCAGACAGTTCAGATAGTTCAGTAGAAAATCTAGCTAGGACTTTAAATGCCATTTTGTTCCATTTCTTTGGTTTCTGTTTGGGACAGCAGTGTGGAGGAGCTGCTTCTCTTCGAAGCAAACCTTTCACCAGCCCTTTGTCCCAGGACACCAGATTTGGTGCCTAGCCATGATCCAGTGGAAACTGACTTTCCCATCCCTGCACAGAGACTCTCAGCCAGCCCCTGCCATCAGCCAGCCTTCTATCATATATACTATGACCTTGTTGAGGAGAGAGGGGCCCATCTGCCTTTTGTTTAAGAAACAGCATTTTTTGTTGTTGTTTACTTTGCAGTCACTGTATTTATAAGGCTCAAACAAAACTAAGAGCAATGTTTGTTCAAGGTGAAAGTTTTATCTTTGCTCAAAAGAATGCACTGAGTGAGTCCCTGCATGGATTCCGAAGGCGAAAAGGCAATTTATGACTTGTATCTGTTTTTGTCATTATGTATGACTGCTCCATTTTATAGTTGAGCTGATTATCCCCATAATAGCTTTTCCATGTACCTATAAGCAAGTAATAGGTGAATGCTTTCTCATAAGCATTGGGGTTTTAGTGTATTTAAGTTGGCACAAAACTTCAGGGTAAATGAAATTCACTTCAGACAGTGAGCTTTCCCTTAGAGAATGTAGGGCTTTCTATTTTCAAAAAGACTTTGATCCTAAATAAGTCACCCGAGGGATTTCTTTTCCAGCCAAGAGGAGGTACCTTCAAGTTGTTGTATGTATGTAGGGAAATGACTCAAATTTTTGGCATCAGAATTTTTGTTTTATTTTCCTCTGATAATCTTGAGTACTAAAATCATTCCCTTAGTCTGAGCTCTTTTTGGTTAGAAGCAAATTTTAGATGCTGAATGACTCACCCTAACTTGGGCAACTGTCAACCATCTTGGGGGATCAGATAAAAGTATATTTGTAGGGGCCGGGGTAGAGTGGTGTCATGAGAACTGCAAGTGACCAAAATTCACAGGCGGTCCCCATGTACCTCACTGAGCAGCCTCACGCATGAAGGAGCCAGGTGAGCAGAGTTTGCTCATGAAGGAGCCAGGTGAGCAGGGTTTAGCTTTCCCCCTTTTCCACCCTAATCAGGTAGCTCAGTAGCCAGAAGTTACAGAGCAGGGAATGAGTGATGCCATTGTTGATGTCCTGTTTTTGAAACAGAAAGAAAAAGTTCAAAACTTCTTCATTTCCTAATGGTAGTTCAGTTAAGAACAAGCTTCTTCAGATTTCTTTTTTTTTTAAGGCCTGAACATGTCATATTTGAGAGGAATTCACTTGATCTTCCAAAACTGGAGCCTGTGTGGTAGAAAAGTATGTTCAGTTGCTAAGTTGAAAAGACAGAAAATATTTGTGTCCCCCAAAAGTAGTGGTTTTCTACCCTAGTGTAAACATGGTTTATAAAGGAATCATATGTTCAAGCTTTCTTAGGTTGGCTGGTGACCCTTGGCATTGTGGCCATGCATCCCTTTTCTGTGATTCGGTATTCTTCATATCAGTCTTTGGCCTTTCTTGAAAAATTGTGACAAACTTTAACTGAGATAAAATTTTCAAGACACTCACTCTGTTTGGAAGGTTCTTTTTAATTTTTTTTTTTTTAAAGTTCTTTCTCCCTTATAATTGTTCTTTCTAAAAGTCTGTCTCCATCTTGAAGAAAAGCTAAATCAAAGTTTATTCTTAGGAGAAAGAGGGAATGTCTTGGTCAATATCACGCTTAAAAATCAGAAAGCAGGCCGGGCATGGTGGCTGACACCTGTAATCCCAGCGCTTTGGGAAGCCGAAGCAGATGGGTCACCTGAGGTCAGGAATTCGAGACCAGCATGACCCAACATGGTGAAACCACACCTCTACTATAAATACAAAAATTAGCTAAGCGTGGTGGCGCATGCCTGTAATCCCAGCTATTCGGGAGGCTGAAACAGGAGAATCGCTTGAACCCAGGAGGCGGAGGTTGCAGTGAACTGAGATTGTGCCACTGCACTCCAGCCTGGGTGACAGAACAATGTTGTTTCTGTCTTAAAAAAAAAAAAAAATCAGTGATGTGAAGAGTGTAGCCATCATTTATTAACACCTACATGTCGAATATGGGCCTAGGATCTTTCCCTGTGCTCTCTCATGTAACTTTCACATATACCCAATAGGAAGGAAGGAAGGAAGGAAGGGAGGAAGAGAGGGAGGGAGGGAGGGAAGGAGGATTAAGCCCATTTTACAGATGAGAAAAATTAGACTCAGACTCTTCAGGAACCTTGACTGATATTTAATAATGACTCACTATTGGAGCTAGAAGTTTTCGAAAAAAATTAATCTGGGAGGCAGCCTCTATTTTTCCTCCACACAATGCAACTTCTCAGGTATAATCTTTTACCAAACTCAAAACATTGTAGAAGCAAAACCATGAGCCGTTGGAAACAACATTACTTAAAAGTAAAGCTCAAGCAGTCTTCCATTCATTCCCAACTTTAACACCTCTGTGTTGGGCCTTGGAATTTTCCAACTGTAATTTCTGAGCTTTCCGAATTAATCTTTACTATCTGGAAATCTCTAATCTAGTGTAAAAGGGTTGAAATGAGAGAAGAGGATTGGGAGATTTTTCTTCATTCAAATAGAAAATGTGTGACTCAAAAGCATCTGAGTAAGCTGACCCAGCTGATGTTCCTGTTCCAAGATTTATTCAAATTTAAATCATGTGGGATGTGCAGTCCCCAGGCCTTTCCTCCTGCCTGGCCTGGGAAGCAGAGCAGAGCTTTGGACCACTTTGGTGTGAGCTGATAGTGAGCTTCAGATCACTTTCCTGATGACTGTCTTCCTCTAAATGCTGTGTGTTAAGTTGTAATTTCTTTAAGCCATTTCCTGAACTTCACTCCTTTAAGCATTTCTAAACAACTAGGATATAATTTTAAAATAATAGTATTTAATTTTCAGGGCAGAGTACCCAGAATTAGGGAGAGTTGTGCATTCCCACTAACAATTACAGACAGAAAATAAACTCATTGTCCCCAGTAGTCCTTTTCTTTCCTTACCCTTTTCCCCTTAGTCTGTCCTATAGCTTTTCAAATTTTGTAGATTTTTTTTTCTCTCAGTTCTGCTAACAGATTGTCTTTCAGATGCTTAGTGACACCATTGCTTGAATTAAGAAGCCAGAGGGAGAATGTTGGGGATAGTGTGTTATTCCTGAGAGTTTTAAATGTAGTTCTGCAGCCGGGCGCAGTGGTTCTCACCGGCAATCCCAGCACCTTGGGAGGCTGAGGCAGGTGGATCGCCTGAGGTCAGGAGTTCGAGACCAGCCTGGCCAACATGGTGAAACCTCGTCTCTCCTAAAAATAAAAAAATTAGCTGGGTGTGGTGGCAGGCGCCTGTAATCCTAGCTACTCGGGAGGCTGAGGCAGGAGAATTACTTGAACCTGGGAGGTGGAGGTTGCAGTGAGCCAAGATCACGCCATTGCACTCCAGCCTAGGCGACAAGAGTGAGACTTCATCTCAAGAAATAAATAAATTAATTAATTAATTAAATAAATAAATAAATAAATAAATTTAGTTCTGTTGAACTGAACTATGGTTTGCTTCTTGGAGGAATGGAACAATATGATTTAGAGTTTCATCATTCCTTATTGGAAGAATAATAATACCACTTTATATTTGTCTCGATTTTTAGTTGTTGGTAAAACATTTAGATATCTTTGATCCTTTCTATAAGCCTAAAACTAGGTAAATGGTATTATTATTGTCATTATTATTATTATTATTATCATTCCTGTTACCATTTTATGGATGAAGAAACAGAGACCCAGTGGAAGTAAATAATTTTGCTCAAGATGGCCAAACAAAAAGTGGTAGAGCTTTTGCACTTCTTCCTAGCTCCCCTGACTTCTGGAACATTGCTGGACAGCACAGTTAGCCCTCCATATCTGTGGGTTCTGTATTCATGAATTTAACCAGACACAGATCAAAACCGAAACAAAAAAGGATAGTTGTGTCTGTACTGAACATGTACATGTTTTCTTCCTTGTCATTATTCCCTAAAGCATACAGGATAACAGCTGTTTACGTAGCATTTACATGGTAAAGTAATGTGTTATAAGTAATCTAGTGATGATTTATATACAGGAAGATGTGTGTAGGTTGTATACAAATACCACACTATTTTATATCAGGGACTTCAGCATCTGTGGATGGATGGTGTCTTCTGTATGTCCAGGAACCAATCCCCCATGGATACTGAGGGACAGCTGTACTTCTTAACCTGATACTGCAGGTTAAGATTCACAACATTGTCTCCATATTATAGTTGGGTTTTCCAATGCCAGTGTTGTCTGTGAGCCTTGTTAGCCTCTCCTTCCCTGCAGAATGAGTTTCAGAGAACAGAGGTGGAGAAACATGTATCTTTCCCTCTTAGAGGCTTGTTGCACTGTCCATTAACCATGCCGCTATTTGTATGAGGCATTTCAGAGTCATATATCTGAGAGTTCACAAAGAAACAATGTATGACAAGAATAATTCTTGTAGCAGAGTTTTTGTGAAGTGGAGGATAGTAGGGAGAAAAATTTAAGCTTATGTCAGGACATTACATTAAGTAATTTCTACAGTGTTGGGGATGAGGGAGAATCCCCCCTAAGAGGAAAAGGAAGATGCTTCTAGAAGCGGGTGAGAGTCTGGCTTTCCTTGGCTTTCCTCATAGCCACATGATGGCGTGTCCTGCCTGACTTGGAAGGGAGGCCTCAGCATGTCCTGAAGTAGTGATGTGGAGGCGCAGTTGGTCCCTGGATACAGGCACAGGCATATCACACTCACCTCCAGCAGGCAAGGGGGAATTACAGCTTCGCTTTTCCTTTTCTATTACACACCAGTGGGGAAGCCCTCCAGTGCCACTCCTAAGAACAAGGACATTTTCTAGTTAGGCACATAAGGATGATCAAGATAAGCTCAAAAACTAGGAGCCACATTGGGGAAGTCAGGTTTAAAGTGTGCAGAGAACATGACAGAGAGTGGACTGTGACGCTTGTGCTGTCCTCCCCTTGCGCTTGTACTCAGTCTTGCCTCTGATTGGGGTGCCCTTCTCCATTTCTGGCCAGAGGCTCCAAGTCTGTAAGGCCCAGCCAACTTGCCATGTTAAGAACGTGATCTCTCCGCACTGTGAGTTCCCATGGCCCCATGTGCTTCCATTACAGCAGGCACCACATTTTACCTTGAATTGTAACCATTTGTGCACACGTCTCTGATATCCGTCAACATTTCTCACATCACCAATTAGGTGCTGGGCGCTGTGAAAGAATGTTAGAAAGGAAGACTTAGAAAATGTTTTCTTCTTTTTGTGAGGATGTGGAACAGGTAAGGCAGAGAAGGAGTAAGTAATGACAATCCAGAGGAAATAAGTATTGCAGTGGGGTTTGTGCACACTGCACAGTTCCATGAGAGAAGTGCTGTGGGGCAAGGGGTGAGAACACTTGATTGTGTTCCTCAAGGGTGAGATTGGCTGGAGACAAAAGATGGAATGCAACGGTCTGTATTTATTTGCATCCCAGAGTAGACCCTGTGGAGGGGGGCCAGGATTTTCTCTGACAACATTTTTTTTTTTTTTTGGCCAGTTTCCCCTCTAGCCATAAATAGTTATTGTAAGGAAAATTAAAGTGATCCAGGTTGTATCCATGTGGGCTGTCTTTTATCTGGCGTAGCATTTTTCACATGCTATACATTCAATGAATGTGTTATTGTCTAGCTATTTTCTGGTTTTTTTTTTTATGGAAACAAATAAACCTTTTTTTTTTTTGAGATGGAGTTTCACTCTTGTCGCCCAGGCTGGAGTGCAGTGGTGTGATTTCAGCCCACTGCAACCTCTGCCTCCTAGGTTCAAGCGATTCTCCTGCCTCAGCCTCCCAAGTAGCTGGGATTACAGGCACCCGCCACCATGCCTGGCTAATTTTTACAATTTTAGTAGAGACAAGGTTTCGCCATGTTGACCAGGCTTGTCTCAAACTCTTGACCTCAGCTGATCCACCCACCTCGGCCTCCCAAAGTGCTGGCATTACAGGCGTGAGCCACTGCACCTAGCCCATACAAACTTTTTAAAAGTTTATTTACAAGTTTCCCCCCAAACATATCTGTAAGCTGGTGAATAGCCAAAATCGTACTATAGCAATATAGACAGGAAAAGGACATTGACTTTTAGGATCCTATTTCTTCTCCTCCCTTCCCCATGCCTCAGGTCTAGCACAGCACTGGGGCACAGCAAGCGCTTAGCAGATACTGACCTGGCCCTGATGAGGCCAGGTGTGCACTATTGATTGGACCCAGGCTTGGCTTAAGGTAGCAGGAAACTGGTTTAGAGGAAGGAGCGGAAAACCTAGTCCCTTTTAATCTAATGAATTAAACGAATATTTATGGGAAATATTTGCTTTATTCAAGGAAAATGTTTGAAGTAAACATTTCCTGCAAGCTATTGAATTTATATAATAAAACATTGGTTTGGAAACCTTGTTTTCACTGAAATGAAAATTAAGCAGAACATGCCTCCCAAAACAGCCCCTTGTCTCAGTTTTGTTGCCATTGTAATGTTCAAAGCAGGATATTGTGGCCATTGAGGTAATTTTCTCTTTATTGGTAACTTGGAGATGAGCAAGGATCATGCCAAAGTTAGTTATAAAAGAGGAGGCACTAATGGCTCCTTGTAGTTTTATAGCAATTCAACCTTTGTAGCATCCTCCTGTTACTATTTGATCTTCACAGACTTATGCATTAAAGAGTCAAGTTTATCCCCATTTGACGGATGAAGAAATTGAGTCACAGTGAAGGTAATTAACTTCTGGAGGGTCAAACAGGGAGTTTGTGGAAGAGGACCAGGCTCTTTACAGCCCCAGGCTCTTTTCCAAAGACCACACTGCTGCTCTAGAAAGCACTCTTTCCTCCTTCAGGAATTAAAGCACTTTCATGTCTGTGAGATAATTTAACCTTGCAACATCCCAGTGGGGCCAGTAGGTTAGGTATGATTATCATTTCCCTTCCAGTGATGGGAAATTAAGTTACGCAGGTTAAATGGTTTTGCCAAGACCGTGCAGTCAGTGTTGGAACCAGGGGATGGTGCCCAGGCTTCACAAACTCTGAGCCCACTCTTTTCCTACCACACTAAGCCTTCTCAGAGGAGAGCCAGAGGAGCTTCTGATGCCATGAAGACAGCTGTGAAACATCTTGCTTCCAAGAGGGCCTTGCTTTCCTAGCACCCACGCCAGATTGTGTGAATTCTTGGTTCTACAATCTTAGCGGGTCATGCAAATCTCCAGTCCTACGATCACTAAGAAACAAAGCAAAAGGGGGCAAAGCCAGATAGATTTTACCAGCCTGTTTGGATTTTGTGTCCAGTAGAATTAGCAAGTGAAAGTTGTAGGATTGCTACAAAAGAGTTGCTTAGAAATCAATTAACATGACAAACTGAGGTGCCTCAACAAATAAATTATATGGAGAGATAAAAGTTCTTAGGACTAAACACAGGAAGAATTTGCCAGTTGTTTCTCTGTAAAAGATAAAAACATAACAGTGAACTGTGTCTAACTTATGTTAAAAAATTGAATTTGGTGAGAAGCCTAGTTTTAATAATATTTCATATGATAATTTAAACTCTCTAACTTTTGCCTTTCTATTTAATGCCATCTTGTATCCTTCCTAAGAGATGTGTCAACACTAAAACTTTTCTTAGTTATTCCAGCTGAATATGGCAAAGCTACAATAGCTTTTCCCAGATGCAGACTCTTAACACAATCGCTGATATTCAGTAGAAACTCTTTGGATAGCAGATTTGGGAAATAACCTTAAGGCCAGCCTTTAGCCCTCTCAAATTATGGGTAGAGAAACTGAGACCCTGTAAGGTTCTCACAGCCAATTAGTCACAGGGCTAGCCCTCAAACCCAGGCTTTCTGGCTACAGATCTAGTATGATTGTTGAGACTGTGCCGGCAGCTTGTGGGCACCTGCTTGGTAGGAGTGAGGGGGAGAAAAGTAGTAGGGTGTAAGCCTTGCCTACTGTATATTTTCTCAGCGTTCTTTATTTTTTATCCATTTGTGTGTCTGTCTCCCATACTATACTGAGTTCCATGAGCACAAGGGACTAAGTCATACTCGTCTTGGTATCTTTAACCCTAAGCACTTAGCCTGCGATCTAGGAAGCCCTCAAGGGTTTGTTGCACTGAACCAGTCTGTTCTGTGTCAAGGTCAACTTACCAGAAGGGGTTGCAGGGAGTACAGCTCCTTAAAGCACCTTCTATTACTAGTCCTTCAGCAGAATCTTACCCAGTGAGTAAACCCATGCAAAACTTTTGCATCTCCACTGAAAACAGAACAAGACCTGCCCCCGTGAAAATAAATAGGGAATCCCTTTATAATTAGATTTAGTGGGCAGTGGTGAGATGTAGTAGAGATGAAACTTTAATAGACACATCGTCTTTGGGTGATGCCAAAATTAATCTAACTTTGTTGGTTAAAATGAATTTTAAAATTTTTCTAAATGTTCATATGTTTTTCTCTGTATGTTGTTATTAGAATTGTCATCGGGTTCTTTCTAAAGGCTGTGTGAAAGAAAAGAGCAAGCCGGGTGCAGTGGCTCATGCCTGTAATCCCAACACTTTGGGAGGCTGAGGCAGGCGGATCATCTGAGGTTGGGAGTTCGAGATTAGCCTGACCAACTTGGAGAAACCCCGTCTCTATAAGAATGCAAAATTAGACAGGCATGGTGGCCCATGCCTGTAATTCCAGCTACTTGGAAGGCTGAGGCAGGAGCCTTCCCACTGAACCCGGGGAGGCGGAGGTTGCAGTGAGCCTAGATTGTGCCATTGCACTCCAGCCTGGGCAACAAGAGCAAAACTCCGTCTCAAAAAAAGAAAAAAAGAAAAGAGCGAAAACATCTGTAGTACTGGTTCTTGCCCTAGGACAGAAGTGGCTGTTTGCTGTACCTCTCAGTGGACACTGAAAAAGTAGATGTGTCTAGTTGCCTGCTGTCCAGCAACCCTGGAAGAACTTGTGATGGCTTTGTCTTCATTATGAGAACACTTTGATCTGAACCCCTTTCCTTTTCTGAATCCTTTCTCTCTCTCTTTTTTTTTTTTAAGACAGTCTCACTGGCTGAAGTGCAATGGCACCATCTTGTCTCACTGCAACCTCTGCTTCTTGGGTTCAGGCAATCCTCCCAACCCAGCCTCCTGAGTAGCTGGGACTACAGGTGCACACCACCACACCCAGCTAAATTTTTTCTAGTAGAGATGGGGTTTTGCTGTGTTGCTCAGGCTGGTCTCAAACTCCTGGGCTGAAGTGATCCTCCTGCCTCAGCCTCCCAAAGTGCTGGGATTACAGGCATGAGCCACTGTGCCTGGCATCTGAGTCCTCCTTCTAAAAGGAACTCACTGCACAGCATCTGGCTGCTGCCAACAAAATGACTGCCCCACCAGCCCCACAGGTGATGAGAGTTTGCAATGGCCCTCACAGCTTAGTACCTTAGTACCTTTTCTCTCCTGGTAACTTAGAATGGAAGCCCCACGGCGGCCCATGCATGTCTGCCAGGGTATACAGGCATGTGGCAGAATGAGCCAGGGTCCACCCTCTTGTTCTGGAGGTGCTGAGAGCCGGCCTGGCTCGGGGCTGTAACTGTCAGGCTGACTCCCGGCCACACTGTCCTCCCTGGAGTAGGTGCTCGAAACCTTTGCTTTTTGCCTTTTTTCTTTAATCTGCAACACTTGGGGGAAAAAAAAAAAATAACAAAACAGTAGACCAAATGGTGACTGAGTCCCAACCCTTCTTCAGGCCAGATGAAATCATGGTCCCTGCTGGCGCCATTCCTCCATCTCACAGCCCTCACTTGGGTTCAGACCCTCAGTCACACAGGGAGCCCCGCCACAGCTGAAGTGTTTTGTCGGAGCAAGATTGCAAAGAGTTAACACTTTTGCTTTTTCGGAAAGTTATCTGTGAAGAGTATTAGTTGTTTAATAAAGCGTGCCTGCCCTCCCGATGAACCCGCCAGTGACTCTGCAGCTGGGGTCATTCCAAGTTCACGCAGTGGACTTTTGACTGCCTTCTGTGTCTGTGAAAACAGTCGGCAGCTCCTGCGGGGATCATTCATTCAGGCCTGTAACACAAAACTATTGCCAATGGGCACCTGCTGGGGCAGCTTCCCGGGAGGGCTGGGAGGAAGATACCAAACTCATCAGGCATCTGTGGAGATAAGAGCGGCAGGGGATCCACTGGGATCCCGCTAATCAGGCCTGCACTTAGACCCCACTGCCTGGCCAACAGGCTGGTGTCAGAATGTATTAGGTAGCCCTGGTCAGGATAGGATGTGAGCTAATTAAAGGCCTTTTACAAAGAGGAGGAGGTGGGGGTGGGGAGAGAGAGAGAGAGAGAGAGAGAGAGTGTGTGTGTGTGTGTGTGTGTGTGTGTGTAGGAGGAGGAGGAAGAAAGAAGTTTGAAGTGCATTCCCCAAATTTCCAGCACATTCTTTATTCCTCTGTTTTATCCCTCAAAACAGAAGAAAACAAATGAGAGGCTGAGCATTTGGTTATTTCTAACCTGAAATTGTCATTCATTGTGCCTGATGCTGTATTGGTTTTAACTGCTATTTTTGTGGATTTACATATACTATGAAAAACATCTTTTGCTGCAGACTCCCTGGGAACATCCTGTTGTTGAAATACTATTGGTCAGCTGCTTGAATTTTGCCCTTTTCTCTGACTTTGACAAATCAAGGCAAAAATAGGTACCTATTTGTGGTGTGTTCTAGGTTTCTCCCTTTTGCTTGGAAAATCCACTTGCCAGCTGTGGAGGGTACTGCTGGGAGGATGAAATGAGTCAGTGCACAGCGTGTGCTCTTAAAGTTTGGTGGTTGAGGTGGCGATGGTAGCAGCTTGGCTCTATGGTTTAAAATGCCACAGCATGCACTATCTTGAAAATACTCAGTAGTCCTAGCATACAACTGGATTTTAGTTACACCTACTTAAGGAAAAAAGCTCATTTGAAAGTGTTTGATTTTTCTGTACTTTCGTTTGTTTATTTAGCCTGTGTATTCCCCCCACCCCCAGTAAGCAACAAACTAACTTATTTATAGGCCTAAGGTATGTTTAAATCTGTGGTATTTTCTTAATCAGCCTGATAATGATACATTTTTGAAAGCAGTTTTATTCACACATAAACCTAAGCCTTTATTATATTATTCTGATACATTCCACATAAGCTTGTCTATGTGCAAAGAAACATTTAGATTAATCTTGTACTACATGGTAACAATCCTAGGAAATTCCAGTCAAAAGCCAACAGCCTGTTTCCTTCATTCTGGACTGTTGGTGGGTTTGTCTTTGTCTGTGGTCTGATAAGGAGTAACAACAATGTTAATTTTGTATTTCCTTGGCATTTGTCTCACATAATCTTTTGTCAAAGTTGACCAGGAGGCTTGTCAGGCTTGCCATGCAGTTTATGAAATAAATAGTTACAGTGGAGTAGTTAACTTAGCCCTGTGGAATATGTTAGTGTATCCTTACCATAAGTGTTTAAAATGTTAATTACATTTATCTTTATTTCTCAGCATTGCTATACAGAAAACATGGGATAGACACTGATACTGATTGCCCAGTTGAAATAAGTTTTGAATTTAAACTAGTAGCTGAATGGATAGCTTTAAAAATGGTACTAATATTTTGGGAGACTGAAGTGAGCAGATTGCTTGAACTCAGGAGTTCGAGACCAGCCTGGGCAACATGACAAAAAAAAAATGTCTACAAAAAATACAAAAATTAGCTGGGCGTGGTGGCACCTGCCTGTAGTCACACCTACATGGGAGGCTGAGGTAGGAGGATCACCCGAGCCTAGGAAGTTGAGGCTGCAGTGAGCTGTGTTTGCACCATCGCATTCCAGCCTGGGTGACAGAGCAGGACCCTGTCTCAACAACAACAACAAAAAGATACTCATATTTATTGACTGCTTCACTATGTGCCAGGTACTGTTCTGAGTCTTCATACAAATTGATTTGTTTAATCCTCATAACGACCCTGTGGAATGCTAGTTTGTAAATGAGGATACTGAGGTTCAGAGAAATTAAGTAATTTGCCCAAGGTTACAAGGAGAGCCAGGCTAAGAACCGAGATTCTCTGATTTAGAGCCCGTCCTCTTAGTACCAGTGCAAAAGCAGCACTCTATCTAGTAGGCTTCATTCTCGAACCTCTCTGCAATATCATATTTGCAGGGATTAACCATGTAAGGCTGTATTATCAAGGGGATACAGAGAATTTGAGTCACAGTTTAAAGTCATTTCCTGTGCTACCCTCTGTTGTATAATGAGCTCTTTTGTAGATGCTATACCATCCAGGCCAAAGTGTGTGGCTGAAACCAGGAAATTGTTCTAACCCTGTCTGAGACACTTAGTGAAGGAGTTTTGACTTTGCTGTAACTCCACACATCGAGCTGACTATAGATTTATGTGCAAAAAGCATAACCTCATGTTAACAGGTCTATTTATTGTGTCTCTAGAGCAAGTTCACAACTATATATGGACAACTAGAAATGCCAGGCTCTGTGCTAGGCACAGGGGATACAGACATAAACAAAACAAAGCCCTCTCCCCTTGGGGTCACCATCCAGCAGGGGAGGAGGACTTGCAGTCACACACATGTGGGAAAGTGTTCCAGGTTTGAGTTTGGCGTCTGTGCGGGTTCCCGTGGGGGGTCTCAGGAAGGGGTGGACCCTTCTACCCAGGACAAGGAAGGTCTGCACAGGGGAAGGCATGCCGGTACCCAGTCCTGAAGTCCAAGGAGATGCTTGCCATGAGGACAAGAGACAGGTGGGGACAGGAAGAGGCACACAGGGAGCAGTCCCAGCAGGAGGAAG
Organism: Pongo pygmaeus; assembly: GCF_028885625.2. Lineage (NCBI taxonomy): Eukaryota > Metazoa > Chordata > Mammalia > Primates > Hominidae > Pongo > Pongo pygmaeus. Next base: position 218,784,020 of record NC_072373.2, on the reverse strand, counting down.
CTTGGGGTGTGCAGCAGCAGGACTGGGGAGAGGTCAGTGGAGCTTAGCAGGTGGGCCTCTGGAATGAGGAGCTGGCCTAGTGGGGAAAGACTGGCTCATTGTACATCCCTTTGTTTTCCCTTGTTTCGCCCCCACCCACCACGTGAATTTAAAGGGGAAGAGACTTAACTGAATGTTTCACTTTTTGAGCCTGGTATTTGTTGTTTGTCATGATTTGACCATAATGTGCATATATACAATGTTAACTATTATTTTTTTGCAAGTTTTTTTTGTTTGTTTGTTTTTATTTTTGAAACAGAGGTTTGCTCTTGTTGCCCAGGCTGGAGTGCAATGGCGTGATCTCGGCTCACCGCAACCTCCGCCTCTCAGGTTCAAGCAATTGTCCTGCCTCTGCCTCCTGAGTAGCTGGGATTACAGGCATGCACCACCACGCCTGGCTAATTTTGTATTTTTGGTAGAGACAGGGTTTCTCCATGTTGGTCAGGCTGGTCTCGAACTCCTGACCTCAGGTGATCCGCCCACCTCAGCCTCCCAAAGTGCTGGGATTACAAGCGTGAGCCACCGCTCCTGGCCTTTGCAAGTATTTTTATGTGGGTAAAACAGTTATACCTTTCACTGAGTGGGCCCAAACAAAAACAACAGCCTGTCACACCCTGTGTGTGTGTGTGTGGCGGGGGAAGGGGGGTACCCAAAAACCCTGACTCACTTTTTATATAATTAGAGCTAAAACCAAACCGAGTCATGGCTTGTTTGCAGTAGGTAGATTGCAGAGTTACCAAATTGTTCTTTCTGGCCAGAGTGACTCAGTCTAGTACAAAGTCATGAACTGCCTCCGGCATTTCTCATTAACCTAATATCTCCATCTAGAGTAGAAATTTACCCTCCCTAAAGCCCAGAGGAAACAAACTAAGGGTCCTTGTGAAGGAAAAGGCCTTTAGACCCCAAAACAACTGACTAGAAAGGCAGGATGAAAGGAGGGAGGGGGGCATTCTTTGTGCTTTCCTGTACAATTTGGAGCTCAACAGATGAAGTGTTTGCCATTGATCCCCAAACCACATTTTGGGAAACTAACTTATCTGATCCCATTTGACTGGCCATTCAACTGTTCCACCATTTTCTTTACACAAAGCTAAACTAGATTGAGCTAAATTTGAGAGGGAAGAGCACATTACATATGGGAATGTGGTTCATGGTTTTCTAACCCAACCCTCCCCTGCCCCATCCATTCCAATGAGTAGATTTTTCTCTGGAAATCCATCCTTCCTTTTTCCATTCAAGGCAACTAACAGTATCCAATTTTTGTTTCGTAATTTTAGTTTTCCATGTATAGACTAAAAGTGGATGTTTATCTTGAGGCAGGAATGGCTGTTTTTCTGCAATTGTTTAGACTAAGGCTAGGTAGATTTCCTGTGGACTTCTTGGAACCTTTGAGCCCTAATGTTTTCCCTGCACTCAAAAATTACGGTGCTGGATGGCATCTTTCCAGCTGTTGGGATGGGAGACAGGCAGGGCCCTTTGACTCCTAAAACAGAACTTAGGTTGAGCTCGTTGGCAAATGTGGCAAAAAAAGGGTTCCCTGAGCAAAACCTGGGAAAATATCAGTCTGGATGGACTCTCCCAGCCCTGGCTTTCTTAGCACACCTTGAGGTGTGTTCCATAGCTGTCTCCCCACCCCCATCCCCTAAAACTTGAGCATTTGAAGCTCATCACTTATGTCCTGAACTCAGTAAACTGAGTCTCTGTTATAGGACTTAGAGAAATTTTCTTATACTGTGGACTGAATGTGTCCCCCCAGAATTCATATATTGAAATTCTAACCCCCAAGGTGATGGTGTCAGGAGGTGGGGTCATTAGGGGTGATTAGGTCATGGAATTAGTGCCCTTATCAAAGAGACCCCAGAGAGCTAGCCCACCCTTCTACCATGTGAGGTTACAGTGAAAAGATGGCCGTCTAGGAAGCAGGCCCTCATCAGACATTGAATCAGACACTGAATCTGCTGTCACCTTGATCTTGGACTTCCCATCCTCCAGAACTGTGAGAAACAAATTGCTGCTGTTCATAAGCCACCCAGTTAATGGTATTTTGTTGTAGCAGCATGAACACACTGAGACAGCACATAACACAGAATGCTGTTTCTTTACAATTTTCTTGAGTTTTTACCATGTGGTTTACTTATCTTTTTCACTGATCCTTCCCTGTTCAGTGGGGAAACACAGATCAGCACCCAGCCCTTGCCGACCACATGAAACCTAAGATCTCACGTCCTCCTCGCTGGCGAAAGAAGAATTAGATAATGAGAGGTGTTCTGGTTTCGGGAGAAAGTTAACCAGTGTTGGGATGCTTGCACATTAGAGCTAGCTGCTCTGAGTCAGAACTGAAATTTTGAGATGTAAAGAAGAACTAATATTTGATCCTCTCCTGTGTGCCAGGCATAGTGCTAGCCACTTCATAGCTTTTTGGCTATTCTTCTCCATCTCCTTTCTGCCAGTTGCTCAAATACTTTGGAGTCATCCTTGGCTCCTTTCTGTCATGCCGCGTGTCCAGTCCCTCAGCAGATCCCGAATCTGAACATATCCCTTCCGCGCCTACCTTCTAGTCCTCGTTCATCTTTGGCCTGGTTTTTATTGTAGTACACTTCTCCTTCCACCCTTACTTCCTACTACTGACATTGAACCTCAATACAACAACTAGAGTGATCCTGTCAACACATAACTCAGATTTGGTCACCCATCCCCTCCAGAGGCTTCACGTTTCACTCCACGTAGAAAATTCCAGCTTGTGCAGCCTCATGAAGCCCACGAGGTCAGCCTCCCGCAGGCCTTTTCTGACCTGGTGCCTCACTGTCTCACCACCCTCCACCCCTCACCAGCTCCTGCCACACTGTTCTCCTCGCTGCTGCTCAACCCTCTGCCTTCAAACGTCCACTCCAGGGTCTCTGCACTCAGTGTTCTCTTCCTGGAATGTTCTATGGCCACATGGTTTTCATCTACATTTTCTTTATCCAAATGTCACTTTCTCAGGGAGGCCCTTCCTGACATCCCCTCCCCCATCTAAAATTGCAGCCCACTCCAGCTATACCTCTTCTCCTCCTCCCCTCTTGTTTTTCTACCTTTGTTACTGCTTTTATTTTACTTCTTTATACTATCTATTTTCTGTACAGCTATGAGTACAACTGAAATGTAACATGAATTTTCATACAACATACGAATTTTGGAGGGACACACTCAGTCCATAGTATATGTAAATCTCATGAGGGCTGAAAGTTTTGTCTGTTTTGTTCACTGCTACATCCCCAGCCCTTAGAACAGTGCCTGGCAAATAGTGCTAAGTAAGTTTTTATTGATAGGAGGGAAGAAAGGGAAGAAGGAAGGAACAGACAGACCCTTGGGGTTAGGCATTATCTCAATTTATAGATGAAGACACTGAGGCTCTGAGAAGTTTCCCAAGATCACGCAGCCAATAAGTGAAACCACTTTGGGGTCACACATTTGAACCCTAATGTGTGACCCCAAAGCTTTTCTGATTTCTACTTTACTGTGCTGTTTTCCTATGGATGCCTCACCCTTATTTATGTCTGCAGTGAATATTGGCTCTATGAATTTGTATGCACATTTGTAGTGATAGGAACACATTCAAATGTTTTAAAGGGAATACTGCATCAGAATCTCTTAGCTCCCTAGATGCTGCCTGTTGGATACTCCACTAAGCTTTCTACAGCACAGCCCAAGAACAAGTGATGCCTGGGCTCCTCCGAGAGAGAGAGGTGCTGAGAAATCTGTAAGCAACCGTCACTAAATATGTTTGCCGTATTTCCAGTTACATCCAGGCTTTTCGGTATTGAGGGACATCATTTTGTGTTTTGATTCCTGGCCTATTTACTATCAGTATATGCTATGGGGGTTTTCAGTGAATGAAAAATAAGAGGTGGTGACAGCAATAAGTGTAGAACACTCTTAAAAGATGTGGCTGTAGAGGGAAGAGCAGGGCTGGAGCAGCAGCTTGAATGGGAGGGAAAGCTAAAGGCAGGCGTTTTTAAGGTTGTGTAGATTAAGAGGAAGAGGCTGCAAAGATTGAAGAGATGAGAAAAAAGATGATTGACAGAGCAGTAGTAATACGCAGGACAGGGTCTTACAAGAGCACAGAAGAAGGGTTTGAATTCTTAGAAGAGTCAGTCTATTTATGCAATTTAAAGTGAAGGGAGGAGGCCAGGCGCGGTGGCTCACACCTGTAATCCCAGCACTTTGGGGGACTAAGGTGGGTGGATCACTTGAGGCCAGGAGTTGGAGCCCAGCCTGGCCAACGTGGCAAAACCTCATCTCTACTAAAAATACAAAAATTAGCTGGACGTGGTGATGGACGCCTGTAATCCCAGCTACTTGGGAGGCTGAGGCATGAGAATCACTTGAGTCTGGGAGGTGGAGGTTGCAGTGAGCTGAGGTTGTGCCACTACACTCCAGCCTGGGTGACAGAGCGAGACTCTGCCTCAAAAAAAAAATAATAATAATAATAAAATTAAAAAATAAAATGAAGGGAGGAAAAGATTTTTTTTTTCTTTCGAGATGGAGTTTCACTCTTGTCACCCAGGGTGGAGTGCAATGGTGCGATCTCAGCTCACTGCAGCCTCCGCCTCCTGGGTTCAGGCAACTCTCCTGCCTCAGCCTCCCGAGTAGCTGGGACTACAGGTGTGCGCCACCACGCCCGGCTAATTTTTGTGATTTTAGTAGAGACGGGGTTTCACCATGTTGACCAGGCTGATCTCAAACTCCTGACCTGAGGTGATCTGCCCATCTCAGCCTCCCAGGCTACTGGGATTACAGGCGTGAGCAACTGTGCCCAACCAAGATTTGTTTTTCATAGTGAAATAAATGGAATCTGTCATTTGTATGAAATGGGGACGGAGTTGAAAAGGAATACAAAGCAAATCTCTATTGCACTCAAACCGTGTTTCAGGCACTGTCCAGGGCGGGGCGCAGGGTACAAAGATGACCAGGGTGGCCTCCTGTCATGAGAGCATGGACGCCAGCTTTTCAGCATTGCATGCAGCACCCCAACCAGCCTTGTGAAGAAAAGAGATATGAACAAATGGTCACACAACAGTCGGATACCCACACTCAGAAAGCCACACGCAGAGGCAGCACAGTCAGTAGAAGCAGTGGTTTGTGTGCAGGGACAGGCATTCCTGAGGGCCAGGTCGAAGTTGAGAAGTCACAGATTTGAAGGGTTCCTGCTGATGGCAGGAACGATAAAAGTAGTAGCTGATGTTGGCATGACTCCGTGATGAACTGTTCCCCCACCTTCCTGCTAGATATTTCCATCTGGAGTTGCAAAGGTCTTTCTTCTTCAATCCAAACCAATACCTTTCATCTGTTGTTTTCTGGTTAAGCGATAGCAGTCATTTGCAAGATATCATTGGTCATCTAAAGTCTATGTGGAAGGAATTAACTGAAATTCATTACTTGATCAGAGAGTATTTTTTGGTCCCATCTTTATTTTGCTTCTTTTTCTTTTTTTCTTGCTTCCCAGGCAATGCATAGTCCTTATACCACTTAATCTCCATTTGCCTTCTCCTATCTTTTTTGCTGTTATTGTCATGTATTTTAGTTCTACTTATATTATGCTTAACCCTCACAAAACATGATTTTTTTAGCTTAAATAATTGATATCCATTTAGATCTCTACACATATTTATCCTGTATATTGGTACTTTCTGAGTTTAATTTTAGTAAGCTGTGTCCTTAAACTTTTTAGAGTCAGATCTCTAAAACAACACTATCCGATAGAAATTCTCTTGTCAGATTAAAAAAGTAGAAACAAGTGAACTTATTTTTAATGTTTTGATTTAACTCATTATGTTTCAAATATTATTTCAATATGTAATCAATATGTAAAAATTGATTTATATTTTTTCCCAGTCTTTGAATTTATTATATATTTTATACATTGTATAGCATATCTTAATCTGTAGTACTAATCACCTTCTAAGTGCTCGGTAGTGTGTCAACTTATTGGACAGTGTGGCTATAAACTAAGAGATGAAACTAAAGTTATGTGAAACAAACTTATATTGTGTGTTTCAAAAGAAGAGTTTCACGTCTCTGTGGCTAACTTGTTTGAATATACAAGTTATTATAATTCTCCATTACTATTTAGTCAGCTTCTCAAAACTTTTGCTAAGTGTTTCCAAGATTTCCCTTACTTTTTTTTTTTTTCCTTTTCTCTGTAGACAGGGTCTCGCTTTGTCACCCAGGCTGGAGTGCAGTGGCATCATCACAGCTCACTGCAGCCTCTACCTCTCCTGGACTTAAGCCATCCTCCCACCTCAGCCTCCTGAGTAACTGAGACTACAGGTGCATGCCACCACACCCAGCTAATTTTTATAGAGATGGAGTCTTGCCATATTGTCCAGATTGGTCTTGAACTCTTGGGTTGAAGTCATCCTCTCACCTCGGCCTCCCAAAGTGCTGGGATTACAGGCATGAGCCACCATGCCCAGCCTAAGGTTTATTTCTTAAATTGAATTCTGCCTTTGGTAGCATGCTTAGAAAACAAATTCCATTACATTTTTTAAATTGCAGAAGAGTTGATCATTAGAGTATTGTGTAGTATATGTTCAGTTTAAAGAACGATGAAATGAAAACAAGGACCTAGCACTTAGCTTAGACAGTAGAATATACCAGTACTTTTTGAAGCCTTCCTGATCACATCTTCTTCCTTCACTTTATACCCTGAGGTGTTCACTGTCCTGAATATTGTTTTAATCAAATCTTTCTCTTCTGTTTACAGTTTTACCAAACATATATTTTTAATTCTGCCTGTTTTTAACTCACATATAAGTCATATTGAATATATTCTTTTGTGACCTTTTGTCACTCACTGTGATATTTTTGAGATTCATGCATGTTGATATATGTAGCTGTAGTTCATTCATTGTCACTGCTGTATAGTATTCCATTGTAGGAATGTGCCACAGTTTATTTATTTTACTATTAGACATTTGGACTGTTCCAGTGTTTTTGCTGGCATGAACTGATGTTGTTACAAACATTCCTGTTCATGTTTCCTGGAACACATATAAAAGTCTCTCCATTATGGGAGTTACTTGATTAGAGAGTATTTTTTGGTCCCATCTTTATTTTGCTTCTTTTTCTTTTTTTCTTGCCTCCCAGGCAATGCATAGTCCTTATACCATTTGACCTCCATTTGCCTTTTCCTGCCTTTTTTGCTGTTGTTGTCGTCATGTATTTTAGTTCTACTTACATTATGCTTAACCCTCACAAAACATGATTTTTTTTTGGCTTAAATAATTGATATCCATTTAGATCTCTACACATATTTATCCTGTCCGCGTCTTTTATTCTTTTCTTTGCCTATCCATGCCTCCATCTGGGCCCTTTTCCTTCTGCTAAAGAACTTCCTTTTGTGGCTCTTATGGCAATGAATTATCTCAGATTTGTTTTCCTTTTTTTTTTTTTTCTTGAGACAGTCTCGCTCTGTTGGCCAGGCCGGAGTACAATGGCACAATCTCGGCTCACTGCAACCTCCACCTCCTGGATTCAAACAATTCTCCCACCTCAACCCCCTGAGTAGCTGGGATTACAGGCATCCGCCATCATGCCCAGCTAACTTGTATATTTTTTTAGAGACGGGGTTTCACCATGTTGGCCAGGCTGGTCTTGAACTCCTGACCTCAGGTGATCCGCCCGCCCGTCCCAAAGTGCTGGGATTACAGGTGTGAGCCACTGTGTCCAGCTTCAGAAAACATCTTTCTTTCACCTATATTTTTGAAAGACATTTTTACTATGTTTATTCTTTCAGTCTTTTATGATATCATCCCATTGTTGTTCCATCCATTTCTCTTGAAACAGCTTTCAGTATTATTGTTCATCCTTCAAAGGTAATGTGTCCTTTTTTTTTCTTTGACAACTTTAAGATTTACTCTTTGTTTTTAGTTTCTATTAATAATATGCCTCGATGTGATTCTCAGGCTTGGGATTTGTAGAACTTCTTGAATTTGTAGTGAAGTCTTTGGACAATTTTGGGAAACTCTTGGCCAGCGTCACTTTAAATATTGTTTCTGCCCCCTTTTTCTTTCTTTCTTTTCCGTCTGTGACTCCAGTTATGCAGAATTTGGACCTTTTTTACTATGTCACTTACACCTCTCATTCTCTTTTCTGTATTTTCACCCCCTTGGTTTTTCTTCATGTTTCATCTGGATATTTTTTACTGCCTCATTTTCTAGTTTGCTAATCCTGTCAACTCTGCTGTTTCACCATTTACTAAAATCTTAATGTTAGTTTTCTGGTAAAACTCTCTATCTTATTTTTCTTCTGAAGATAGTAATCATACTATACCAGTGATTAATCTTGTCTTTTTTTTCTTAGTCTTCAGTCATTTAGTCCTGTTTTCTTACATATCTGGAAATTTTAATTGAATGCCTGACATTGTATAAGAAAGATTTTAGAGGTTCTGGCCAATATTATTTTTCTCCAGAGAGGAGTTAAACTTCTTCTTTCCTTCTCCCTCAGATACCCAGTTTTTAAATTTTCCCCCATGCATACCTCCCCTGCATTTTTAACCTTTTATTTGCGGCAAGGGGTAAATATTAGCAGGAGTTTCCCAGAGGGACTTGTGTTTTCGAAAGGATCAAAGCCTGATGCTTAAAGGGAAGAGTCTAGACAAAGGATTCTGTTTCTTGGGATGGACAATAGAAAGACGAGGTCAGAGACAGTGTGCGTGAGGTGGAAAGTAATCAGCTTCAACCCCTGGAATCACAACAGAGGACTTAAAGGAAACTGAGTCCTGAAGAATCTGTTCTGCTTAAGCAGGAAAGTCGGTGGATCTTTTTTATAAACAAGGGTTAATTAGTTCTCTTCTAAGTAAAAAGTATATTGAACCAGATCTCTCATTTTCATATCCTTCTAGTCGTTGAAGGTTTTCTCTTAAAATCAACAAAAGGCATCGGGATAGGCGTGTAGCCACCTTTGGAAGGGGCAGATGTTGAGTTAAGTGGATTCTGTTCTCTTCCATAGTCCAGGACTTTTCAGACCTGAAATCAGTTAACCTGGAGATGACTAATTCAGGCTCAAGACACCAGATCTGCTGGAAGTAGACGGGTGTGAATTTTTAATGTCCTTTCCCAGGTCACCCTTTGTGGATTGAGAGATAGCAAAGGTTGGAATGCCGACTGAAAGGCCATTGAGGAATCCAAGGGACATCCTAGGCAAATCCTAGGCAAAGACCAGAGGTTTCTGAGGAACTGTTGGGAAGTAGCTAAGCTGCAAGTTTATTTCTATTTTAGCCCATCTGAAAAAAATGGGAACATTTGAGTTCATTTTTAAAAGAACCTTCTTTGGACCTTTCATTTGAGCCTGGGATCAAGCCAGTTTTCTAAAGAAATGAGACAGGACTTAATTTAAGTACCTTAGATTTGAACTACCTCCCATTCCCATTCTACCTCCTCCGCAAAAGACAGGTTCAACTTCTTTGTTCTCCCAGATGCTAAAGACCAGTTCCCAATTGGTGGTCTTACCCAGATACATGAAACTTGTGTATAAATAACTTCCCTGGGCATTGCTAGAAGTGAAGTATCAGCTTTGCATATGTAGCTTTCCCAAAATGCAGGTCTATCCTACCCACCACCATGAACAGTTAGTTGTTAGAAACAATAGCTTAGTTTCCACTGTGAATGGTGTATTACTCTTAGATGGGTCAGGGGTATTTTGAATAGCAGAAGACTGGCAAAGATCAGCTGGACATGGTGGCTCACACCTGTAATCCCAGCACTTTGGGAGGCCAAGGCGGGCGGATCACGAGGTCAGGACTTTGAGACCAGCCTGGCCAGCGTGATGTGAAACCCCATCTGTACTAAAAATACAAAAATTAGCCAGGCATGGTGTCGCGTGCCTGTAATCCCAGTCACTCAGGAGGCTGAGGCAGGAGAATTGCTTGACCCCAGGAGGCGGAGGTTGCAGTGAGCCAAGATCATGCCACTGCACTCCAGCCTGGGTGACAGATCAAGACTCCCTCTCAAAAAAGAAAAAAAAAATGAACAATGGCAAAGATCAAGAGGAATGAAGATTGAACCAGATGAACTTTCAAAATCTTCCTTTTTTACCCTAGGAGCATGGTTGGTTTTGCCTGCTTTCTCTCCATAAGTCCTCTTTCTCTCCGTAGTCCTCTTTCTCTCCATATCCCCCTATATTTGTATCTCCATATATGTCCATTACTGGTACATGAAACAGGCCTTTCCAGAGCAGTAGCTTCTTCTGGAGTTAGTTTGCTTGACCAGACCAGCTCTAACTAAGCAAATGTTTTAGCTTTGGTGCTCTACCTCCTTCAGGAAGCGGGGGTGGAAGAGGAGACCTCTCCTCCATAGGCAGCACCTCTTGAAATCACTGGTCCCAATCTCCACCCCAGTCTGGCCTCCATCTTTCTTCCTAGTATAAATGGTACATACTAGTAATGTAAGCTGGTGTGGTGTGACGTGATCCACATAACGGACATGTACCAAGCCTCCTATTTCTTTGGGGCCTATTTCAGATTGTCGGAGTAGTAGCTTCGGGAAAAGAAGTAGATTCTAGGCCACGTGGCCTCCGGAAATGTCTGGGTGATGGAAGTGGGCCGGTGTCTGAGTTAGGGATATGGATCAAGAAAGAACACTGGAGCCTGACTCCTCTTTCTTGTCCAGATATTTGCATGTAATTTTTCAGAAATTTTTTAATATATTTTTGTGAGCTGCCTTCCTTTGTCAGTTCTGCTGCTTGGGAGAAAAAAGAGATATGCCTGATATTTCTGTGTAACTTTGACTGGCATTTAGGAAGGAATTTTTCTATGAAGACAATAGCAAAAGTCATGGTTGGGTTACCTCTCTAGGTTATAGATACTTAGCAGACTTTTGCTGGAAATGCTCATAATCTTTCCAGCTTTATCTGTAAAATGAGCATAATAATACTACCTCACAGGATTGTTGTGAGGATTAAGCTAGTTAAATATTTCATTGATGAGAGGCCCCAAAGACAGTGGCTGGCACATTGTTGGCTGATGCTTATGATTCCAGAAGTTCCACTGTGGTCTTCAGTACTTGGAAGTTTGCCCTTACCTACTCTGCTACACACTCATCTAAAACTTAATTTATTTAAAGAAATAGTTGGGAATGGATTTCTTTCTAAAAACCTCAAAAAACTTATTCCAAACCCTTGAAACCTATTTTACTTTTGCCACAAGAAGCTCAGCTTATACTGGTGCCCAGCATCTATGATTATTTTCTCTGACATCACCAACCTCCTTTTTTCTAAGCCTTTGGCATTAAAGTGAATATATTTATTATTTGAAATAAATACAAAGTACTTTGTAAGAATGGAGGTCTTGTGACTAGGAAGGAGATCATCTTGAGCGTCTTTTCTGTTGAGGAATGTTCGGTTTCATTTCTAAAGTTGTGAATTTTGCGATTTTAATTGACATATTGATGCTTTCCTTTGTTCCAGAATGGGCATGAGGTGATTTCCATAGTTTAGGATGAGACATGCAGGATTCAGTGGGGGAGAAAGAGGAGGGGGCCAGAGAGCACTCATTGGAAGAAAGGACAGGATTTCCAGTAATAACCCTTTGATTTGTGTTTTTTTCCAAGTGCTTTTGTAACCAAGGTCTCCGTGGGTAACTCCATGGGTGGTGTTCTCCCTGTTTTGTAGATGAAGACACTGATCCTAAGGAGAGTGTGTCTTTTGCTTATGTTCACCCAGCTGATACTAATGACAGAGTTGGCATCAGGACTCTGCTTTTGAAAGCCTGTGTGCTTTCTTGGAGTTGAAATAAGTTATCTGCCAAATCAGGCTTTATGGTGTGACCACCATAGAGGGAATTTTTTTCCTGCGTTATAATCTGTCTCCTGGTTCAGTACTGAGGCACAAGCTATTTATGCATTTTGAAAAACCTTGTTAGGATGGCAAAACTGGAGCTCTCATGGGGTGGGAAGGCATATTCCCCATGGCCAGTACTAACTGTATGGAAACCTATCTTCAGGCTTCCCTCTGCACGCTTCATGGGGTTTTCAGTAACGGACAAGTAGGGGCCTGGCATTTTCAACATGAGCATGCACCCCTTCTGCCAAAAAGTCCTACACTGGGTCCTAGCTGATGAAGAGCTGAAAGGCAGGACACAATTCCGTCCACAGCTGGGCTTCAGGATTCATCCGTCCTTCATAGTTCTTTATAATCAATGTGGAAAAACTATAGGGAAAATAGGATTTGACTAAGCCCTGACTTCTCTATGTTGAAGATCAGTTGTCTTGATTCTACCTGTGTACATCCTGCTTATTTCTGCGATTTTTACTTTATAGCATACTCCACCAATCCTTTTTAAGGAAAAAGCAAAATCCTATTATGGGAATGCTTCAAACCACTCTGAGCTTCCAGATTAATCTGAAACAGCATCTGAGTTCACAACTGGGTCAGAGTTGCAGAATAGCAAGAGAAACTTGCCAGTTCAGCAGGCGTGTGTCTTGGGTTAGTTAAGACAGCAGGACAGTCCTGAGGCCTGACTTCCTTGCATGTGTTTCAACCTTGTGTGCTGAGATAATTCTGGGTGGCTTTAGATAACTTTGTTTCTTAACTGAAAAAGGAGTGTCTGTTGCCTGATAAGTGTTTATCCGTGAAATAGCAACATGGTGTGCATCTTAGGGTAGGAGGGCTTTTAGATCTCCAGAGACCAGGAAAAAAAAAAAGCAAGGTCATTGGCTTAGGCATATTACTGGAATTAGGATGTCAGTCCCAACTTTAAAATGCCTCTATTGTTTTTATTCATGGTCTCCTTTCTGGATTCCTCCCCTTCTTTTCTCTTTGCCTTAAGGGCTATACATAATCCATAACCAAGTAGAACTGAAAACAGACAAACGCACTCCTCTTCTAGTGGATAGAAATCTGCAATCCAGAAATGCTTCCTTCTTGCCAAACCTCAACTTGTTCCGTGCCTTTTTTTTTTTTTTTTTTTTTTTTTTAATGCCTCTTCCCAGCCTCCCCACCCCTTCGTGATTTGGCTGAGTGAGGACTAGCTGTTTGGTTTGCCTTTTATCAACAATAGATATTCACTGCTTTTCAGGTCACATTTTCCTTTAACTCTTCTCTGTTTATGAGTATCACAAAAGGGTTCTTCAACATCAAGGCAAAACTCACACTCAGAATACTTTTTAACTGTGGATATTTTGACAGTATCAAACAGAAGTCAGTGGTGAAGACTTTCGTTTTGAAGTGACTTAGGTCTTACATGACTCAAAGGTGGTTTTCCTAGTAGTATACCAGCAGAGTTGAAAATGACTCTGAAGTTGAAAGTCCCATACTACTTCTAAGAAACTTGTAAAAAGTGTTGGCCAAATGCTACACCAAACATTTTGCAGTAATTATCCTCTTAACTCTTCAAAACTGTCCTTTGCAGGCCAGGCTCAGTGGCTTATGCCTGTAATCCTAGCACCTTGTGGGGCCGAGGCAGGCAGATCACCTGAAGCCAGGAGTTCAAGACCAACCTGGCCAACACGGTGAGACCCTGTCTCTACTAAAAATACAAAAATTAGCCAGGCGTGGTGGCACACAACTGTAATCCCTGCTACAGGAGGCTGAGGCATGAGAACCACGTGAACCCAGGAGGTGGAGGTTACAGTGAGCTGTGATCGCAGTACTGCACTCCAACCTGGGTAACAGAGCGAGACTCAGCCAGCAAAAAAAAAAAAAAAAAAAGAGCAATCCCTTACAGTAGAAAGTATGTGATTTTAGCAGGTGGATAAACTGAGGTTCAGAGAAATTAAGCCTCTTCCACCAGCATGCATGTTTGGTAACTGTCAGGGTAAGATTTGATTCCTTTGCTCCTGCTTGTTTGACTACATCATGGCAGCTCCCAAAAAGTTCATGGCAGCCTTACTTAGAGGCACAATAGATAGTTGGGTTTTCCAAATTTATGGGTTCAAACATAGCTTATTGCAGACAATGCTGATTAGAATTAGAGCTGTGCTGGTAGCTGAGGTTTGCAGCTGTACAACCTTGTATAGTCTCTGACTTGTGGTGGTTTAACTTACGATTTTTTGACTTGACGATGACGCAAAAGCTATATGCATTCAGTAGAAACTGTACTACTAGATTTTGAGTTTTGATCTTCCTGGGCTGGTGACATGTGATCCGATTCTGTCGCAGTGCTGGGCAGCAGCAGCCGCAGCTCCTAGTTAGCCACGTGATCAGGAAGAGGGAACAAATACTCTACAGTGGGCCCTGCTGCCAGATGACTTCGCCCAGCTGTCAGCTAATATAAGTGTTCTGGGCATGTTTAGATATGTTAGGTGTATGAAATTCATTTTTACTTACAGCCTTTTCAACTTAAAAATGGGCTTACCCGGACGTAATCCCATCATAAGTCAAGGAGCATTTGTACTTGGAAGAATATAAAACTTCTCCATCACACTACAGAGTCCTGCCACTTCTCTCTCTTTTCCTGTTGTATTTGGTTACCATCTTCCCTGGTGACAAGGAAGATACTGCCACCAGCAATTACTCAGTGAGGCAAAGATATTAAAGAGGAAATTTCCATTAGGTAAATAACTGTGAAAGAAGAACCCAAGAGAAGGGAGAGAAATTCAAGCCCCAGCTCCTGTTACACTGGCCAAATGCCTTTGGCACTCCATGCTTGCTGAAGATCATAAAAGGGTCAGGTAAACTGATCGGACAGAACAGAGGAACACAGTGTGAATTTTTTCCCTTGCCCCATTCCAGTGTCTACTTGAATTTCGGTTTTATAAAATCAACCCTTCGGAGCCAGGCCCAAAACCCAGGCTAATTTGCAGTGTCTCCATTTGTGTAGACAATGACATTATTTTGGGAAGGGGGGTGTTGACAGAGTGTGTGTTAGCTATTCAGTAGAACTGGCATCTTGAAGTACTTCTGAGATTTTTACCCCCTTGCTGAAAATATTGCTTTATAGAAGTTAATGACTTTGGACTGTGGCCAGAATTCACAAGTATGGCATGTGTTGAAGTGAAAGGAAGGGGAAAATCATTGTCTTTGTGAGTATAACAGCAGATTTTCTGAAGGACATTTTGTTCCTTGGAACCTTTCATTTTAGCTAGAACAACATGCACTTGAAGCCTTAAGTATTTTGTGGACTTGAGATTGCTGCAAAATGAGGTAGGCAGACTTAAGTCTCCGCAAATGCTCCTTCTGGTGTTAAGGTATTATAACCAAACAGTTACAAATTGTCTGCAGATTACCTTCCAGTTGCTAGTTGCTTTCCCAGTTGAGAAGCGTAGCACACCCTGGTGCTGTTATGCCCTGCTGCAGATAGCTTCCGCTTTGCTAGGGGGGATATGCCATGCCAGATGCTTTACCTGCACACTATCCCTGAATCCTCAAGACAGTCCTGCAGAATCCGATTATTCCCATTTTGCATATGAAGAAGCGAAAGTTTAGATAACATAATACTGTTTTTATTGAATGTCTCATATGTATCAGGCTCTGTGCTATGTGCCTTACATGTATTACCTAATCCTTACAGCATCTTTGTAGGGAATATTTGTATCCCCATTTTGAAAAGGAGGAAAACAGAGACCCGCAAAGGTTACTTGTCTGTGATCTCATAGCTGTTGGGTGTCACAGTCAAAATTCAAACTCAGGTGTGATTATCTTTCTATTATGCCACATCCGTACTTCCCTACTGAGGTCTTGAAGGCAAGCGACAGAAACCACTTCTGATTTCTGATTCTCTGTCTCTAGCCTGCCATACAAGTAGGGCTTCTGCACATGTTGGATTTCTTGGTTGACTGGATGTATAGTGGATTTGTACTTGCTCACATCGGGACTCATTTCTCCTTCGTCTGAATAATCTGGACCTCTACCTCCAGGCTTTACTTGTCACAAGACAGTGGGAAGATGGGGTCATGAAGGATGGCCTGGGCCAGTCACTCCCTACATGATGGTGTAGCTCTTTTGGGTATCTCTGCCCTGTTTTGATGACCATCTTCAAAGTCAAGGACCTGGGTAAAATAGTGCTTTCAAGCTTCAGAGAAGAGCAAGGCCAGAGGGCACCCATGATGAGCACCACTGGAATTCCCTCCCTCCACAGCCCACGTGTTTTCTGCTGTCTTTGAGGGAGAAATAACGGCTGGGCAGGACTTACCTTCCCACTGAGGTGGGGAATGGGGTAGAATTAAGGATGCCTAACTAAATGCCTCCGTAGTAAAAGGAGGCCACATGCTTTATGGTAGTCTGGATTCAATACTCAGAGTGCAGTGAACTGGCCCAGGGCCCTGCCTTTACCACTGTATCCATCATCTGGCTGGCTTTGGTTTAGTTTCTGTAAAACGTCTTTCCCAGTAAAATCTGATTAACTACTTATCAATACAGGTTTGGTTGGATCATAGATTTCAACATCTACTCAAGTTTTCTGGGTTCTCAAAGCTGTATTTCTAGGGGTGAAGACTTTTGTAATGGTTGACTGTTAACAAGTGGCAAAGGACAAGTCCAGTTGGCTTGCACAAGCAATTTTTTATGGACAGAGAAACAGGAATTCAGACAGAAGTCCTACAGTAAGTTGAGATAGGTGTAGGTACCTTTCCATGGCAAAGGTCTTCATCTTACGGAAGAATCCAGCATTAGAGGGAAGAGTGATCTCTTAGGTCATCTCATCCCATCCTCCTTGGGTCAATACATTGGCTTTGTACAGAGAATACCCAGGACCCAGTTGGTGCTGGGGAGCTGAGGCTGCCACAGCAGACTTAGTTGGAAATTAAGCTTTTGGCATAGGCTCACTCATCAACTTTGGATATTAATTGATGGGAGTAGAAGAAGAGGGAGTGATATTGGGTATTCTGCCTAGATTATCCTCCCATATTCTCTTGGGGGGGGGGGGCGTGTATTATGGGATTTTTAACTTCCTCCTAGTTAGCGGCCAGCAATAGGTAAAAAGCACTTTACCCAATCTGTCTTCCAAGAAAGAGAATGTAAGCTCTTACAAAGAATGTAAGAGCTTGAGAGAAACAGGAAAGACCTGAATAAGACCCTGAATTGGCTGCGGTGCTCCTGGGTCTCTTCAGGTGGAGATGTGTCCCCTGGAGACAAACAGGACATGGGCACACGTCACATAACTGTGGTTCTCACAGCGTCTGGGGCACCAGAGAGACACGTTTTTGTCCAGAACCTGAAGAACGCTGGCAGCCTACATAATTCTAAACATAGCGGGGACTCTTACTGATTCTTTCCAAAACAAAGGCCACATCTCCTTTCTGTGTAATTTGTGTCCTGGGTTCCTGCTGACTGTTTCGTGTATACGATTGTTACCTTCTCAAAGAGACTGTCAGTTCTTGAGGGTAGGGTTCAAGGCTGCTGTTTGTTTGTGTCTTCAGCAGTACCTAAGTCTGTCCTGGGCTCAGAGGAAGTACTTAGTAAAGACATTCTACCTTGGGTTGTAGGTCACACAGTGCCAGAGCTGGAAAGGATTTTGGAAATCGTAGAGTCCAACACTCTAATTTTGTAAGTGGTACCACTCCAAAAACTTGCTTGGGAGGCTGGTGTTTATCTGCTGGAAAGAGAGGATTTTATTATGTTAAACTGTAGTGCAAATGACCATAATTCTAAACCTTCGACGGGCTTCCCTCAAACACTGCAAGCATGTTCCTCCTTGGACTAGTAGCAGAGTAATAAGAACAGTAAGAACGCTAACCAGATACCAGGCCCCCGAGCCATTGTCATGAATGCTTCCAGCCACATGACAAAGTAGGTACTCTCGCTATTCTCCAGATGCAGAGGAGGCTCAGAGGTAGGTGGCCTTGCTCAGGGTCATGTAGTTACCAGAATGGTCGAGGGAGGACTGAAGTTTGGTCAGATGCCCCAGCTTGTGGCCCTTCTCCTATACTGTGGTAACTCTCAGATGGGGTCTCTGACTGAAGCCACTCCTTAGTGATTCACGGTGCTAGCTTGGCAGCATTGTGTGGTGTTTCCAGTTGTCCTAAAGAAAGTTATTAATTCTCATTAACTTTAATTCTCTCATTAGACAGGCAGTGATATGGAAGGCAAGGCAGAAAGCAAACAAATAATGATAGGGGTTACATCTCCAGAAAGGTCAGGAATCACTGCCCTAGGTTGTAAAATATTTGGACTGAGTAAAAGGCATGAGTCTTCCCATAGCTTCTTCCAGGAACTGTTGCTTTACATGGAATTACTGCTGTGTTCACTAGTCCCTCTTCTGTGCCCAGAACTTACGTGTCACTTGTGTCAAGAATCCTCATAACTGAGGTTTCCAGGGCAGATCTGATCTGTGTAACATGCACCCTAACCCCCTTGCCAAAGGAGAATGAAATAGGCCCCTAGATGGCCACCCAGTTCCTGGGCCTTGCAGGCAGGCAGCTTGCCTTGAGGCTTTCCCCTGAGCCTTGTATCTAAGGAACATTCCTGTGAGTTTTCTAAGAGGTTAGTCCTGGGTCATTGGCACTTAAACCACTTGTTTTGGTAGATCCTTCCTGAGGAGGTTAATTATATATTTGATATCCTTCTCTTTTTATGACTGAATGATGAGTATAAGTACTCTGTGGTTTATTAACTGTCACTTTAAACCTTTTCAGATTGTCTTGTGACAAAACAGAGTTTTATGTCCTTTTTATCCCAGCTTTGATGGATGAGACAGCTTTTCTGGTTAAAGTATGCCAGGATAAATAAAATCTCTGAATTGTGGAAAGGGTGGGTTTGCATTTGAAATCATGAGTTCAAGTCTGCCACCTCCTATGAAAGGTGACCTAACCTGTTAATCTTTCCATCGATTTCGTTTTTGGCTTTTGACAAATGGAGCTTGGCACCTCATAGGTACTCAGTAATTATTGAATAAATGAAAGACAGCATTACTGGAGGGAGTTTGATGTCTCCAAATATTTGATACCAAACCCTAAAGCAACAATCTGACACATTTCCTGTTTTGAATTCCACTAATTCGTAGAGCAAAGAGCCTATGTTCTTACCATGATACAGTCCTGAAGCTCACTTTTCCTCCCTCAAGACTATTTTGTTATACCTCTGATTTTTTTCAGTAAATTTGGAGTAGTATTCTGGAAAGTGAATGTCATTAAAGATTTTTAGTAGTTGCTTTGCAAAGCCTAGTGTCCTCCATTGTATGCATCCCCCAATTTGTATGTGTCCAGTCCTTTTGAGAACCACTCACCTGGGGCAGACAGTATAGGTAACTGCATTTAAAATATTTAAATTTATTTATATTTAAATTATTGGCCAGGCACAGTGGCTCATGCCTGTAATCCCAGAACTTTGGGAGGCCTAGATGGGCAGATCACTTGAGGTCAGGAGTTTGAGACTAGCCTGACCAACATGGTGAAACCCCATCTCTACTAAAAATACAAAAATTAGCCAGGTGTGATGGTACACACCTGTAATCTCAGCTACTCGGGAGCCTGAGGCAGGAGAATCACTTGAGCCTGGGAGGCGGAGGTTGTGTTGAGATAAGATCACACCACTACAGACCAGCATGGGCTTATCTAAATGTATTTAATTTAAATTTATTTAAAGTAATTCAAATAGTAAAAATAGTGCTAAGACTTTAAAACTCTTCTCCTGTTTTTAACTCCTTCTAGTTTGCTGGAACATTATCAGATGGCTTAGGGAAGACGATGGACAATCGGCATCAGTCAGAGCGGGAGTACATCAGGTACCACGCAGCCACAAGTGGTGAACACCTTGTAGCCGGCATCCATGGCCTGGCTCATGGTAAGTCATGGGTGACATCAGGCTCTGCTGCTGCTGGTCCTCAGAGGCGCCTTTGTATCAATCTGATTGCAGCTATGAAAAAAGAAAGCTGGGCTGGGCGTGGTGGCTCATGCTTGTAATCCCAGCATTTTGGGAGGCCTAGGAGAGCGGATCATGAGGTCAGGAGTTTGAGACTAGCCTGGCCAACACAGTGAAACCCCGCCTCTACTAAGAATACAAAAATTAGGCCAGGCACAGTGGCTCACTCCTGTAATCCCAGCACTTTGGGAGGTCGAGGCGGGTGGATCATTTGAGGTCAGGAGTTTGAGACCAGCCTGGCCAACATGGTGGAACCCCGTCTCTACCAAAAATACAAAAATTAGACAAAAATACGAAAATTGAACCCTGGAGGCAGAGGTTGCAATGAGCTGAGATTGTGCCACTGCACTCCAGCCTGGCAACAGAGCAAGACTCCATTTCCCAAAAAAAAAAAAAAGCTGACAACAGAGGAAATCCTGCGTTGGTGTACCTGATAGCCTTGCAAGCTCTCTTACTTTATCCTCCTTGCAGTTGAAATACGACAGCCGGTGAGAACTCCTCATTCGTTTTCTGAATGTTGTGCACATTGCAATTCCTTTTCGTTCTCTGGCTTCTGTTCCCAAAGTATCGTAAGGTGTAATCAACCAGACCTGTTCTTAGAATTGTAGCTGCTACTTCTCTTAGAATTGTAACCTCTGCCTTCTCCTTACTGATCATTCCTTCCAAAGAAATTGAAATGGGGAATTTGTGGCCAGGTTTGTAGCCCAGGTGTTTTTTAGTTTTGCATAATACGCATTCACTAAAATTATAAATTTATCTGCCTAAGAGATGTTGGTGATGGCATGAATGCATTTGGTCTCTGAGTTTGAATTCTTTTAATGCTTTAATTCTGAGTCATTTGCCTTTTGTTGCATTTTTCTTAACGATTTCTTAGTACAACATCCAAGGCCCTTGGAACTATAAATCCAGCCAATTTTCCAACCACCATCCCTCAGCCATGCTGCACTTTGGCCACGCAGAGCTATGTACTGCTTCCCAGGTGTGCTTCCAAGTCCTTGCTCACACATGGTCCTTCTGCTCTCCCTCATCTGCCTCACTTCCTTGTCTATCAAAATCCTACTCAGCCTATAAGTCCCAACTCAATACATTTTCCCAGCTCGATTGTCTCTGTTAGAGTTAATGACAGAGCACAGTCTGGGTTGTGTATGTCACCAGCTGTGTACATCTGATAGATTGAGAATGTGAGGAAGGGAGAAAGACCACTTTGCATTCACTTTTATCCTTGTGTACCTCACATGACACCTGGCACATAGCTCATGCATAGTAAGGCTCAGTAAATTAAACTCTTTGTACCAGATCCTTAGGAACCATCCAAAGCTATCAGAGTCATATCAAGACTGATCAGTATTAATTATCTGCATTTGGAAGAAGAGGAAGAAATATAGACAGTAAAAAATTTTATTTGTATTTGTGCTTAGGACACATTTAGAATAGAGTTTTTGTTTATCAGCTTTCCTAATGGTGAGATTTGGATCAAAATGCCTTTGCTTTTCCTAAGGCTGCCCAACCGTAAAGGGAGCTGTCCCTAAGGAGACGTCAGGCCAGAAGTGAAATTTGGCTGAAAGTAATTTGTTTATGGATTTTAAAAGATGAGTGTTGGGCAATCATTTGGGGTTAAGGTTTAATCATTCTTTCTAGTAACAGTAATGACAGTACATTGGACTCTTGGAAGACTTTTAAAATGAATATAAAATGCTTTGTTATGTATGGTGGCCTTTATCTGGCCAGCATCCTTGTGACATGGAGAGAGCATGGCTCTCCTCACTTTCTGGATGAACACACAAATGTGCTGAGAAAATGCATGATTGGTTCAAAGTTGCAAAATCACCTCCCATCAAGAATCATTCCTGGCCGGGCGCAGTGGCTCACGCATATAATCCCAGCACTTTGGGAGGCCGAGGTGGGCGGATCACAAGGTCAGGAGATCGAGACCATCCTGGCTAACATGGTGAAACCCTATCTCTACTAAAAATACAAAAAATTAGCCGGGTGTGGTGGTGGGCGCCTGTAGTCCCAGCTACTCGGGAGGCTGAGGCAGGAGAATGGCATAAACCCAGGAGGCAGAGCCTGCAGTGAGCCGAGATCTGGCCACTGCACTCCAGCCTGGGTGACAGAGCGAGACTCTGTCTCAAAAAAAAAAAAAAAAAAAAAAAAAAAAAGAATCATTCCTACAATATGTACAGCCTCTCTCCAGGAGCCAGTGGCTTCATCCAAAGAGGATCCACTGAGCTCTGGGTTATATGAAGGCAGTATCCTAGAGTGAGAGTCTTCCCTTAGGATGAAAAGACCTTTAGAAGATGATAAGAACCAGAATCCACTCAATCGCCTTGGTGTAAGAACTGGGAATTGTGCTCAGTTCTCTCTGCAGGCCCTGCTGGACCCAGGTTCAGTCATGTTCTGTCTCTCAGGTCCCAGTCTGAATTCCTGTTCTGTGTGTGCTCTGCCAAGAACTTTGTTCAAAAGTTTGGGAAAGGGCTGGGTGCAGTGGCTCAGGACAGTAAGCCCGGTACTTTGGAAGACCTAGAGGGAGAATCGCTTGAGCCCAGGAGTTTAAGGCTGCAGCAAGCGGTAATCATGCCACTGCACTCCAGCCTGGGTGATAGATGGACACCCTGTTTCTAAAATTAAAAAAAAAAAGTTTGGGAAAGAGATATTGCCTCACTGGAGCAAATTTACCCAGAATCCAAAAGAAATGTTGTGAATTGTTAGTACATTCTCACCCAAGGAGTTTCCTTTACCAATTTGTCTCACTAGAGCTGAAGAGTCTAGAGAGCTTCCTCACACCCCACTGTCAGAGGGTAAACATCCTGTGAGTGTCCCTGGCACAGGTCCTGGAGATGCTCCCCGGATGGGCTGCCTCTTCCCTTTGGTGACTGTGACCTCTTCAGCCTCTGCCAGCTTCTGGCCTCTTCTAAGGTGTTTTCAGCCATTGCTGTCAACTTGCAAAATGTTTGGAATGTCTTTTTGACCTGGATTGGTCTTTTGAACTGACTCCATTGAGGGTCCCAGCCAGCTTTCACAGCTTTTTGGGGTGCTCTTCAAGAAGGTTTTATATAATTGCCGATACTGAATTTCATCAAAGCATGCAGTAGCTTTTACCTTATTTCAGGCATCCAGTGGGGTTGGCCAGTCATCCCCATAGTGTTCTTTGAAAACTGCAAATGTATACCATCAGCTCTCCATATCCAGATTCAGCCAACCATGGATGGAAAATATTTGGGGAAAAAAAAGATTTCGCAAAGTGCCAGAAAGCAAAATTTGAATTTGCCACATGTTTCAAATACTGTATTGACTCCACACAACTGAAGTGATATGTGGGCATTGTATTAGCTACTATAAATAATCTAGAGGTGATGTAACATATACAGGACGGTGTGTGTAGGTTATATGCAAACACCTACAGCACATTATGTAAGGGACTTGAGCATCCTAGGATTTTGGTATCTGCAGGGGATCCTGGATCAATCCCACATGGATACTAAGGAACAACTACATTTAGTTATCTCTCCCTGCCTTAGATATCTTTCTTTCTCTTTTTTTTTTTTTTGAGACAGAGTCTCGCTTGGTCGCCAGGCTGGAGTGCAATGGTGCGATCTCGGCTCACTGCAACCTCCGCCTCCTGGGTTCAAGCAATTCTCCTGCCTTAGCCTCCCGAGTAGCTGGGACTACAGGCACGCATCACCACGCCCAACTAATTTTTGTATTTTTAGTAAAGATGGGGTTTCAACATGTTAGCCAGGATGGTCTCGATCTCTTGACCTCGTGATCTGCCCACTGCAGCCTCCCAAATGGCTGGGATTATGGGCGTGAGCCACCGCGCCCAGCCTCTGCCTTATATTTCATAGGATGCCATCATCTTCAAACTTTCCCCAAAGGCCCAATTTTCTAGTCTCCTATTCATTTAATCCTCTATCTGTATCCTCTCCTGATCGTCCGTAGGCTGCCCAAGCTCTGGGATTGAAAAATTGGCCACTGTTAACCTCTCAGCTTTTCTTTGATTTTTTTTTTTTTTTTTGAACTGGAACACACTTTACTTCTGACTAACATGTAACATATATCCTCTGACTCTGGACTTAATGAGCAAATCTGCAGGATCCTCTTCTGTGAGTTGGCCTGTCTGTGGCCTCTCTGGCACAGAGATTAATAGAAGGGCCTTAAGTTATCATTCCATAATCAAGGGGTTTGGCTTTAAATGCTTTTGCTTTTGTCCTCGTCAGGTTACAACAGCCCTTGTCTTTTTCTCTAGGTATCATTGGTGGACTGACCAGTGTTATAACTTCGACAGTGGAAGGTGTGAAAACAGAAGGGGGTGTCAGCGGTTTCATATCTGGCCTTGGAAAAGGGCTTGTTGGCACTGTAACCAAGCCAGTGGCAGGCGCCCTGGATTTTGCATCAGAAACAGCCCAGGCGGTGAGAGACACAGCCACACTCAGCGGCCCCAGGTCAGTGGTGTGGGGAGAGTGGCTTTTGCAGTTTCCAGCCTAGGTCTGCTGCTTCTCCTAATCCATACTGATGTGTTTAATTGTGCACTTTCTTAGTTATAGGGTTTTTAATTCGAATACTTGTAACTGAAATTTCTGATCTGCCTAATATAAAAAGATGAAAATGAGGTATAGAAACCTGGCATGAATTTTTTCAGATAAATGTATATATAGCATATTTTATATATGCTATATATTTTATATATGCATGTATATATAGCATATTATATATATAGGTATGTATGAGTATATTATGTTATTTTTCTCCACTAGAGAGGTCAGAATTAGGATTAAATTGTTAGAAGCTTCTTCTGTTCACCAAGCCAACTGGATCCCGACATGCCCATGAAGAAAACTGTCAGACTGTAGTCTGGTTCTTACTCCTACACCCCGTGGTATAGTTCTAGAATCCCCGCAGTTGTTGTTCACCACGTGGGTCTGTTCCTTCTTAATTTTCCTTCCGCTTGAAAGTGCCAGCCCCAGCCTCATAAAGAAAAGTGCCACCCCCCATCCCCCCAGCAGGTCGGCAGTTCTGCTGTGGGATTGCTGTCTGGCCTTGATACCAGCTGAGACTGGAAATCAGGGACAGCCCATATGGTTCCAAACCCCACAGAACCCAACCACTTTAATGTAGCTGTTTGCTTGAATGGCCTATTTTAGCCTCCCTTTTCCAGAGTGACTAATTGGGGATTCTTATCAACAAAGGGTATAATGAATGTTAAGGGCCCAGCCAAGCTAGACTCGACTTAAGCCCAGAAGGATTTTGCTGCTGCCTGGATAATAGATTTTCCCTGAGTGAATTAGTACGCCCTTTTAGAATGCCTAGGGCCTGGCCCACGTCCACACCCTATCACTCCCTCAAATAGGATGTGAAGTGAAGTTGTCCCCAATTGAAGTGAATCCATTTGTCTGTCACCAGGAAAACTTACTGAAGACACATTACTGCAGTAGGGGAGACGCTCCGATTGTGGACTGGGGCCATGCAGTGTGCTGTGCCAGAATGCCTTCCATCTGGAAGCAGCTGAGTAAACTCTGTATGGTTTACTTTAGTTAAGTTACATTCTATTCTCAGATACAAAACTAAAACAATCCTTGAGTATATTTTGAAGCATTTATGAAGTTGTGGGGAGGGGCAGGCAGTGAGGAGGCTTCGAAAGTATTTCCAGTTAGTTTTTCCATCTCTGCTCAAAGCCCAAGAAGTCCACCTCCAGTATTTGTTAAGATAATAAGACTTAATGAAGTGTAAAGCTGAAGATGCCTAAGAGTTCCCAAAGAAGCATGTGTATTCTTAAAATGTCAAAATAGCCAAGGGATTGATTGATAAAAAGGGTTCAAGGTATATGTGATAAATTTTTTAAAGGTGATTTTGTGCTGTGAGGTTTTAATAATGTTGACGAGAAAGAAATGGCTTGAATTTTATACATTGTCAGCTTGAAAGTCTTGATGAGGTTTTTCATTCTTTTTAGGAGCACATGTAGCCACAGTTACTGCAGAAAGAATGTCTTTGAGAGGGACATTCTTGTCGTTTTTATTAGTTGTTCAACATTGCCATAGAAGTTTGATTTTTCTGTCAGCCAGTACATAGCTCCCATTTATTCATTCCCTGTCAGTAAATAGTGATTGAAAATTTCCTGTGAACTCAGGGTTGGGAATAGCAGAAACCAAAACTGTCCCTGGTCTCAAAGAGCTTATAATCAAGCAGGGCAGCAAACATAAAAAATTATATAAACACTTATTTGCTGAAATTGTGACAAATGACATAGAGGAGACTTAGAGGGTACCGTGAGACTATGATCAGAGAAGGTGATGGGGAGAAGGAGGGTGGCTAACCTAGTGATCAGGGGAGTTGAGACAGGCTTTTCTAGGGAAGTAATATTTGAGGTGAAGCCTGGAGTATGAAGTAGGAGTTGGCCAGGTGAAGAGAAGAGAGAATCACTTTCCAGGTAAAAGGGAACTACTGTGTGTGCAACAGCAAAAGGAAGGAACTTATCTATGTGCCAGGCATTGTCTTTGTGCCTCCACGTGTGGAATCCCATTTAATCTTCATACTTGATATACAAATGAGGACAAGACAGTCCAGAGAAGTCATGGAGCTTGTCCACAGCCACACAGCTGGTCGGAGATGGTAGACCTAGACTTAGACCCAGCCTATGTCTTGACCCTGTGCCCAGCACCACTGCATTGCACCCTGCTGCCTGGGTCTGCGAGGAGGGGGCTCATTGGATTTCTCTTGTACGTGTTTCAGAGTCAGTTAGTGTCAAGATATGGCATTCCACATAGTTTCTTCCCTGCTGACTCAAGATTTACTTTACTATTACCTGCACGCTGACATGATTCAGGTCTTGACCAGCACTGCATTTTTCTCTGTCTGGTTCCTCTGGCCTGCCACCTTAGCCTTATCTGGACCTCAGCAGCAGAGACCATGCCCTCATGAAGGCACTGGGGAGCCATTCACAATCAGCAATGGCCACTCCTCATCTCAGCCCAGTGAAGTTTTACATTTCCATGTAGATGAGGCACTCGGGATATAGAAAAGTTGTGCAGCTTGACTCAAAGCAGACAGTAATTGGGCAGCCTAATTGAAGTTTAACTGCAAGTTCCAACTTTGTAGGCTGCAGAAAAAAAGAAAAAAAAAAAAAAAAAAAACAAAGTTTAACTGCAAGTTTCATGAGACAGCGATCTGCCTAACCATTCACTCCTCCTAGAAACAAAAGCTACCGTGATAATTGAGGCACAGCCAGTCTTCATATATCCTCAAAGGAGGGGGATTAGCTTCCACATCCCTTCTCTATTCTTGGAGGTGCCAGTAGTGGGAGAGTCATGGCAGAAGTTACCAGAGGCAAGTGGGGTATATGTTTGGATCAGTGGATCAGTGTCCTTTATTGTGCAGAAAAAGCTAAAATTACAGATTCTTCTGAAGGGCTACATAGCAGCCATTTCACCAATGTCCCTCAGTCCATTTGTCCAGGTCCAGAAGTATTCATGAGGAGCTATGCATTAGAAGAGAGCCCTTGGGCTGGGCACGGTGGCCCACACCTGTAATCCAGCATTTTGGGAGGCCAAGGTGGGAGGATTGCTTGAGCCCAGGAGTTTGAGACCAGCCTGGGCAACATAATGCCCCCATCTTTAAAAAAAAAAAAAAAAAAAAATACCTGGGTATGGTGGTGGGTGGTGTGCACCTCTGGTCCTTGCTACTTGGGAGGCTGAGATGAGAAGACTGCTGAAGCCTGGAAGGTTGAGGCTGCAGTGAGCTATGATTGTGCCCCTGCAATCCAGCCTGGGCAACAGTGAGACCCTGTCAAACAAAGAAAGAGAACACTTGATCTGGAAAACAACAGGCCAGAGTCCCAGCCACCTTACTTGTTAGCTTTGGGCCCTGGGTCAAGTCAAGACATCTATGTAAGACTCAGTTTTAGTTTTTTCATCTATAAAGTGGGGATAAATTTATCTCTCTGTTTATTCTGCTTCTCAGGGGTTTGAAGCCCAACCAGAGTTATTTTAATGTGGAAGCTATAAAGAACTATAAAAATGCTGGGTGATATTATTTTAAAGTCCTATTAAAGGAGCGCAGAGATCCTTGCAGGTGGAGAAATGTTTCGGTGCTGGTTTGTTCTGATGACACTGTATCTCTTAGGAACATACTGGTTCTAACACTATCACCGAGGGATAAACCACCCTGGCTTCTTGGAAGTGAGTTATAACCATCTCCAACCATCCCAGTTGATTGAACAGGATCCAGGGGTGTTACTCAGGGTTTTTCCCCACTGTTTAGACAACAGGGACTAACAAATGATTTGAAGGGATTAGAAGTGAGATTCTGACCGAGGGTTGACCTGAGCCCAGGGACCAAGCCAGGAATAGAACCCAAGAGTCCAAGAGTTCTGCCTCTGAGCCTGCAATTGGAATGAGACTTTCTGCTTCCTTTGTAATATTTCATCCAAGTAAAGGCTTAGATCTTAGCATCTATGTTTTAAAAGACCCAAATTTTAAGCAGATGATAGGAAAGTAAGCCATAAAACTGTGAAAGAGTACTCCTTCCAGTAATCCATCTGAAAAGTGGCCTTACAGGAAACATTGGCTCCTTTTTTGTGTTTATTTGAACATGATTTTATTTATAGGGAACCCCCCTCCTTATGTTCTTTTAGATTAAAATACTTCCAAGTTCCTCTCCTTGTTGGAGTGCGCTGGCATTCCAAGCGACAGCCACCTAACTCCTCTGAAATTTCCAGGCAACCCAATAGTTCTCAGGAAGGCAGGTGGGGGTTGGGAGAGAAGAGGGTGGAGGACTGCAGAGCCTTTGGCCTCAACATGAGTGTTGTGGACCAATATCCCCCACTGCATTTGTTCACTGTACAAGTATGTGTGGTTTGGAACTGAAATAAGAAACCTTTTCCAAGGCAACGTTCTGCTGGCTCAGGTTGCATCTTCTGGCCTGTGTGTATTGGGCCACATTTGTCTGTTCCCAAGTAAAGTTTATGAAAATGGCACAGATGCAGCCACACTTGAGGTGCCACTGAAGCTATGTGAAGAGCCTGCTACCCTTCAAACAGACCAGGCCCAAGCAAGGTGCCAAGCCATGTGAGAGTGCCCAGTCCACTGTGTAAATGTGACGGCCTCTGATGGTAGTGTTTGCAAAGATACTTGGTAGAAAGTTGCAGAGACCCGGGAGCAGCCATTTCACAAAAGAAGGCAAAAATACCTTTGAGAAGAAAGGAATGTCTGCCTCTGCACTATGTATTTGCTTGTTTGTTTCTCCAAATACCATCTGTTGCAGACTGGGGTGCATGACATTTTAGGGAAGTAGCAGATGAAGATTTATGAAGCTGGGCCCTGAGGTTTCCTCTAAAATATTTCTTCACCTTTTAAGTCAAGACCCAAAAGTGGGGAGAGAAGTAGGAGTTGGCAGAACTTGAAATATTTAAACTAATTTAGCAAAGCTCAGGAGTGTTGGAGCTTATCTCATTATTTAAGTTAGATAAGGAGGAAGGGGAATTTGGAGGATAATGATAGATCAGTGTTTAAGAATATAGCCATCAGGACTGATAATGTTCTGGAATCCCAGGACCCTTGGATTGTGCACGTAGATGTAAATTCCATTTGCTTTGAGAACTTTTGAAAAAGAAACTTTTTGGTTGATTTCACAGAAAAGATTTATGGTGGGCATATTTGACTTTTTCAGTAAAAACAGCCCCAAAACACCACCCAAAATCTGTCAAGACACTTCTCGTGAATGACCTCTTAGATGTGAAATGGAAATGGGTTTTCTTAAGGAAAGGCCCGTTTTGTTAACAGTGTTTGCACCTTACTTATGACTCTCCAGGATAAAAGGACTAAGACTCTTTTGGGTCACCAGAGTCTGAATGCAGTCAGGTTGGACAGGTCAGCAAAAAGTCTGCAAAGAGGCCGGGTGCAGTGGCTCACGCCTGTAATCCCAGCATTTTGGGAGGCCAAGGTGGGCGGATCATGAGGTCAAGAGATCGAGACCATTCTGGCCAACATGTTGAAACCCTGTCTCTACTAAAAGTACAAAAATTAGCTGGGCGTGGTGGTGCGTGCCTGTACTCCCAGCTACTTGGGAGGCTGAGGCAGGAGAATTGCTTGAACCCGGGAGGTGGAGGTTGCAGTGAGCCGAGATTGCGCCACCGCACTCCAGCCTGGCGACAGAGCGAGACTCCATCTCAAAAAAAAAAAAAAAAAAAAAAATCTGCAAAGAGAACTTAGGAAATGCTTCCATTAACTTTTTCATCCTAGTTGGGTAATACTGCTTTTAATTACTCTGCTCTGAGAGCAGCCATTTCTTATACTTGGTATTACACATAGCACATCAAGCAGAATTGGCTTGAATTGAGCCTTTAGGGAACTTCCAAAGGTAAAAATTGAGTAAAGATTCAAATATTTATTAGGATATACCAGTGTTCATTTTTTTCCCACTAATATTCCATTCAAGGCAGGAGAGTAGGCTGATATCCCATGTATCTAGAGTGGATCAAGTCCAATATTTCTTTCAGAGTTCCTGTTCCTTAAAACTGTAAGTGGGTTTTATATTTTATCCCATGTTTGGCTTAATAAGAAAATATTTCTAATTGCTACCCAGTAAAATTAACATTTCAGAAAGATCTGATATGTTATCCTGTGGCTCCTGCCTCATACTTATCTAGGAAGTTCCAGCACGCTCCTTCCAGATGAGTCCTGTATGCTGTAGTAGCATCCACATAGAGGCATGTATATGGTAGAGGTGAAAAGCTGGAACTTGCACCTGTTTGACCCTAAGGCTCTGGTTCTAATCTTTGGGCATATCTGTCTTTTGGCTTGGTGTAACATCTGCTGCTTGGGACAGCCATTGTGTTAGTTAACATGTCAGTTTCATCATGAAAAAGCCATTACATTTCAGTGAAACTGAAAAATTATTGCTATATCCAGCTGAAGGAAAGGGACTGTCAAATCTCTCCTCTGTTGTCCAAACATGGCACAGTAGATATAGTGACAGTCCCTTTATCTTCTACTCACCCTTGCGTATATATTTGTGAGGTGACAGCCATCTATTCTCACTTCCTGATCTTGCCAAACCAGGTCTTTCCAGAGAATGCTTGAAGGTAGATGGGTCCTTTTCTCATTCCTCCCTCTACGTGAGCAACCCCAGAAGAACACTAAGATCTGTGTTGATGACATTGGATGTCTCACTTGGCTCTGAAATTAAGCTGATGAAATTATAGGATCGGATATTTTATTTTTATTTTTTTCAAGACAGAGTCTTGCTCTGTCGCCCAGGCTGGAATGCAGTGGCACAACCTCGGCTCACTGCATCCTCCACCTCCCAGGTTCAAGCAGTTCTCCTGCCTCAGCCTCCAGAGTAGCTGGGATGGCAGGCGCACGCCACCTTGCCCAGCTAATTCTTATATTTTTAGTAGAGATGGGGTTTCACCATGTTGGCCAGGACGGTCTCGAACTCCTGACCTCATGATCTGCCAACCTTGGCCTTTCAAAGTGTTGGGACTACAGGCGTGAGCCACCACACCCAGTCAGAATCAGATATTTTAAAGAAGCATCTTAACAGTCCTTCATGCCTTATAAGTTAAAATTCCTCTCACAGGAACATAAGCAGAGAAATCTTATTTTCTGAGACAGGCTTCTTCCCTCTCGCTGAACTCTAAATACTGTATTCCCCTTTCACTCAAAGGCCCCAGACGATGCCATTCTCATTATAACATAACTTATGGAAAGCTCAGATCTATTGTTGGAAAAAATGCAAAGTGTGTGTGTTCATGCACACACGTGTTTGAGAAAAGCCTTTCCATTTCTGAAATCCCAAGAGTCATTTTTATGCAAGATTATCCGTTAGGAAAAAACCCACTTTTTTGGTCATGGTACATTATAATCATTTCTAGAAAGGAGAGCGTCTAATTTTTGCCATTTTTGGCATGCTGAGATGACTGACTTCATAGAAACCACACTATCCTACTTCCAAAAGAAAAAAAAAAAACCTACTGAATTTACATCTGAATCAACATCTCTTCAAAGTCCAGTCCTTGCATCTCAACCAGCAGGTCCTTGTGCAAAGAAAATGAATGGGAAGTGTGATTTGGGGTTATTCCATTTACTTTCTGATTTGGGGTTATTCCATTTAAAAATGAAATAATGTTACCATTATACATCTGTAGTCCCTTCTGTGTTCAGTGAATTTGTTTTTAAAACTCTAACGTGACACCTAATATTACATACATAAGATAGACATTGGAGATTTTTGGTTTGAACTTCAAGAAAAAATAAAACAGTGTCTATTTCTTTTTGAGAAAAAATTTGTATTTTGTGCATTAGAGAAGGTTGAAGAGCCATTTGTTATTTGTGGAACTCCTCTGTAAAGGCATTGGATTTACTTATTTTTAGGTTTTCATGACTATCCCATGTCTCTCATGTTTTTCCGTTACAGAATCATCCACCTTTGCCCAAGATAAAATTGAAATCTTTAACAAGATGACCCAGGTTTGAGTTCAACTCCCCTGCTCCCAGAGAGCTTTAGACTGTAAGATAATTCTGAGATACACAGAGGACATTTGGACTAGCAGGGACTTAAAGACTCACTGTTGTATTACAGATTATGGCTCGGAAGCACTGAGGGAAGGAAAGATAGGTTTGGGTGTTATAATTCATCCGTGGTTTTCTTGCCCTGATATATTTATCTGGTACTCTTTTGCCAGTCTCCTTCTCAAAGACATTTTCTTGCTAAATTTCTCACTAACTTGTCAAATGGAGGGAAAATAAGATTGAATTAGTAAAACATTCTTATCACAATATACTCTAAAAGAGGCTGGGCGCAGTGGCTCATGCCTGTAATCCCAACACTTTGGGAGGCTGGGGCGGGTAGATCATTTGAGCTCACAAGCTTGAGACCAGCCTGGGCAACATAGTGAAACCCTGTCTCTATAAAAATATACAAAAATTAGCCGGGTATGGTGGCACGCGCCTGTGGTCCCAGCTACTCCAGAGGTTGAGGCAAGAAAATCGCTTGAGCCCAGGAGGTTGAGGCTGCAGTGAGCTGAGTGATGGGACTGGGTGATGGGACTGAAACCCTGTCTCAAAAAAAAAAAAAACTTTTGTTATATTGGGCTTATATAATTCAAATTAATAATGTTACTTATCTATATCCTTAGTGGATTTACTTTAATACATTGAGGAAACCACTTTCTGATTAGCAGAGAGAATTTGTACATATGGGTTCTTTAAGAACAGAGGGTCTCAAAATACGGTCTTAGGGACCCCCTACGGAACCCCAGATCCATAACCTAAAACCTATTAGTATATATTCATATACTTATATATGAATTTATAGATATAACAATTTTTATAATAGTATTCTGTAATGAGTGTACAGTGGAGTTTTCCAGAAGCTACACAATGTGTGATATTGTAACAGATTGACTGTAGAAGCAGATAGGAGAATACAGCTGTTTTCCAGTTAGCAAGACTTAAGAGATTTACGAAAATGTGCAGGTGCCACTCTCCTCACCTTCTGTGACTGCATACATGCCACCAGCCAACAAACGTACCTGGTTAATTTTTTTGACAAGCTGCTCTATTTGAAAATACGGTGATCGATAATCCATCATCTTGCTGATAAGTAGCACATATCGTCAATGATGGGCTAATTCGGACTAAACCGTAGGAGCCACTGTAATGCAATGCTTCCCTTTGGCTTCCTGCCAACAGTTGTCAGCCCTCCTGGTTTGCTCCTGACTTTTACTGGGTTTCTGGAAGTAACAATTGGAAAGATTTTATCACATATCAGAAAGACCTCTTAGAATAATTTACCTAATTTAGTCCTTCACCTTAACCTACCATCCCAATAAATTTTAATTTTGGCAGGGTAGTAAGTGCAGAACAGATGACTTCAAAGTGCAGGATCTTGTCCAAAGGCTGCTTGGTTGTGTTTGCACTGCCCTGACTCTTGCAGGTACTCGAGAAGGTGTATCTGTTTCAGAATTCACTTGCCAAAACCTCAACTTTCTCCCCTAGCAAAGTTGCTAGAGTAGGATAAACCCACAATATTTGGATAAACTCCTTTGAACTCCTTGTAGAAAGCAGTTGTTATGAGGCAGTTGTTCTGTGTTAACACCAGAGAACAACTCCTAGCAGATTTCCCCAAACATACTTCAAACATCGATAATGGCAGGGGTGACCCAAACTCTATCATAAAATCCCAGGGACTGCAGGAGACTTCAAAGAGGAGACAGAGCAAAACCTCACTTCTCGTTATGAGGAGTATGGGTCACAGGAATCCTGGCTAGAATCCATGGTAACCTCGCGGAGTAATGCCAGGATGGACAGAGGCCAGGGCTCGTCGGTTCCCTAGACTTTACTAATTGACCCCAGCAGCACAGTTAGAGTGGTAATAACTGGCACCTGCCCGCCTCCTGAGGCGTTAGAGGCCAAATTACCATATGTGAAGTGCTTTTCTATCCTTTAGTGAGGAGGTGCAAACCTTGAAATGTGTTTCTATTTTTGTTTGAACTATCGAGGGCCCAGTTAATTCAGTTGAGCCAATTCTGACCTTGTGATATTCAGATCCATCACTTAGTACGTACAGGCAAATTGACAGTAGAAATTTATTAATTCAGTCTTGAACTCCTACTGTATTTCAGGCATTTAATAAGTATTAAATACTGGGAATATTTAAATAATTGAGGACAAACTGCTCTGAAGAATCACCAAGCTATTTGGTTTGTGTGTTAATATTCTTAAGCCACTCTTACATGTTCATTAAAGCAAGTTTCCCTATAGTTTTCTTGAAGAACTCATTTTTTAGTGATTTGACTTACTGTTTATTCTTGAAAACAACAAAATTGCATTTGTGCGTATGGTATGTGTTGAGGGGGGTAATTACAGGCATTTTTTCCCTCATTACCGGGTCCGTTACAGCTCCTTGAAAACAAATTGTTGTAGTTTTACTAATTGTTTATAAAATTAGCTAATGATCCTTTGATTTTTTAGTTTTTTTATGCCTTAGCTGTATTTAATGAATATTTAGTATCTTCTGTGCAGTTAATAAGAACAATGGTTGCCAGGCATGGTGGCTCAAGCCTGTAATCCCAGGACTTTGGGAGGCTGAAGTGGGCAGATCACCTGAGGCCAGAGTTCAAGACTAGCCTGGCCAACATGATGAAACCCTGTCTCCACTAAAAATACAGAAATCAGCTGGGCATAGTGGCACACGCCTGTAGTCCCAGCTACTCAGGAGGCTGAGACATGAGAATCACTTGAACCTAGGAGGCAGAGGTTGCAGTGAGCCGAAATCATGCCGCTGCACTCCAGCCTGGGTGACAGAGTAAGACTCTGTCTCAAAAAAAGAAGAACAGTGTTTAAAAACCTATTGTTTTTACCTGAATTATTTTGCTATGACAAATTTATCTTTCAAATTAGATTTTATCAAAGTAGATATGTATTCACTTTTTTTACGTTGAAGTCTTTCTGAATGTCTAAAACCAAAACACAGTAATCTCCTGCCCTGCCTTTCCCTGATTTCCTGCTCCCTCAGAGGCAACCACTTTCAACACTTTGGGCCGTTTCTTCAATGTGGAGGTATTTACCTTTATATTTCATAAATAAATAAACGAACTGCTATTTCTTGACATCATTTGACTTCATGTTGTTATACATACATGTTTCCTTTCCCCATTTTTCAGTACAGTTATATGATCCTTTTTGAATAACTTAGTATTCCATTTTTACGTTATTATGACTGTGTAAATAGTATTCCCAGTGAAGCCCCCCACCCAGGTCACTTTGATGATGTTTCCTTTTTAAATGTTGTGCTTTGTTTTTTTCTCCTTGGAGTTACTAACTGCTCTTTCAGTATTGTCTGCTTCATTTTCTATTTGCACATTCGTAATTTATTCTCAAATGCTTATTTAGTTTCCACATTTTTTTAACCCTGGGCCTAGTAACTCGTTTTTCTTTAAAAAAGAAAAAAAAAAAATTCTATCTTCCTATTGCTAATTTATCCACAAACACTCTTCTGTATGTGTACAAATGCACTGAGTAATTTATTGGTGGTTTCTAATTAAATTCTCCCTCTCGATGTCCCCTGCTCCCATCTGACTGGTTGTTGTCTAGCTATGTTTGTCTCTAAGCTATTTTTCTATGGTAGTACTATAGCAGTACTATTCTGAGTTTCTTTCTTCCACTTATTTGTTTTGGTCTTTTTCTTTCATGAATAGAGACAGTCCCCAGAGAATCTGGTGATTCTTGACTATCTGTTCTACTCCTCTTTAAAGATGAGGCACTAAAAAGCCAATTGGGAGCTCTTGGTTTGAGGCTGAGGGGGCCTTACTGTGGAATGATCAAGTGGGGACCTGCTGACTCTGGGCTTCTGTTGAGAGGAGCAAAACTGAATGGGGTTGAGAGAGGGGACCTGAAGCTCTAACTGCTTCCCATGCAGCCTTTTAACCAATCTTCCTGTTTTCACCTCACTCCAGGCCTACCTGTTTCTCCTTTATGCTCCAGGCCTTCAGAGCTACTTGCTGTCTCCATCTTTCTGAAATGCAGTGGAGGCCACCATCCCAATTAGCTTTCTGCTTTGTGGCTTCCACTCCCTCAGGCTTACATTTCATCGCCACGTGTCCATCTGCTTTTCAGCTTCTAAAATATTGTTGACACCTTCTCTTTATCCTTTTGGATTCGTGCCATTTGTATCCCTTTGCTTTCCCTTTAGAGGGGTCTCTGGACTAGATCTCTCATGTTTAATCAGAAGTCCTATAATTTAGACTTTTCACTAATTTGTGTTTCCTTTCTTTGTGCTCTTTCCCCTTTACCCCCAACTAGTGGCTCTGAATTAGTGTGGTTTTATGAAACCCATATCCATTCAGCCATGGTTCTATGTATTATCTCATTTAGTCATCACAGCAGCTTTTGCACAGCATCTGCTCAGGCAGTCTGCGGCTCTTCTTTCCCCAAAAGATTGAGAATACATCTGGTGAGAAGCCGTTGCCAGTCCCAGCCCCTGCTTTGAGTCTGGTATTGGTCTTTAATCTCTCATTCTGTGTGTTGTAAAGAAACAGGTTGTGGAAGGCTCTTGTCAGATCCCAGGAACATGAAAGAAATAGCACACCCTACGGTAGTGACATGGCCCTGTCACCACCCCTCATTGAACCATAAAAGCTATTCAGAGGGGCCAGCAGCTGGGGAGCGACTGTACTTAGATCCTGGGTGCTGATGGGTGTTTTGTAGTTTCCAAGGGAAGTTGCTGAAAGTTTTCTTATCTTGACACTCCAAGGGCAAGAGGTCTTTCTTCAAAGAGAAGCGCTTGTTTCAGAAAAAGATGTGGAAAGGACGTAAAATCACAGGTTCTTCCCCAGTTCTGAAAAAGAAATAGGAAGGGGCAACGTGGCAGTCAGTGTGAAAAGAAACCACGCATTTGCAGGAAGCAAGAAGGGGTTCCGCAGCACTGTTTGCTTCCTGCATCTGCAGTGCGAGGGTAAACAGGCCTGCTGGGGAGTCGGATGGCCCTGGGTTTGAGTCCTTGGGCCGCTGCTTGGCTGTGGCCTGGAACAAGTTTTTCCCCTCTTAATCTCTCTGAGATGAGATTTCTTTGAGTCATATGCCTACCTCAGTGGGTGGTTACATGGATTAAATTATGTCATGTATATAAAGCACTCAGCCTGGCATGTGGCATGCAGGTAGGGCTCAAGACATCGTGTCAGTGTGAATATTCTCCCCTAAATGTTGGAATGTTGTGTGAAGGTGAAACAGGGATTGTGTCCATAGCTCTTACTTAAATTCAACCCTGTCCCCGAATTCTTGCTGACCACCTGCTAGAGTGTGAGGACTAGGAGTTCATGTGCTTGGCTGGGCTTTTGTCCTTCCCATTCTCTTTCTTCACACAAAATGAACAGTTGAACTCAGGCCACCAAGCCTGGTTGAGTTGCTGGGTGGAGGGACTCTCCTGGGCTCTGAGCCTTTGTGTGTGGGAACCGCACTGGAAAAGGTGTGCAGAGGCCATGAACTTGCTCTGAACCCACTTGTGAAGAGCAGGTGACCCCAAACTATTGTTAGTGTCTGCTGTAAATGATATGCCTCTGGGTTCGAGCAGAGTTCAGCCAAAAGCCCCACATGACATGGAAATCTGTCCTGGAGCCAGGTTTGTCGGGTAAAAGTTATGTAGCAAATGTCTCCAAACATTGGCATCTGTTGTCTGCCGAGACTAGGACAACCGAGAATGATGGAGTGCTTAAGGAAATTAGGATGGGGCATGTGACCCTGTAACAGCTGATAAACTGTTTCAGGCCACCGTGGCTCATCCAGCTCTTTTGATAAACAGCTTTAAAAGCATTACGTGGTTTGGAAAGCATTCTTCAAAAATGGTTATATTTTCCAAACGCATGACAGTCCACTGTTCAGTATTATTTAAGGGTTTTAAATTGTAGAATCAGATTCCTTTTCAGTGGGGCTCTTGGAACTGTCGAGGGCTGATCTGTCTGACTCCAGCCAGGACAATCTCACAACAATATTATTATGTAGGTCGGGGTCCCCTAGGTCTGTTAAAAAAAAAAAAAAGTTCAGGGCTAAGCGTTTAAGAGGAAAAACTATTTCTTTCATTTCTAGCTAAGTATGATGGGCCCTTTCAAACACTGCTTTCATCATGCACCTTTTATTTCACGATTTCTGCATAATGAAAATACAAGATCGATAACTGGATTATCGTAATGCCTTGAGCCTTTGAAAATGAACATTCTCTAGATTATAATTTGTAATTCATTTCAAACTTCATTTCAAATTTCATTTCAAACTTCATTTCAAATTTCATTTCAAACTTCATCCTCCCATTTGTCCTAATTCCTGAAATTTAACTGTTGCCTTTTGAGCCTCCTAGGAAATTCTGGGTATCCTTTAGGCAAGGGAGGTAGCTCTTGGGGGAATAGCATTCAGGCCACAGGCAATTCATTTGCGACTTGGGCTCTTCTTAGAACATATGATAAGTGCAACGCACTGTAGTGACAGATTTTTTTTAAACCCTATTAAAGCCCAATATACTAATGCAGATTTTTTTTTTTTTAAAGTTTTAGAGAGATTCATGGGATTTTATTCTTTTTCCCAAAAGGCAGTGGTGGAGCTGACAGAGTAGCATGGAGCCTCATCCTGATGTATTGTGCGGAAGTGGCAGCAGTTCACATTCATTCAGTGTGTCAGCATAGGATCAGTTCCTTCTTGACTCAACTCTCTGTGATCAAAATAAGCTATTGGATGTTCCCTTTGGGTACTGGAAGCAGCTTGGCCCCTTGGCAAGAGAACAGGATTGCAAATCACAAGAGCAGAACCCTGACTCCAGCTCTGACGCTACTGTGCTTCGTGACCTTGTGCAGACAGCTTTATATCCCCACCTCAGGTCGTTCTCCCCCATACAAAGGGGGAGAGGGTCATCCTTGCCCTGGTCATGTCTGCATGGCTGAGGTGAATAACTAGTTGTGTAACTTCCTGGAGGAGTGGCACAGAGGAAGCTCCCTTCCTAGGGCTGGCTGTGCCATCAGGGAGGAAGCTGGATATTAGAATAAAGAAAAAGCCCATGCAAGAATATATGGCAGCCCGATAATGTATTCTAAAAATAAAAAAGCACTAGGTTAATCTGCAGCTGTAGTGTACCTAAAGTATTCTTTAGCAGGTTGTGGCCCTAGCCTAATCCCCAGCTGGACTTAGCACCATTTAAGTTAGTTACATCTCATCCCCACAAGGGATTGAGTCTGTAGCCAATTTGGCCTTGTCACCACTTCAGCCCTCCCTCTGATTTCACCTCTAGGAAAACTACAAAGTGGCCCCAGACATACATAGCAGGCTTGATCACATGGGTGGAGTGTGTCAGGACAGCATACATCAAATCAAATGTCCAGGGAACCTGTTGTAAATCAACCACTTCCCGCATGCTCAGTCATCGTAGAGGTACTTGAATGTTCAGTTTCTTTTAGTTGATGTCCAAGAAATCAATGTTTAAAAAACAAAACAAAACCAAAACAAATCTTGACAGAGGCATTTTGTACAAGAATGGTGTGTGGGTGTGAAAAAGTAAATTCCAAAGCATATTTCCTTTTAGTTCCCAAACCCATATTAGATGAGTACTTCTTAGCCTTGGCCACAGTGCTAGAGTAAATAGCAGTGTCACGTAGCTCGTGGAACAGGCAAACCACAGAATGTACAGGAGAGAAGCATGCATACCCGTGAGTCTGCTATGGCAGCTCTTCTTGTCCTGGTTTCTACATCTCATTTGTAAGCAACTTGTGTTCCTGCATTTTCAGAGTTTGGCCAGTTTATTTACGTAGAATTGCATGTTCCTGGAATATTGTCATAAAAGTGATCCTGAGATAGAAAAAGTCCACAGGAAGCAGGGGCATTGAGTTTATAAGTTCTCAGTCTGTCTTGGCCCATAATAAAGTCTGATTCTCAGGGGTAGGTCCAGCTTTCCAAATTTTAATATATCAGAGACTCTTGATGCATCTGGGCTCATGATGGGCCAGAGTAGGCCTTCAGGAGTCCTCGTGTTACACACTCGACGCCTAATGGAGACTGGATTCATTTACGTGTATTAATGTAACCTGTGTGATCATGTGAGTGCAAGTGCTTTGTAGATTCTGTCCTGGGAGATGTGGGATATTATGACTAAAGACTTACTTGAACCCTGAACATGTATATGAATAACTGGAGACAGATTGACTGGATTACACATTTTTCTTGAAAATTTCCTAAATTAGCCTACCTCTTTCTTGCCTTTTATTTCCCAGCTTAAATGGTTCTCTATAATACTATATTTTAAACAAACCAGAAGAAATAGTATACAAAAGCATAGACAAGAGGGATATAACAAGAGATGGTTTTCTGTCATCCATGGCACCTCCTCTCTACCCCGCCCCCACCACCAAAAGGGGCTTTAAATTAAGATTTGGAATGGCAAATTCACTTACCAGCTTCAAATACAGTAGACAAGGAAACCTTGTGAGGAAAATCCAAGAGTATATTTACAGTTTCTATTCAGAAATACATGGCTTACTTTGAATGAGGAAGCATGACTTTTCACCTTCAGATGGAACTAGGGTCTGATTTGAAACAGACCATTGGCTTCACTAAACCCCATCAAAGAAGTCTGCCTCTACCCGGGATTGGAAAGTGCCAGTGGGCATGTAGTTGCTAGTGTGGGATTTCTGTTTTTATTGTTAACAAGCTTGGGCCCAACTCTTAGTATTGTATCAAGATGGGTGAAAACAAAACTGACCAGAAAAACACATATCAAGTCAGCAGTGGCTCACCCCTCAGAGGCCATTTTTCCCACCTACTCCTTTTATACCTTTGGTTTGTTTTTGGTTTTGGATTTTTTCTCTATGTTCCTCCTACTCTTTCTTTCTCTATTTTGCTTGGGCCTTCGTTAGAAGAGTTCTAGTAATCATTTCAGACTTCCAAAATTCAACCCAGTGGCCTCATTTTACAGGTGGAACCACTAATACACAACAGCTCGATGTGACAAACCATAGACTCACAGTTAATCACTTGGAGAGCCTGGATTCACCTCCGTGATGACCTGCCTTTCCAGCCCTCCAGTGGCGTCCTCTGTAGTGAGCTGTAAATGTGCCACTCTAGAACATTCCAGGAAAGCCCTCCTCTTGGGCTAAACTCTAAAACTGAAATGAAGTCCTGCCCATGTGAGCTGCTTGTTTAACACTTTGGATGCTAATCAGAGTACTAATGAGAACACATGGATAGATTCGGCAGGTCTAATGCCTGGGACCTTCTCCTATTTGATTCCATAAGACTAAAACCCCTATGAGCACTTCCATCCCATGCACACACACATGCATTCACATACCGCACTCATGTGTCCCTCCCCTATAGCCAAAGACCAAAAAATAAGTTTATTTTTTTTTCTACATTAAAAATAAGACCGGCTAGTAACCGGGGTTGGCATTCCCATCTCCTGTGGAACCTGGGAGGACTAGCAGACAGCTATAGAAATCTGTCTCCTTTTAGTGTGGTTGTATTAAGGGCAAGCTTGCCTCCCATGGCACCCCAGAAAATCCAGGAGTTCAAGTGGG
Organism: Pongo pygmaeus; assembly: GCF_028885625.2. NCBI lineage: Eukaryota > Metazoa > Chordata > Mammalia > Primates > Hominidae > Pongo > Pongo pygmaeus. The sequence continues at coordinate 218,742,166 of NC_072373.2, read as the reverse complement.
GGTGCACTGTAGGAGGACTCAGCAGCTGTTTTATGGAAGGTTTGTCAGGGATCAGACTAAAGATTTTGCTTTTGTGAGAACAAAGTGAAATGTGACATTCAGGAGCAGCTCGGGGCCTATATATAGGGGCCCAGGGCCTGCTGGGATGGGGTTTTACACTTGGGCTGTCCTTTTGCCCTTCCCCTGAACTCTTTTCACTTCAGTCATGAGCAAACAGTCAGTGCCTGAACTAACAACCCTGCAGTCCTCCGAAGCACGGCTGGCTTACAGTACCGAACAAAGGGAGGGAGTGCCGCGTGGGCCGGCCCAGGCCGAGGAATGCGGCTTCAGGGTTCTGCTCCATAAATTTAACCAGCACGACGAAAAGGAGATAATATGAGCCTTCGTGATGATCTGAAAGGGGGAGGTTCTGTGTCCCATTGATTGCGGTCTGGCCCAATGCCAGGCCCAAGCCTGACCGACAGTTGAACCATATCGTTAAGGCGTGTAATACAGCTCAAGTCTTGTACTGCCGCCAGTGAGTGCATATCCACAGGGCAAAAGTTTATAAAGAGTCGAGGCTGTCCTGTTTAACCCTCTCACACTGCATGTAATAGACCCAGCTGCCATTCAGAACTTGCCCATCTGAGGTCATAAAGGAAAGCCTGCACGTTTCTTTTCTTCAAACAGCTTTTCAGGACTGGGGAGAGGAAGAAGCGCTGTCTAGAGAGGGTCAAGGCACGGTGATGTTTCTCTCTGGAGAAGCAAAGCAGTCTGCCTCCCTCCCCCCGGCCAGAAACGGGACACCCTAGTGCTTTCTTCAGAGTAGCTCTCTGTTTGCGGTATAATGTTGCTGGAGGAAACAGGGCTGACTCCACAGGAAACCTGCCTGTCTCCAAGGAGGCCGCATCGGTGGCAGAGGTGGGTCAGATGCCGGCCGTGGAGCGCTCTTGTCAAGCTTGGGATGATGCCGTTTTCCTTCCCCACCACCTCGAAAGCTGTTAATAGCCTTGCTTTCTGGCCTTCCACAGCTAAGCCCAGGTGCTAAAACAGAGCAGGTGGAAGGCCGCCCCACGGAGTGGCCTGTGAGCCCAGAGTTCTCACTGTCCGAGGCCGGTGGCCCCATGGGAACTCTGTCCATTCAATAGGGAAGGCATGTGGAAATAGGCACATTGTCACAGCAAGGCCTGGAGTGGCCTGGGTTCTTACAGTGGGCACTGCATTGAGGAAATGGGCAGACAAACAAGGATTTAGCATAAGTATAGTCAGAAAGAAAGGGCCGCCTGTGTTCAAAGGACAAAAGGAAGAAAGTGGGTGAAGGGGTAGTTCAGTCCTGTCCATCAGCCAGTCACGTTCTTTGGCCAAACTCGGGACCTGCCTGTGCTTTGTCCATGGTGTCCAGGAAGAAATCTGTGTCTGTCACTTCCAGATTGCTGCTTTTCTGCAATGGACGACGCCTCTTAGGCAGACACCTGCTCGGGATGACAGTGCTGCAGAAATTGATCCAAAACGTTGACTAGCTTGCGTGGTATCGCTGTCGTTAGTATTCAGTCCTCACAACCACCCTATGAGGTGGATGCTATACTTTCCCCATTGTACAGATGGGAAAGTTGAGGCACACAGGGGATACGTAACTTGTCTAAGATCTCAAAGGTAGTAAGGAAGGGAACCAGAATGTGGACCCTGGCCAACTGAACACAGAGTACATGCTCCTAATGTCTGTGCTGCTTCTGGGCCATCTCTTGGTCCCTCACATCAAAAGACCTCATGATTTCAATCCAAAGCATCTGACCAAGTGTTAGGTCTACTTCCTTTCGATTCTTGGATATGAAGGGTAGGAGCTGAATATCTGCCTATAGCCCAGAAGATTTGTGCAAAGACCCTGGTTCACTTGGAGGGGAGGTACTATAAAATTTGGACCCCACAATGTGAATGAAGGGTATGTATTGAATTCCCTCAGCCCACCAGCTTAACACAGAGACAGTGTGAGGGATATACTGTAGCTGGGAAGCTTGGAAGGGCTCATGTTCAAGGGCTTCTTTGGGCCAAACAGCAGTGGGCCTGAACATGAGGAGACCCTGGCCTTTTAGTGCCAGTGCCTAGAGAAGCAGGTCACTAAGCTTTGTGCCCAGGAGCTGTGCTGTGCCCGGTCCATCACTGTGTACCCCATTCCACTCCCTAAATAATGAACTACTGCAGCCTTCCAAGTTCACAGTGTGCCAGTTTGTCAGAGAATAGCAGTGACCCTTCTCTGCTGCAGCCCATCTTTGCTCTGCCAGGCAGCCAAGACCATATTCACCAGGCGGCAACCTGGGAACTCCAGCTGGTACACAGTACAAGAAGCCTCCGCAGTAGACTGTCCCAGGAGCATGTGCTCAGTATGTCACAGCCATCTCCTTTTGGAGGCCAGGGAGAGCTTCTGTTTGGGTGCCGCGGATCCTGGACGAAAGCTTTCTAGAGGTAGGAGAAGAGACTAAATGGCTGGCCAACCCAGAGATTGTTGGATTGTGTTATGCTTCCATGGTCAAAGTGCTTTAAAAACCTAGAAATTGGCTCTGGTAGTGAGTCCCAGGATAGAGCTAACTTATGATCTGGACTCCATTACATGATTGCTAATCCTGAAGTTCAGCAAACGTTGGTACTGGCTGACTTTTAATGGAGTACCTGTTTGAGGGTTCTCCTCATCATGTATTTAAGGTTAAATTGTATAAAGGAATTCTGCTGCTCTTTTGAAATTTTCTGGTTCTGTTTAACCGTACCTAAAAATGCCATGAGGTAGCCAGATGATTGACTAACTGGGATTTATGGAAATTCTTATCTGCAAAAATCTCAAGACAAAGAGGCTCTAACTAGAAGGTTCCCAGTGCTTTATGTAACATGCAGAAGGAAATCTGGCCTCAGCTTCTTGGATCTGAGCAATCCTTTGGAAAGGGAGCAATGAAGAGCAGTAACTGGAGACTCATTTCCTGCCTTCTGTGTGACTCACTCTCCTTTGTCAACTTCCAGTTTGCCCCAGGCCTGCTTGCTTCTCTCCACCCCAAGGAACTTGGTCTTTGGAAGACACAGGCGCCTGCCCTCTCTGTCTGCCTTTTGCCCCCAGGTCCAGAGGGAGAAACAAACCCTCAGTTGGAGGAAAGTCTAGAGCACAGGCTTTGTGTTGCTCAGAAGCGCATGATAGGAAGTGGTGCTGTTGCCTCTGCATTGGCCAACTCCTGGCTGCACCTGCTTTTCCCAGAGGCACGGGGAGGCCCAGGCAGGGGCCCAGGGCCTGCTGCTGATCAGTTTGTCCTGCTTGCACGTCCGCATCCCAGTACCCAACGGGGCCAAGTAGAAAAGGCACATAGTGGAGTGTGAGCCATAGGTGTCACCAGATGGGTGTTTCCCCTCCATGCCCAACCCCTTCCCCGACCTGAAAGGGTCTAGCCTCTTTCCTCACTGGCTTCCAACAAGTTCTAACACATTTTGTATATATCGATTTCCAGGCTTGTAGAGGCAAGCCCCACAGTCCAGGAGTTCAAATGGATTCAGTGTTGTTGGTTCTTGTTTCCTAGAAGGACAAGTGCTCTGAAGGTTTGGTGTCAACTCTGACCCAAGGGGTGTGTCTGATTTTTATGAAGGCACAGAAATGCACCTGAGGTGACCCCAAGTCCTTCTCTTTTATTTTTTGATTTCCCACCACCTGGATCATTAATACTGCTTTCATGGGGGATGGGGAAAGGAGAACATTTCAAAGCAAAGTTGATTTGGTCTCTGAACCAGCTTGTCTTCTAGGCTGTAGTTCACCCTGATGAGAATCGGAAAGGACAGTCTGTAAACCCCTTCACTCTAGTGGCTCTGCAGCTGGGGAGCCTCAAAACCAGTTCCAGATGTTCTCTCTCCCTGTATTGGCCAGAAGGGAATTTCGGGCAAGCAAGGAGGCAGAGAGCTTTTGCTTTTGCCCGTTCATTGAATACCCCTATCTGCAAACTGTGTCTTGCTTCATGGCACTTTAGGGAGAGTGCTGAGCGCCTGGGTCCATTTGGGACCAGCCAGCACTTCCTGCTCCTTGGTTAGAGCATGCTGCTCCAAGCTGGCTGGTTACTGCAAGCAAGAGAAGCCCGCCTTCCTGCTGTTCAGGGTCAGAAAGCAAGACCATGCTGGAGAAGTAAGTCAGGCAGGCTAGGAAGGAGACCTGCAGATGACCCTTGGGTTAACAAAGCAACTTTCACGGCCCTGTTCACCACCAGCTAGGATAGTACAGGGCTTTGCCTCCCAGTCTTGGGAGAAGAAGCATAGATAGTAATGGTCAACTGATGGCCCTTTACTCTTGAGAAACTCCACCCAGCCTCCCCTTATCCAGAAGAAAGCCATTCCTGACTAAGCCTGGCCACTCTGACGCCTTCTTTCCTAGTCTGCACCCAGCCTGTGCTGTATGTGGTAAATGATGGTAGAAATTTGCACTCTTCATGCTTTGATTTTAAATGCATATTAGACATTTTGGCATTTGTGCCTGAATGCTCTCTGTATCATCTTTTTTAAAAAAATAGTTTGATTATGTAAGTTAAAGAATGTACAAATGTAAACTTCTGAAAATACATACAATATATGATCTCTTAGAGTGTATAGACACTGCTCCAGAGGCCTTGCATGAATTATCTCTTTAATCCTTACAAAACGAATGTGATGGGTACTATTATTCCCACTTCAAAGAAGAAAATAAAAAGGACTTACTGTCCCTGGGCATTGACAAGCACTAAGAGATTAATAATGGTAACCCCACCAGACATCTCTATGGGGACATATGTGTATATACACTAGTGTGTATGTGTGTGTGTGTGTGTGTGTGTATATATATATATATATGATTTGACATGAATGGGAGTACATATGTTGATGTCTAATCTTTTTCACTCCACAATGGCGCTAGAACGTCTTTCCATTCCAAAAATCATTTTAACATTTACATAATATTATAATACAAATATTCCGTAAGGTACTTAACTAGTCCGCCATTGATGGATGTTTTGAATTTGTTGCTATTATAAGCATCCTCTACATATATCCCATCTTACTTGAATAATTCTCTCCTTAGGCTAAAGTCCTAAAAATATGATAGCTGGATTTAAGGGTGTATATATTTTCTGCTTTGAAACACATTGCAAATTGCCTTCTAGGGAGTTGAAACAATCTGTACTCCCACCCACAGTGTGTGAGAGGACTGACTCCTCCAGCCGTGTACCAGCTCTGGCTATTCATTCATTCAGAATTCAGTCAAGAATTTTATGAAGTAGCTGCAGTGTGCCAGATACTGTACTCAGAACCAGGCATTGTTACTCTTTTAAGTCTTTGCCAATCTGAAAGAGTGAGTATCTTTGTTACTACTTGCATTTCTTTGAGAATTAGAAGTGTTGAAACATCTTTTCGTATTTCAGTTGGCCATTTGGATTTTTCTTTTGTGAATTACATTGCGTATTCTTTGCTTCAGTCCTTTTAAACCCATTAAGGTCAGAGTTTGTCTTTTTAGTGTGTGTGTTTTTTTTAATTCTTATCCAGTGTTGGTCTAACCCTTCCAACAGTTGTCATTTAGCCAGTTTGTCATCCATGTAAGTACATGTCTTTCTTCCAGATATTGACAAAGTTTATATCAGTCTCTTGGTGAATTCCGTTCCTGTAAATTAGAATCTGCATCATGACTTTATAAAAGACCATCACTGTGCCTACAGTTCTTTAGGAATCGCTTTGGCATTAAGAATGAGGCTTCAGCCAGGCATGGTGGCTCATGCCTGTAATCCCAGCACTTTGGGAGGCCAAGGTGGGCGGATCACGAGGTCAGGAGTTCGAGACCAGCCTGACCAACATGGTGAAACCCCGTCTCTACTAAAAATACAAAAATTACCTGGGTGTGGTGGCGCACACCTGTAATCCCAGCTACTCAGGAGACTGAGGCAGGAGAATCACTTGAACCCGGGATGCGGAGGTTGCAGTGAGCCGAGATGGTGCCACTGCACTCCAGCTGGGCAACAGAGCGGGACTCCGTCTCAAAAAAAAAAAAAAAAAAAAAAAAAGAATGAGGCTTCAGCCAGATGTTTTTGGATTATATGTGGCGTGGCCTATTAAATGGTTTTTATTTTTGTTTCTTCCTATTTCTTAGTATTTCTTTCCACCAGTTCCTGTTGTAAAATGTGACCAATTAGTACTGATGCCGTACATCCTTGTATTAGTAAAAATCCTGCTGTGCCTTCAGGCAGGGCCCTGCTTGGGCCAGGCCTTCCCAGGAAGCCCGTCCTAGCCTCTGTAGCATATAGTGCTGGACCACCCCAGCGCTCCCACTTACCTCCTTCACTCTTTCATTGTTGATACATGGGCTAGGTTTCCTACAGAGTCACTTCAAGGATGTAGATCTTATCCTCCCAATTGGATTGTGAGTTTGTTGTTATTGCCTCAAGGATGTTCAGAATATCTCACATAGTGATGGACTCAGAGTACGTATTAAAGAGATTTTCATCAAAATCACACCATTCAGTAAGTTGACCAAGTACATCAAGAGAGTCAGAAAGACCCAAGATCTAGTTTGGCTTTGCCAGGCATAGCTTCCTCATCATAAATGAAATACTAGTAAGATACTTCCTTATATGAATCTTGGGAGGCTTGGAGTGTCCAGTACACATTCAGCACTCAGTCAGTGCAGCTGTAGAGACATAGCATGGACCTTGGTGGCCCAGCAGTCTCAATCCTGGTTTCTTCTGACCTAAGTTTGCTGGGAAAGTACAGATAAAAGAGCGGTTGAGGAGGTGTTGATAACACAGAGTGTTTTTACGGAGTGTCCTCAGAGGGTTACATGCTCCTTTTTGAATCTGAATCTTTTTTTTTTTTCTAATATGGAGCCTCATAATCATTCAAGGACTCAGTGTGATGCCACAAGTTTAAAACTTGCCAGTTCGTCTCTTATGTTCTGCCAATTTTTTAAAAATGGGAATATGAGTGCATGTGCACGTGTACACACACGTGTGTGTGTGTGTCTTTGTGTATGTAAAATGCTTGGGATAAAAAAAGATGGATCAAATTTTGTCTGGCATGGCATAGCAACTCTCACCTCTAGTATCCTCTAAACATTTAACCAAATGGACTTTAACTGGTTTACTGCAATTCTATTTTTATTTTCGTAGTCATTTAAATGTATGGGGAGCCAACTCTTTCAAATGAGACATTTTGTCATTAAAACATGTTATTTAGTTTAACCACATGGGCCCAGCTTCAGCAACATTGAGGACTGTGAAGAGAGTTCTGAGCGGCTGTTCTCTCCTGACCTGACCGTAGCAGTGACCCACCAGCTTGCAATGCATGCAAACTGAAACAGGCAGGGTAGCCAGCCCAGGGTTGTCTGCATGGTGGTCTTGGCATCTGTACCTTAGGTTGCCAGCTCCTGGCCCTCCTTGCCTGCATTTGGTGGCCCTTGGCCCTGCCGTGTCATATGGCACAAAGAGCCCTTCTGGCCCGCATCACCCTGTGTACTGAGTAGGCAGGAATCAGCAAATCCATTGAGTGCATGTTTAATGTGACACAGATGTGGGACATACTGCAGATCTTTCTGCTTTACAAATTTTCAGCTTTTTGCATTTCATCAGTGTTGCTTATTATTTACAGAATGTAACTTGAGACATCAGAACAGATTGTAATTTTTAAAAAGGTTGTTGGCGGGGTGGGCCCGCAGGGGATCTGGGAGAAAAAATCCAGTAGTGTGGAATGTTGTTTGCTGTCCAGACCAAACAAACCAGTTTGCCAAGGATTGATGGACTATGACAATCAGTCCGATTCATGTTAACACTGGCGGCACTTAATTAAAAGGCAGCTTGACCTCCTTATCACCAAATAAAGAATAATCTTTTGTTACCAGGTTGACCGTCGCAGCACCAGGCAGAAATGTACCCCTTGTAGAGGCACTGAAGGGCACTACCAAGCTGCCAGCTCGCGTCCTGCCTCCTTCCTGTCCACAGAGAAAGGACACCATTGAACCCAGTCCCCACTCAGACACGTGGATATTCTTGCCTCATGCCTGCTGTGGCTTTATACCCAGGTGCTATGGCAAGAGGCGGAACAAAGAAATCTCTTCTTTTGCCCCAAAATTCAAGATACTCTTGAGGGCATTGGAATGATGAGCCAGGCCAGTTTGACACAAGTTCAAGGAGAAGGTGCCATCTCTTGCTTCTAGAGGGGCACATCTGGCTAGAGGTGGCCCTGGCTTCTGAGAAAGCTCAGCCATAGGTTACATTTAAGGGCAAACAATGAAAAGCACCAGCTGGTCGGGAGGAAGATGAGGAGGAGTGGGTGATTGGTTGCTTCTTTCCTGTGTCTAGTTCTAAAGAACTTAAAACTTGGGTCCAAAATAATGAGAGCCGTGTTGTAAAAATCCTTTGAAGAGAGTTCTCCTGGGGAATGTGAGCTAGTGCAGTGACCTGATCCCTTGGTCAGACGGTTCTGAGCTGTTTAAGTGCTGAGTGTCAACTGTCTACAGGGAGCCAGGCCCCTGAGGAGTGGCCAGGGTTCCAAGCCCCACTGTTCTTTTCCTTCCTGGAAAAGTGCAGACGGTGCACTTCCCCGGAGGCCACTAGGCAGCTCTCCAGTTGCCCTCTGGGTGAACGTGACCCAGGTCAGTAACCTTCTAGTGTCCCCCACACGTTGGAATGATCAGCATTCCTATACTGCAGGGGTTCTTGAGTTCTTGAGTTGTTACCATCGCCCTGCCTTTCCCTGGCTCAGATTCGCAGGAGGAGGTCCACTGCGGACTGCCGCTTCTTCACCCTCTGGGCTTCGGAAGTGGCAGCTCTGGCTTCCCTGCACCCAGTTCTCAGTCTTGTGGCTCTGGTCTGCTCCTTTATCACATATGTCTTGAGCACCCTCTCAGCACGCAGCACTGTTCTGAGTGCTGAGGTGCGACCATGCATAGAAGAGACAAGAATCCCTGGTTCCGCGTGGCTTCTCTCAACACCTACATTTCCAGGCCATGGCATGGGTTCAGAGGAATCACCCTCCCTGGAAGAGATGAGTGACTGGAAGGAGAGCATGTCACTGGCTCCCCTGAGACCCTCCCAAGAGCCTCAATTTCTCCCTCTACCACCTGAAGTCAAACTGCAGGGCCTGAAACAGATTCTCTTTAAAAACACATGAGTGTGGTGATTGCATAAGTTTTCATTCTCCTGAGTTCTTAATTTCCGTGTCCCTAGCACTTTTTGAAGCATCTGCTCCTGTTCCCCTTTCATTTCCTCCTCACCCTCCTCCGTAGTCTCTGTTTGATAGTAGAAGGAGATTTAAAACCTCCAGGCTGAGTGAACAGGCGGTCTTGAAAAAGCAAACAAATTGGGTCGGGCACGATGGCTCATGCCTGTAATCCCCAGCACTTTGGGAGGCCGAGGTGGGTGGATCACAAGGTCAGGAGTTCGAGACCAGCCTGGCCAATATGGTGAAACCCCGTCTCTACTAAAAATACAAAAAAATTAGCTGGGCATGGTGCCGTATACCTGTAATCCCAGCTACTCGGGAGGCTGAGGCAGGAGAATTGCTTGAATCCAGGAGGCGGAGGTTGCAGTGAGCCAAGATCATACCACTACACTGCAGCCTGGGCGACAGAACGAGATTCCATCTCAAAAAAAAAAAAGAGCAAACAAATCACAAAGCAGGTCCCCTCTGGGGGCTGGAGCATCCTCATATCTGCTTGGCTTTGGTCATTGAAAGAGGCCCTGGGGGAGGGGGCTTCAGGGCTTCCCAGGGGAGAGGTGACAGTTAGGACACACACCTTCCCCACTTCAGTCAAGGCAGCTTCATTGTCAGCGGTTGTACGTACTAAGATTGTGTTACAAACTTCATTTGCAGAAAGTGTTTTACCCCTGAAATTTTTTTTTGAAAGCGCCTGCTGTGAGTTTTATTAATGGCACTTTTCTAAAACTTCATTAATTTCAATTCTGAGAATTTGATATCTGGTATAATTCATTGAGCTGCTAGTTTGATTCGCTGTAGCTCTTTTTAAAAAGCTCTGTCAGGCAATAGGATATGGATGGGAGTGGGTCAGGTGAGTAAACGTTTTAAGCACTCATTTCTTCAGAAAACACCTCTGTACCCAACATGTGATGTGCTCCTAATGAGTCATTCAGACAGGTTCAGGAAAACTTGTCCCCCAGGGTGCTCCATCAAGATAAAATTTTAAATACTGCAGTTTTGCACTTTGGTATTTTAAATGGACTTGACACCCAATAATTCTGAATAAAGGTAGGAAAGAGGGAGATGATTAACTTTTACAAGTATCTACTATGTGCCAGGCACTGTGCTACACATTCTTCATATTTTATCTCAACATTATCAACCAAGTAGGTATTAAGTTCTCACCTATTGATGAGGAATCTGAGGCTAAGAACAATCTAGTAACTTCTTCAGTGTCACCCAGCTAATAAGTGACTGGGATTTCAGCCTGTGTTTGTCTTTTTTCAGTCTATGTTTGTTCCTTTATACTAATTCGTTCTTAAATTTCATCTCTTCTCTTAAAAGAGGTCAACTTTGGGAGAAGGTAGACAATATAAACACTAAAAGAAAGAGATTATGTAATCATTTGCCAGAAATAAATCTGAAAATATTGGGCTGGACACGGTGGCCCACACCTGCAATCCCAGCACTTTCAGAGGCTAAGGCAGGAAAATCATTTGAACCAAAAAAAAAAAAAGAAGTAGTGAAAATGTGTGGTTTATTAATGTAATCAGCTTGTTATTATTAGCATGTGTACTTAATAGCCACAAAATAAAGCTTACCAGAGATGGTGTATTTCGGTTCTTGTGAAATATCTTGGGATTGGCATTAGAGGTGACAGGTTAGCAAGGAATTTGATAATGGCTTGAGAGATTCCAAAAAGCACTACACTCTCTGACTCAGAATGTTCTACTTAGAACACAAAGAAAGCTTACATTTGTAAAGCGCCTTGTTCTTCTATGATGTTGAAAGTTGCAAACCACTTTATAGGTTGTCTACTGTTTTGTAAAAGCAAAGCAAACCCAGAATGCATGCAAAAATTATGGCCTTTTAAGAAATCCAAGCCTTTTAGGCTCCATTCTTACTATAACATGATCTACTTTCTTGGAATTCTTTATAAAGTAACTCTGCCCCTCCCCACTCAGCCATTAACAGGTAGTCTCGCCCCTGAGGCAGTTGACTAAGAAAAAAAATCTGGAGTATTTTTGTCTTAGAGTTTAAATCCCAATAGGCATATCTGTTGGCATTAGTCCTACCAGCTGTCACAGTTGTAGTGTCATGGGGTCCCCAAAACATGTGTTAAATTATGGGAAGCCTTGACCCCTATAAACAAGTCAGGTGTGAATCCCACTGATGGGAGAAAACCCAGCCCAGGAAATGTCGTCCCTGCTGCTGGATGTCAAATTGCTAAAAACTTAACAATATTAATATAATTTCTAATGATTCCTTGAATCAACATCTTTCTCACATTTTCAATGGCAATAGTACAACATGGGATTTTATGTGTGTTATACATGTATGACTTGAGAACTCTAGGGAGAGGTAAGTAGAATGTTAACGAGAAAGCAAAGGGGAAAGGAAAATACTTCAGTTTGAAGCAGTGAGCCTCCGCAGTAGGAAAACTAAGTACAAGAGGTTGGATGTTGCACCCTAGCCCATCTTAGATCACAGACACCTCAACTAGGGTTCCTCGTGTGCACCCATGACACTCTAAATAATACACTAATAAAAAGAATAGGTAGCATTTTATCGAGTGCCTATTATGTACTAGGCTCTATTCTAAGCACTGTACATATATTGACTTATCTGCTCCTCACAACAACCCATCATTACCCCCATTTTATAGATGAGAAAACCATCGCTCCAAGAAGTCACATAATTTGCCTGTGGTTACAGTTCGTAAGTGGTGGAGCTGGGATTCAAACCCACTGGGCAGGCTGGCTCCAGAGCCGATCCTCTCAGCCATTATATTATGCTGCCTACTCTAGTGCTCCCTGTCTCTCCTAGTGCTTCCCTGCTGTGTTCTTGTTGCCGTTTCTGTTCATCTCCTCCACTGGATTGCCGTAAGCTCCCTGGATACTTAATTCATCCCAGTCTTCTTCAGGACCTAGTGCTGGCCTCTGCATATGATCATTTGGGAAAGATTGGTTGAATAGGGGACTGGAGGAGGCAGGCACAAACCATTCGCAGGGCTCTAAGTAGGCTCATTTTTCTGGCTACCCTAGTTTGGATCCTCAGTCAGTAATTCCATTTAAGAACCAATCTCTACTAGCATAGGGTTTCTTTCTGCCCAACCTATTTTCCATGTGTCCCAAATCCAAATTATCCCAACCTACGGATTGAATACTATCTTTGAGTGGGTTCTAGAAGGTGTATTTCTCTTTCTCTTGAAACTATGGGGAAGAATTTCTCATGTAAACAGAGGCAAACTTTAGAAATTTTCATCCTCTAGTAGAGTCTTCTCTGATTACGGTTTGCACTGAAAGGAGTAAAATCTGTTTATGGAGAAGAAATGCTTTTCCACTTCGTCTTTAGAAGTAGATGCATGTGGCCAAGAGGAGGGAGCTACAAGTCAGAGGTAGTTGCAGCCTGTGGCATGATGGGAGCTACAGGTTGGAGATAGATGCAGCCCATGGCATGGTGGGAGCTACAGATCCGAGATAGATGCAGCCCATGGCATGGTGGGAGCTACAGATCTGAGATAGATGCAGCCCACGGCCTGGTGGGAGCTACAGGTCCAAGACAGATGCAGCCCACTGCATGGTGGGAGCTAGGGGTCCGAGATAGATGCAGCCCACAGCATAGTGGGAGCTACAGGTTGGAGATAGATGCAGCCCACGGCATGGTGGGAGCTACAGATCCGAGATAGATGCAGCCCATGGCATGGTGGGAGCTACAGGTCTGAGATAGATGCAGCCCACGGCCTGGTGGGAGCTACAGGTCTGAGATAGATGCAGCCCACGGCCTGGTGGGAGCTAGGGGTCCGAGACAGATGCAGCCCACGGCATAGTGGGAGCTACAGGGTGGAGATAGATGCAGCCCACGGCATGGTGGGAGCTACAGATCCGAGATAGATGCAGCCCATGGCATGGTGGGAGCTACAGGTCTGAGATAGATGCAGCCCACGGCCTGGTGGGAGCTACAGGTCCAAGACAGATGCAGCCCACTGCATGGTGGGAGCTAGGGGTCCAAGATAGATGCAGCCCACGGCACGGTGGGAGCTACAGGTTGGAGATAGATGCAGCCCACGGCATGGTGGGAGCTACAGGTCCAAGAGAGATGCAGCCCATGGCATGGTGGGAGCTACAGGTCCAAGAGAGATGCAGCCCATGGCATGGTAGGAGCTACAGGTTCAAGATAGATGCAGCCCATGGCATGGTGGGCTTCTTGGGCTTGCAGACATTGTACTGCTGTGGATACCAGAGGGTTTTTCACCAATTCATCCACTCCACTGCAGACAGTACTATTTAGACAGACTGCATGGTTTCTCTTAGAGAAATGACAAATGTTTGATTAGGCCATTTGGTCAAGAACCCTGGTGTCTTGTAGTTGTCACCAGTGACCAGTATTGGAAGAGGTAGTCTGGATTGACCTTCGTTCTCAGTCTAATTGTGCACACTCGAGCACAGTATATATCAGTAAGATACTTGATTAAAACAAAAGCCCTGGACACATACATAAAGTGAATGCAAGCACAACCCATCACGCAGCCCTTAAGGCAGATGGCAGCCATCAGTTGAATAAACATTCTATGATGCTAACGTCACATGTGTGACATACACTTTCTACTCACTTACTGATTGTTTTTGAACATCACTTTGTTGATAGACATTGGCCATGACAGACTTCTCAACCAAATTAAGCTGTATAGGGGTATGTGTATGTGTGCACAGCACCTGTCTTAACTAACAGAACTATGACATAGTTACTCATCGTATAAGCTACGAATAATTAATGCCTGGCTAACTGTTGACTTTCAGGCTGAAAGGCAAGATCAACCAAGTGGAATTGGCTAGATCTCCCTGTGTCGCCTTGTTTGGATTTACTGTTGATTTTTTTAAAAAAAGACATGAGTTGTTACTACTCTGATCATTGGTTTTGGGCCTCCGGTGTATGTCAGATAGCAATGGCCAGATGCAGGCACACTCTGTATTGATTGCCCTCACTGGAAGGATATCTGCAGTGTATCAGCCACTGTATCCACAGCCCCTTCCCTGGGGGAAGAGTCCTCTATGCTGTACAGCAGACTCCCTGACATTTTCATGGAGTTCAAAGCTCAAGTTGGTTTGGTGCTGACATTCTGGATTAGCTGGTTGACTGGAAGGACTGCTTCTTTCTATACACTGTGAAATTTATAAACCGCAGCAGCTGAGGGCTTAACATGGCCGACAAGCTCCAGCTGGCAGCAATTAAATATATGGCAGACCTTTGGCCAAACAAAGGTTTGTGGAGGCAGAGTTGCTGCATGTGCGCTGAACAGACTCTTAGGTTGAGTGTTGGTTCATAAGAGATGCTGTCGACTAAGGAGAGGTGAGTGGGTGGATTTTGGCCACCTCTTGTTCGGTGATCCCTTGTCCCCAGAATTATTGTAACAAGACCCTGCCCAAGTAGCAGCAGAGGTGGTCAGAGGAAAGGAACAAAGCCACCATGGGGGCCGCAGGCCTAACAGTGGTGGGCCCGAGTCGTTTAGACGTTGATCTGCTGCTGTAGTGCCAGTGGCAGGATCTGCAGCTACTCCACTTTTTAAAATTTATTAATTTATGTATTTATTGGATACCACTATGCTGTAGGCTATAGGCTGAAAGGAGAAGATGGGAATGAAAAAACAATAAGAAGACATTTAATATCCATTCAAGCAGCAAAGATTCAAGAGTCTAGACCAGTGCTATCCAAAATACAATTTAAATTTAAAATTCAGTCCTTTAGTTACACTGGCCACATTTCACATGCTCAGTAGCCACATGTGGTCAGTGGCTATGTATTGGACAGTGCTGTCCTAGACAATACCAAGTGTTGGATATAGATTGCTAGGGCCTCTTAAATGCCTCATTGGCAGGAGTGTAAAAATGGTTCAGCCACTTAGAACACAGTTTGGATTATCTTGTTAAGTGAACGTTTATATCTTGTGAGCCAGCAAATTCCCCCTAGATAGATTCTCAAAGTTCACCAGGAAACACGTACAGGAATGTTCATAATAGCATCATTTGTAATAGCAGAACCTGGAAGAAACCCATGTGCCATCAACAGGAAGATGGATATGTCATGGGATAGTCATACAATGGAATATGAATAAAGCAGAGACATGGTGAATTAATCATAGCTACACACAAAAGAATGCCTGAATCTTAGCAATGTGACAGCGACATCCTTTTACAAAAGCCCAAAACTAAACCCAAAACATAACAAGAAGGTACTGGAGCATCCTTTGAAATGTGGTAAGACTACATAAAAAAAGAAAAGCACAGGAATGAGAAACACAAGATTCAGAACAGCGGCTGCCTTAGGTAAAGGAGGAACAGGGATTTGGGGTGGCAGAAGACGAACTTGTGGTCCACGATAGAGTGATGGAGTTTTTTTTTTGCTTTTTGCTTTCACAGATGTTTATTTCAAATAAATAAAGAGAGCCCAATGATGAGAGTGGGCCTTGAACTGAGGATAATAAGCCCAGTCCTAAAGACCACTTATAAAAAAAAAAAAAGGACTGGCCAGGTGCGGTGGCTCAACGCCTGTAATGCCAGCACTTTGGGAAGCCGAGGCGGGTGGATCACCAGGTCAGGAGACCATCCTGGCTAACACGGTGAAACCCCGTCTCTACTAAAAATATAAAAAATTAGCCAGGCGTGGTGGCGGGCGCCTCTAATCCCAGCTACTCGGGAGGCCGAGGCAGGAGAATGGCATGAACCCGGGAGGCAGAGCTTGCAGTGAGCCAAGATTGCACCATTGCACTCCAGCCTGGGTGACAGAGCAAGACTCCATCTCAAAAAAAAAAAAAAAAAAAAAAAAGACTAGAGTCCTTTCCCTCCAGGTGCTCATAGGCTCACTGGAACATACAGGAAAGTCACTTAAAAATGGACACACTGTCACTGAGCATGAACAAATGTAGGATTACTGTTACATGGTCATACTCGTTTTAAAGGCCTACTTGAATGTACAGTGTCGCATCAACAGATGAAGAAAACAGCGTCGTCACACAGTGGCCTGGGCTGAAGAACTTCACTTTAAACTTTTTGCTGGCTTACAAGGTTTGAAAACACTAGCTTACTGTTAGCTTTTTACATTATTTTAGTAATTCTTTAAGATTGGAACTAAATTTGTTCATATGCAGTGACTTCAAATACTCTCCCCCTACCCACAGCCTACCAACTTGGACCTGAGAAGGTAAATTTTTAGTTGAGTTTTAGAGAAGAAAGAAGAGTTTTTCAGGCACTGACATTGATGAGGTGATAGGGGAGTGGGGGGAAAATTCCTTTAATCCAGCTTTCTGCTTCTAGGAAGAGTATGCCTTCTGGAAGTCCTTGTATTCATAAGACTGTAACAGAAGATGTTTCCTTTTAGGGTAAAATTGAACTCATCTGTCTTTTCTTCCATGTTGATGTGAAAAATTAGCCTTGAATGCCACAGTGAGCTCCCCTAGTCAGCAGTGTTGAGCACTGAATCCAACTTTGCCCTTGATATTGTTTGATCAAAAGGCAAGAACCCTGGAAATGGGAAGATAGTTTGTGGCCTGTTGTGAAGACAGTCAAGAAAAGAAACATAACAGTAGTCAGTGTGTATCCTCAGGGGAGCCACTCTGCTTTTGTATTCTCTGATGTTTTGGTGGGTTTGCAGTTTGCAGGTTAAAAAATAATGTATTGGGAGTGGGGGTGAGGTTGGATCACTGAAACCTGGGTAAGGCTCTGAGGGAGTCCACTGAGTCAGGAACTTACTGTTCACACTAGAAAGCTGTTTGATCGTGTGAGAAGATCAACAAGGGGAGCCCTTTACTCCCATTCTCAACTATTCTGGAGCTGTCATGAGATTAAATTTTTAAGAGCTCGGGTCCAGAAACAAGCCGCCTTTCCTCGGCTTCTCTGGCTTCCTTGGATCCACCAGAGGCATTTAGGACTTTAGCAAGTTTTCTCCTGCCTGGTAGCATGTTTTCCCTCAGCTTTGAGTACTGATGAAAATCCTGCTTCATGTAAGGGAAAGTCCTGTCATCAGTGTCCGCTTCAGGATGTTGCCATCAGGTCCCTTTCTGTGTTTTGATCAGTGGGGCAGGCAGAGACAGCCTTGACGTTTCTGTTAGGAAGATGGGGTTCTAGCTGCTTCCTATTTTGCCTCAATGTTGATTTTGCTTTCAGGGCTCAAAATCCCTAGTCTTCAAACTCTCCACCAAAGCTTGCATACTGGCCTTCCTGTTTAGCTCAATTAATGGCCCTTATACCGTCTGCCAGCCACCAGGCACTCACTCGTTTATTCAGCTTATCCTGACTGCTGCTCTACCATAAACCAGACACTGTTCTCCATCCCAGGAATGCAGTGAAGGAAACAAATTCCCCTTCTCCTGGAGCTTCCAGTCCACATGGGAGCCAAGCAGTAAATAACATGTTTATCCACCTGGGATGGAAAGCAAATGTGTTTTGAGCAGATGACTGACTTGAGTAACTTACCTTTTTTTTTTTGAGACAGAGTCTTGCTCTGTCGCCCAGGCTGGGGTGCAGTGGCATGATCTCAGCTCACTGCAAGCTCCGCCTCCTGGGTTCATGTCATTCTCCTGCCTCAGCCTCCTGAGTAGCTGGGACTACAGGCGCCCGCCACCACCCCCCCCCAGCTAATTTTTTGTATTTTTAGTAGAGACGGGGTTTCACCGTGTTAGCCAGGATGATCTTGATCTCCTGACCTTGTGATCCATCCGCCTCGGCCTCCCAAAGTGCTGGGATTACAGGCGTGAGCCACTGTGCCCAGCCGATGTAACTTATCTTTTGAAAGGGCCATTCTCATTACCATGAGGAGAGTGGACAAGGATGGAAGGAAAGAGAACAAATTATGAGGCTACTGTAATAATATGTTACAAATCCAGGGATCCTTTGTTAGTTATGATGGAGATGGAGAAATAGTCAGATTTGGGATATATACTGAATTTGGGCCTGCAGGCCTCCCGGTTGATTGGGGAAGATGTGTTGAGACGAGTCTGAATCAAACCTTACATTGAAAGTGGTGAGGAAGCAGACCCTGCCATATTCCTCTTGGAGAGCCTTTGGGCTTCTACCATGTAGCCTGACAGAGAGGTCAGCAGGACTGCCTTGGGGAAAGGATACTTTAATAGCCTGTGTAGGCAGTTGTTGGAATGACAGCAGGTGTTTTGCTAGGCAAGGAGATAAGAACAGAGCTCTGCTACCTGGAGAGGCACGCCAAGCTCCTTCCCCCAGCCCCCCTGCCTACAGAGGTTACCGGCATCCTCTCGGCAGCAGTCGTCCAGCTTCTCTGCTGATGGGTTAGCAGTGGCCCCTATACTGCCTTCCCCACTTTCAATCGATAGTTGGGCTCTGAGTAGCCAACTGTAAGCCTGCGTCTTGAAGGAAGAATTGAGACTGACAGGGTATGTGAGTGTGTGATATAAACACAATGGGTTTTTTACTCTTTCCCTTAGTGCAGATCGTTGAAACTTCTATAAAGTCTCTTTGTATTACCCTTAGAGAGTACAGTTAATAGTACTGAAGACGTCTTTGTAACTGAACTTTTGTAAAATTATTGCTGGATTTTTGTCTTTCCAGCACACATTAAACCTCACCAAGGTATGGGGCTGTCCTTCGGATGTCACAGCCTGATGAACTGAGTGCTGACCTGGATTCGGGAGCACTTTTCAGTTTTCCTAGCTGTGCATGGCCCATTGCATGGCCTGTCACAAGTTTCTGGGGTTGTTTCTGTCCATATTTCCAACGTGACTTGCCCACCACGGCACTTTCTTCCCTTGTAAGTAAATCTCTATGCTGCTTACTGTTAGTTCCTGTTTCTGAAGTGCTGATTCAATGTGTAAGCCTTCTCCTCTCTTTTAGATCTGTCTAGAGAGGAGTGTTTTGCTTCAGTGAGCTCCAGGAACAAATAATAAGTACAGCAAGTACAAGGCCGAGGACAGACCCAGTGCGCTCTTATCAGTCATCTGAAATATGCACAGCCTTTGCAAGACAAATGTGCACTCCTGTTTCTAGGAAAACACCAGAAAGTACTTACCAATTACCCTGTATATGCTGTGCGGAAAAAGACAACATCAGCCTGTCCTGAAAGCCATAACAAAGCAGATTCCTCCGGGCAGCCGACAGCTGAGTGGCCCGAGTTAGAGCCTCTGCAGAATCCCAGCCTGTGGCCTGGGCCAGGTCCAGGTCCAGGTCCAGGGGGCATTCTTCCCCTCGCATGATTACCACGTCCCTCACCCTTTGCCCACGCAACTGACCTCATCTTAGAAGAAGTCTCAAGGGTTGGTGTGTTCTTACTAAATGCCCAGGATTTTCTTCCAGACCCATCACAAATCCAAAGATGGCTCTCCTGAAGAGATGCCTAGAAAAAGAGGGTGCGGCCCGGGGGGATCTATTATAGTAATAACCGCAGGAACGAGAGCCGCCGCTGGTGGGCAGCTCACCATCCGCCAGGACCAGGCTTGGCGGGCACTGTTTTATTTGATCTTCACAGCAGTCCTGTAAAGTAGGTGTCATCGTCCTGTTTCAGAGAGAAAACGGAAACTGAGGTTAAGGAAGGTGTCCAGCTTATCATGATCACATGGCCAGAAAATGGTAGAGGCAGGATTCAAACTCAAATTTCATGGTGCATTCACAGGCAATACTGTAGTTTAATTCTGTTCACTAAATGTAGAGTATGTCTCGTGTTACAGAGTGCTTTTGTCTTAGTGAGAAAGGAAAATCATTTTAACCTGCACACTTAACCTCTTGGCTTTTTGTCCATTTACCCATCTAGGACTCAAGCACAGAGGGTTCGGAAGCCGCGTTGCTGCACGGGGCCCCAGGGGCTGCTTCCCCGATATTCTGAGAGCCAGGCGGAAGGACAGGAGCAGCTCTTCAAACTCACAGACAACATACAGGACGAATTGTAAGTTAGAGCATGGGAAACCAGCCCTGTGGGTCTACTGAGTTGCCTCTTCTCCTTTTGATCCTGAGAAGTCTCCATCTGATCTGAGTTATTTTCATGACTCTTGGACCTTAGATCTGGTCAAAGAATTCCTTGCCCCAAATGTTTTTTAGATTTACATATAACTGATGGTAAACAGCCTTTTACTCAAAGGAGTGGTTCTCAACTGTGTGCCATAGCCTGGCCTAAGTGTTTTGTTTCTAGAAAATGGCAGTCTCTTTCTAGTCAGTTCAAAGAGAGAAGATCATGAATAAAATGTTCTCAATTTTAAGGTTTTTCTCCTGTAAAAATTTCTTAAACTTTGATATCCCATTTTTGCTGCAGAATGCTAGCAAAACAAAACGGAAAAACAAATAGCAAACAACTAATAGTTGGACATTTTGGAAATGTATTTTTCTTAAGATTGCTTTGTTACTCTTTAAATATGGAGCCTTATATACCTTGTCATATCTTCAGTTAGTGATATTATTCTTAGTTGACATGGTAGAATTAAGTATTTCACTATTTTAGGATATTTTGCAGAGATCCTTGTAGCATGAAAGTGCTCTATAACCTGAATAGGTGTTAGTACCACCAGCCCAGAGAAAGCAGTTAGTTGTGTCTGGGAGTAGCAAAATACTAGTTTAATTTCTTCTGATGCTTACTTGTCATCTCCTTTAAGGTAAAGCGAGCTTGGGAGGATTCTGAGTGCTGTGAGTGTTTTTTGGTGGGTGGAGGAATGTCTGAAATAGAGGTCAACTGTCAGGATAGTCTTCAGAGTCATTGTTAGGGACAGTGTTAAGTAGATCTCCTCTCATATTTTCATGGCAGTATTTGAATGGGGATATCAAAAGCCGAATCCAGAAGGTATTTGTTGCTTGCCGGATAGAATGGCATCTTCCTACATGTGCCTTGTGTGACCCCTGTGGTGTTATTAGAAGGTCTCTTGAAAATGGAGTTGTATTTTCTTGTTTCGTCTACTTGGGTTGCCATTATAAAATATTATAGGCTGGGTAGCTTAAGCAACAGAAATTTGTCTTCTCGCAGTTCTAAAGGCTGAGAGGTCCAGGATCAAGGCATCTTCTGATACTGCTGCTGGTGGGGGTTCTCTTCCTGGCTTGCAGATAGCCCTCTTCTCACTGTGTCCCCACATTGCAGAGAGAGAGGGGGAGCTCTCTGGTGTCTCTTATAAGGGTACTAATCCTATCAGCTCAGGGCCCCAACCTTATGACTTAATTTAACTGTAATTACTTTCTTACTCCAAATGGTCACATTGGGGTTAGGGCTTCCACATATGAATTGGCGGGGAGGGGGTAACTCTGTCCACAGCAGGTGTTGCTAATAGGTTCTGCCTTTTCAGTCCAGTGCCCAGAGTGTCCATCAGTTCACTCCAGGGAGAACTTTATATTCCTGCCTTCCTTGGGGCAGGGATTTGGTACCATGACTGCTCTTGATACTGCTCTGTAGGTGGAACTTTTAGCCTTTGGATAGGGGGTCTAGAGAGTCATTTCTCAGGTCTGGCAGGACGTGGTGCAGAGTCTACTACAACGGCAGCCCTGTGAGGCTGGGATTTTTGCCTGTTCCATTCAGGAAAGAATCTTCAGCACATAGAACAATGCCTGGCATCTAATAGGTACCCAGTACATATAGCCAGATAGCTGCAGTTCAGCATTTGTGTTCACATGCATCCATTTTCCAATCATTTGGGGGTTTTTTAGTCACAGGCTAAATGAGATATAAATTATTGCATGTTGTCTTTTCATTTTCCTCCCCAACTCACCTCTATTCAAGTCGAACTATCTCTGGTCACTGTGAAATTTGTTTGCAATGGGAGAAATTGCGTGGTACAGCCAGCATAGGACTGCTCCCAGTGAGATACACACATTGAAAAACAGAGCCAGAGAGAGCTAAAAACTGGAATCAAAATGAAATCAGTACAGTAGTTTTCATGAAACTCATGAAATTCATATGAACTAGGAAGAGATATTGGCATGAATGAATTTTGACTTTAAAGATGAAAACCATGTGTCTCCACCCAAGTTGTGGGTTAAATCTTGCCAGTGAATGCTGAAGGAGGCACGTGACCACGGCCTTCCCATGTACAAGTCTTCCTTGTACACTTCAGGGAGTGTGGCGCATGTTCCTCTGAAGTGTCCTCGGTTGTCAGCCTGGGTCTTCGCGGTGGAGTGAACATTACACTCATCACTTTGCAAGAAAGGAGTTTTCAGGAAAAGCCCACGAGCGCCAAATTATACCTCTGACTTTTATCCTAGATTTGTAATTAAAAACATGTTTAAAGACCTAATTATTTGCATATTTCACTTCAGAGTTAACCCCTTTAAAGGATCTTTAATACCTTGCTCTACTGTTCTGACTAAATGTTTCCACATTTCTTTCCAGTTAGGCTCACTGTTTCACTTCTGGAAAATGTTGTGTAATTATTTCCCGATGGAGTGAAAACCCCACAAAGTCCCCAGTGCCTTGGTGACTTCAACTTTGTTCTCCCAGATCGAGTTGCATTTAATTTTGTCATTCTATTTAATTAATTAATATTAAAAAGATAGTTACCGACGTATGATTTCTGGTCTGGCCAGCTGAAAAGTCTTCACTTTCAAATTGCTTATATATTCCTCTGATGAGTTGCACAATTGTCATTGCTTCCCATCTTTCTCAATTTTGGTTTTGAAAAAGGATCTGGATTAAGATGATGTTAAAGGAAAATTTGTCCTATATGGTGAAATTAATTTTTCTTTCTAACTCATGTCTCATTTGTAGCCAGAAACTCATTTTATTTTTTTTAAGGTACCTATTTTATTTCTAATACTGCATCACATATAACGGTGCACACCAGGCTGGTGAGCAGTAGGGTGGCTCCTGCCTTTTAAAAAACGCTTATGAGCAACCCACGTGACCTACAAAGCTGCTCTAATGTACTGCTTTTTGGAATTAAGACAATTTAAATTGTACTTTTTAAATGTAGTTTTAGAAAGTAACATTTATGGGATTTTTTAAATACAGAAAAGTAAAAAAATAAAAGTAGCCTATGCATCCACCAGCCAGATAAGTCGTTCCTCTTTTCAATTTTTTGTAGAGGTGAGGTCTCGCCATGTTGCCCAGGCTGGTCTGAACTCCTGGCCTCAAGTCATCCTCCCACCTCAGTCTCCCAAAGAGCTATAAGGCCAAAGTGGGAGGATCGCTTGAGGCCGGGAGTTCAAGACCAGCCTGAGCAACATGGCAAAACCCCATCCATACAAAAGTTAGCCAGGCATGGTGGCACATACCTGTAGCCCCAGCTACTTGGGAAGCTGAGGTGGGAGGATGGCTTGAGCCTGGGAGGTCAAGGCTGCAGTGAGCTGAGATCACGCCACTGCACTCCAGCCTGGGTGACAGAGTGAGACCCTGTCTCAAAAAGATACTCATATGCATGGTTAGCAAATCTAAGAGTATAGAAGAAAATAAAATCAAGAGTAAAAGTCTCTTTTCTTATCT
This sequence comes from Pongo pygmaeus, assembly GCF_028885625.2. NCBI lineage: Eukaryota > Metazoa > Chordata > Mammalia > Primates > Hominidae > Pongo > Pongo pygmaeus. The sequence continues at coordinate 218,718,610 of NC_072373.2, read as the reverse complement.
ACTTTGTAAACATGCTGTTTATGATTTTTGTATCTTATCTCCTTGAGAAATTTCACAGAGAGAGAGAAATCAGGAAAATTTTTGAGCACACCATATAATATTGATTCTAATAGCATATCATGATAAATACAAACCTTATAGTAACATATACAGTCTCAAAATAAAAACAATTCCTCCTTCTGAGGAATGGAATAGAATTTATTAGATTCCATTTCCTAAACCAGGAAATAATGTACTAGTAACTACTGACACTTACAGAATTGGCCATTTGTTGATATGCCTCTGAATTAAAACTTGCATTTGGCAGATGGCTCAGCTACTCTGATAAAGTTAAAGGTTTGCTAAATCTTTAAAAGCTAAATCAGGAGTTCTAAGAGAAGTTTTCAACTTTCCTACTGGTAACATGTGTCCAGCATCCAAAGTTGCCTGTGCACTGGCAAATGTCTTGCCTTACCATAATGCCAGTGTCATTTTCTGAGACAGACTAACGCATACATTTATTGAATCCTACTATGTGCCAGGGTGAGTAAGAAATTTCCTCTGTCCTCAGTGCGTTCACAGTTTAGCAGGGGAAGCAGACACTGTATTACCAACAACCTATAACATATATTGCTGTTAAAATAGAAGTATGAGCAACGTCTTATGGAACCACAGATGGGAAGTGATTAATTTATACTGGAAAGCCAGGGAAGGCTTTACAGAGAAGGCGCTGGACAAGTCGCCTGACCTTGCAGGAGGCAGAGGAATGTGCCAAGGAGAGAAGGCGCATGGGCAGAGCACAGTGCTGGGCAGAGACACGGGCCAGAAGAGCTCACGGCAGGTCTGGAGAATTTGGGATCAGCCTTTTGTAGCAGCAGCACATGTGGAGAGAAGGAGCAGAGGCTGGAAGTGTGGGTTCCCAGGCCGGTTGCTGAAGGCTGAACTTAGCGGTCATGCCGAGGAGCTTGCCTCTTCTGTAGGTGGGAGTGAGATTGTGAGGAAGAGGATCCCACTCAAAATTCCTCATGAAAAATAAAACCTTGACAGCAGCAGGTAGAGAGACTGAAGGCAGGAAGCCAGTTAGGAGGCCCATGGGGTAGTCCAGGTAGAAGGTGGAGAGGCCTGAACACAGTGGCCGTAACGATGACTAGAAGAGGACAGATTGGAGAGGCATTTAGGAGGCAGCATCAGTGGATCCCCCAACTGCTAAATTGGAATCTGAGTGAGGAGGAGGGTTGAGAGTGGCTCTGGGCTCCTTGCCTGTCTGGTTGATGAGGCTGGGGGTGCTGAAGAGCAAGGGTTGGAGAAGAAGCATCTCCCCAGTGGACATGTTGAGGTGCCCTGAAGAGGGCCTGGCACTCAGAGTGACACTGGGCCCAGACATGGAGTCAGGGCCATAGGTAGACCGGGGGTGGGTAACGCCTAGGGGTAGAGGAGCCTGTTCCAGGAGCACTGAGTCAGGCGTCTCAGAATGCTTCTGATTTTGAAATGACTCCAGAGGGAGTAGAATCAGGTATATAAACGAGTTAATATCGAAAAAAAAAAAGAGCGGGAGGAAAATTAAGTCGAGTGGCTGAAACAGTTACTTGGCAGATTTCTCCCTGAGAGAAGTTGGTCATGAGTCTGTTTTCCATGTGGCCTTCTAGAGAGACATCTCTCTCCAATCTGCTGATGAGAGGATGTGTGGGGGAAGGAGGGGTCATCCCCACAGGTTTGGGGTAACTGGGCACCTGTTCTCAACAGAAGAGCCACCATTAACTGCGGATCTCTTCTGTGAGGGGCACGTAGATTAGCTCACACCATCACAGTGGCCCCGCGGAGTAGACCCATGGGGTTCTACACATCAGGATGGGGAAGCTCTGGGCAAAGTGAGAGGCGGAGACGACTGGCATCAGGGTGGCTGGCTCCCCTGGCAAGGCTGCAGTGTGGCTTGGGAGGACGTTGTGACCTGCCCCAGAGGAGGCCTGAGGCTGCTGTTGATGGTACCATGGCTGCTGTTGTTGAGAATGCCCCGTGGTTCATGGTTTATGGATGTCATTAGTGACAGTGGGTTCTACTAAGGCGGCACTGGCTCCTGGCAGATTCACCCACTCTTAGCACCTGTCATCTTGGAAAAGGGTGTAAGCTGGTGCCGCAGCCTTCCCTTCTCTCAGAAGAAACTTTCTGACACTGAGCCCCAAGACCAGAGTATCCTCTTTCTCTCCTTAAAGGGGAGTTAAAACTTTTTTCTTTCTTCTTTTCTTTTCTTTTGTAATAGAGATGGGGGTCTCACTATGTGACCCAGGATGGTCTCAAACTCCTGGGCTCCAGCGATCCTCCCGCCTCAGCTTCCCAAAGTGCTGGGATTATAGGTGGGAGCCACCATGCTCTGCCCCAAGAGTTGAAACTTTTAACCGAGGTTTAAGAATAGTATAAAAATCCTATTTTTTAAATAGAATCAATTATAGTATCTACAGCAACCTAAAATGTGTCAACTGAATACTGAGGTGACTTCTCTAGGTCTCAGATTGGAAGGATAAAGCTTATCTGATGCTGTGTGTTTCTCTAGGTCTCAGATTGGAAGGATAAAGCTTATCTGATGCTGTGTGTTTCTGGCTGCATTTTTTTGCTCCCCTTTCCTCTCAGTTAATAGCAGATCAGAGAACAGAAGGAGTTTGCTCAGGGCCACCTGAGACCACGGTGGCCTTCTTCCCTTGAGGTTTTTCCAACAGTCACTCATTCGTGGACCAAAAGCAGGCCTTGCGGGAAGCTTGATTCTAAGGGCAGTGAAGACGAGAGCCTGGGGTCGAGACTACAAAGCAGTGTGAGCACTCAAGGAACCTCAAGTGAGGCAAAGGAAAGCCTGGGAGAACTAGGCCAGGGACGGGGAATTGCCTGTGGCTTTAGGGAAAGGGAACGGAAGAAGGTGCAGCTGGGCAGAGGGGAGGGCGGGGAGCGTGCCGCGTTTGCCAGGCTTCTCTTACCACCCTGAGTTTTGCTGCTTCTCTCACAGAGTGACAAGTTTGGTATCAGGCTCCATTAGATAAGGGGTCTGGTCTGGAGCTGTTTAATTATTCTTTGATGTGTTTGGCAGATTTTGTAAAAAAAAGAAAAAAAGAAAAAAGAAAAAAAATTAAAATTAATAGTAATAACGATGATGATGCAACCCAAAGCCCTGGCCGTTGTGGGATGCAGGAAAGCCACAGGAGGATGATGGGAACAGAGCTGTGGCCGCCTGGTCCCTGGGGTCACTGCCCAGTTCCAGCTGTGGCCTCACTTTCTCCCTTCTCCTTCCTTCAGCCAGACCTTTTGCTCTGATCTGCTTTTGATTTGAAAAGACTTTAGAACATTTCATGCACAATTTCCAAAAATACATTATTATCAGTAGCAGCTTCGGGGCATGCACAGGGTCCTGGACTTACAGGACAGAGATCCGTGTGGAGTGAAGCACT